>NC_065583.1:23959345-24280774 GCF_024542745.1 Macaca thibetana thibetana | reverse complement strand
TTCCTACTTATAAAAAAAAAATTCCAACAAAGAAAACTCCCAACCCTGTCTCTACAAAAAAAATTAGCCAGATTGGTGGCACATACCTGTAGTCCCAGCTATTCAGGAGGCTGAGATGGGAGGATCACCTGAACCCAGAAGGTCAAGGTTAGTGAGCCATGATTACACTGTTGCATTCCAGCCTGGGCAAGGGAGCAAGACCCCATATAAAAAAAAAAAAAAAAAAAAAACAAAAGCAAAAAACCCACACTATACGCCGATGGTTTCACTTGTGAATTCCATCAAACACTTGAAGAGGAAACAGTACCAATTCTACATGATCTCCTCTGTAACCGCCCAGCGGGTTCACCTTGCCCACTGCCCAGAGAGCCCATTTATCCGGACAGGGGAATTGCAATGGACAAAGAGTAATGCATGCAGAGCCGGCTGTGCAGGAGACTGGAGTTTCATTATTTTCATTATTACTCAAATTAGTCTCCTCGAGCATTTGGGAATCCGTTTTTAAAGATAATTTGACAGGTAGGAGCTTAGGAAGTGTGGAGTGCTGATTGGTCAGGTTGGAGATGGAATCATAGAGGGTGGAAGTGAGTTTCTCTTGCTGTTTTCTATTCCTGGGTGAGATGGCAGAACTCATTGAGCCAGATTACCAGTCTGGATGGTGTCAGCTGATCCACTAGAGTGCAAGGTCTGCAAAATATCTCAAGCACTGATCTTAGGTTTTATAATAGTGATTGTTATCCCCAGGGGCTATTGGGGAGTTTCAGACTCTTGAAGCCAGAGGCTGCATGACCCCTAAACTGTAATTTCTAATCTTGTGGCTAATTTGTTAGTCCTGCAAAGGTGGACTGGTCCTCAGGCAAGAAGGGGGTCTTTTCAGGATAGGGCTACGATCAATTTTGTTTCAGAGACAAACCATGAACTGAATTCCTTTCCCAAGTTAGTTCGGCCTATGCCAGGAATGAACAAGAACAGCTTCAAGGTTAGAAGCAAAATGAGGTTCGTTAGGTCTGATTTCTTTTACTGTCATAATTTCCCCTGTTATAATTTTGGAAAGGGGGTTTTATCTCCAAAAAATGCAAAAGGGGAACTCTCCCCATCTTCTGAGGTCAACATTACCCTAATACCAAAACCTAAGGCATTTGAAAATAAAACTACAAATCAGTATCCCTCATGAATACAGAGCAAAAATCCTCAACAAAATGTTAGCAAATAAATTCGAGCAATACATCAAAAGGACAATATATAATCGAGTGTGTTTATTTCGGCTATGCAAGGCTGATTCATCATTCAAAAATCATCCAGTGTAATCCACCATGTGAATATGAAAGATTAGCCTGAATGATCAATAAGCAAAGTTTTCAGGTTATATAATGAATCAAAGAATCTAAGCTTAGACATAGCAATGAAGACCAGGTTGTGAGATTTACTAGAAAGGAGACAAACACACACCTCACTTAAAAAAGGAGGAAAGGGCCATGCATGGTGGCTCACACCTGTAATCCTAGCACTTGGGGAGGCCAAGGCAGGCAGATCACCTGAGGTCAGGAGTTTGAGACCAGCCTGGCCAACATGGCAAAATCCCATCTCTACTAAAAATACAAAAATTAGCCGGGCATGAAGCGAGCACCTGTAGTCCCAGCTTCTCAGGAGGCTGAGGCAGGAGTAATCGCTTGAATCCAAGAGGCAGAGGCTGCAGTGAGCCAAGTCTGGGCAACAGAATGAGACTCTGTTTCACCAAAAAAAAAAAAAAAAAAAAAAAAAAAAAAAGTTGAGGGGAAAGTTTCCCCTCTGGATAAGAAACTGAGAATGACAGATCAGGCTCCTGTGAAGGGCCTGCAGAGTGTTCTTCCTCTGGTAGCCTCATTTCAAGGACTGGTCTGCAGTTAAACAGGAGTTGGGGTTCCCCTCTTGAACAACTGGCCTTTCAGAGTCCTGGATTGGTGGTGTTCCATCCATGCCTGGGGTAGAGGAAGGCAAGGACACCTGCAATCTTGATTTTCTCAGATGCTTAGAATCCCAAAGTGTCAGAGTTTGAAATGGAGCCTGGATCCTACCTAATCCAAGTGCCCAGAGTTGAAGAGAAAGCAGACCCCAGTAGAGGATGGCTTCTCCAGACTCCTTCCCTCCCCTTTGTTCTGAAATCCAGGGATTGTGAGCTTGTCCCAGGACAGTAAGCCCATGAGACCCTATCTCCCGTCTTGCCCTAACCAAGCTTCCCGTCCAACCATTGTATGTTTGCTTTTAAGTTTATCTTTACACATAACAAGTCGCCATCGAAACCAATCTGGCCTGGGTTCTTGTCCCTCTTTTCTTGCTAGTTGATGTCTGGTGTGCAGAAAACCAATCAGACATAGGCCTTTACACAGAGTCATCCTAGATTTGTAGACTGAAGACTGACCTAGCCACCTGCCTTGAGCCTACAGGCCTCACAACCAAACAGACACAGACTAAGACCCATCATCTGTTGGATTCTGTGTAATCCATCCTAATTCAACAAATTCCTTATAAGATCATAGTAAAAATGTATTGAGCTCTCATTATGTACCTGTGACTATGCCACAAGGTTATGCATTTTCCCATTTGATCCTCACAACCCATTAAAATAGGTACTGTTCTCATCCTCATTTTGCAGATAGATACAGACTTAGAGAGGCTAAGTAACTTGCCCAAGGTCACAGTGAGAAGAGCCAGGATTTGAACCCAGGTCTAGCTAACTCCAGTGCTGAGGTTTTTAGGAATGAAAAATCTTCCTTGTTTAAAATGAAAATTGCTTTCTCTCTTTTCCCCCCTCTCTGCAGTCTCAGGAGGAGGTCTGTGATTTGCTCCATGCCGCACCCTTCCAAAACATCTTGCCTAGAGTCTACATCAAAGGTAAGAAACCACTACAGCAGCTGAATAGCTGACCAGCGTTTGAACCTTATTTTCACTTCCTAATCCCAGTCAACTCAGATCTAGTCAGCAGGGGAGAAGGTTAAAGCTTTGGACACCTATTGAATAACCACAGAATCACGAATTGGAAGATGAACCCAGCCACCTGCATTGAGCCTACTGACCACATGACTGACCAGACAGACTCTGAAGCCTGTTATCTTTGATTCTGTCATTCATTCTAATTCTTCAACAAATTCCTTATAAGATTATAGAAATGACACTCCAGGCCCTGTCCCTTGTTCCTTCTAAAATATCTCTAGTTTAGTGGTATCTAGGCTTGGAATTTAAATATATGTATATTAATATATTAAACCACTCAACTAGAGATATTCTAGAAGGCAGACGATTCCATTGTTGGACAAATCATAGAACATTTTTCCTTGAAAACACTGCTCGCACTTTCCAGAACGAAGGAGAGCGGTGCCACACACTCCATTCCATTTTTGGAATGCAGATACATCATCAGGTCCTTTGAGAGTTTTTCCTTCCCCAGTTGCCCCATGTGCCCTGAGTCTCATTTTCTGCTCTGTGACTCCTTTTGCAGAGGGGGAGCGCCTGGAGGTCCGGATGAAACGTCTGGAAGCCAAGTATGCCCCACTCCACCTGGTCCCTCTGATCGAGCGGCTGGGGACCCCTCAGGTACCAATCTTATATGATGAATGGGCTCTGATCACTGACAGGAACTTGAAGGCATTCGACCAAACCCCCTCATTGTACAGGTCAGAAAACTGAGGCTCAGAGAAGGGAAGAGAATGTCCAATACCCCAAAACTGGTTAATATTGATAGCAACAACAGGTCTGGAATGAGATTTGCTGACTCTCAGGCCTGAGTGTTTCTTCAGTACCCTGTATCGTATATCCTGCCAACAAGTCGTCTGCTTATTTAAACAAGTATCTACTGTGTCCCTGCTAGATATCAAGAATCTGTTACTTTGTCTCTAAAAGTTAAAACTCCACATACTCTGTGAGCCAGCAGTTCACTTCTGGATATTTTTGCTAAAGGAACACTAGATGCTTATGTAACATTGTTTGTTAAAGCAAAAACTAGAAACAACCCAAACATCTAATAGTAAAGCATTGATTAAATAAAATGCTAAGTTATTGCATATTACGTATGTACTTAATACATAATGAAAAGGCAAAATTAGATCTTGATGCATCAGTGTGGATAGATCATAAGCACAGTCGATTGGATGAAGCAAGTTGCACTACAGTTCACGCAGGATGATGCGTTTTTTTGTTTTTTTTGTTTTTTTTTTTTTTTTTTTGAGACGGAGTCTCGCTCTGTCGCCCAGGCTGGAGTGCAGTGGCGCAATCTCAGCTCACTGCAAGCTCCGCCTCCCGGGTTCACGCCATTCTCCGGCCTCAGCCTCCCGAGTAGCTGGGACTACAGGCGCCCGCCACTGCGCCCGGCTAATTTTTTCTATTTTTAGTAGAGACGGGGTTTCACCATGGTCTCGATCTGCTGACCTTGTGATCCGCCCGCCTCGGCCTTCCAAAGTGCTGGGATTACAGGCGTGAGCCACCGCGCCCGGCCGATGATGCGTTTTTTTAAATGCACACAACAAAACCATATAAAACTCTTCTGAAAATGTCTGGAATGACGTCTACCTAGTTTATCATGGTGGCAACCTCTGAAGAGAGATGAGATAGAATAGAGTGGGAGAGAAAGAAGACTTCAGCCTTTTCTGTAGTGTTCTAATAAAGGTGAATGAGCTCATATGTTATTCTGTACTTGTTAAAAACCAGTACTAGTCACGATGAACATCAAGATGAGTAAGACAAGACCCCTGCC
This sequence comes from Macaca thibetana thibetana, assembly GCF_024542745.1. Taxonomy (NCBI): domain Eukaryota; kingdom Metazoa; phylum Chordata; class Mammalia; order Primates; family Cercopithecidae; genus Macaca; species Macaca thibetana. Next base: position 24,276,048 of record NC_065583.1, on the reverse strand, counting down.
TTCAGAGAATTCAGATTATGCAGGGAGCAGGAGGAAAGAGACATGGGGGGAAAGTGGAGAAACAAAAGGCGTGTGCTGTCACCTTTCAAGTTGATTTAAGCAAGCTTCACGTTTTATGGGCGCAGGCAGGGGAAGAATTCAGGAAGAAGAGAAACAGGGTATTCTAGTGAGACAAGCCAATGCCAACTGTTTAAGAGATTTAGGATTGAAAGTCGCTGTTGAACTTGCATTCCGGCGGTCCTCTCTGGTGTTCTCACCAAGGGCAGAAGGACTCAAATCCTCAGCAGAGGGCAGAAGGTGGCCTCTCTTCTGGCAAAACATGGTAAGTATTTTTGGAGCGCAATGCAGAGCCTCATCTGCACAAACGTCACACTGAGGAAGCCACCCCAGCCCAGCCCCCGCATGCCACCAACCTCCTTCTGAAAATGGTGATTAAAAGCTAATGGTGGTGCCGTGCGCAGTGGCTCATGCCTGTAATCCCAGCACTTTGGAAGGCCAAAGCAGGCGGATCACCTCAGGTCAGAAGTTCGAGACCAGCCTGGCCAACATGGTGAAACCCCAACTCTACCAAAAACACAAAAATTAGCTGGGCACGGTTGCAGGCACTTGTAATCCCAGCTACATGGGAGGCTGAGGCAGGAGAATCACTTGAACCTGGGAGGCAGAGGTTGCAGTTAGCTGAGATCGTGCCACTGCACTCCAGCCTGGGCAACAGAGCGAGACTCCATCTCAAAAAAAAAGCAGCTAATGGTGGTTGGGTTCTTTAACTCACCACAGAGAGAACTCAGATACTGTAGAGCACACACATTTTCTTTTTTGGCCTGCAGAGGCTAAACAGAGGAGATCCTCTCCAGTGATTTCCTTTTAGGGAGAAAACCCAGTGAGTGACACGTGAATGTGTCTGCTCCCCACGGCTGCTGTCATCCTGCAGGCATCCGCCTCTCACTCCAAAGTCTGGCATATGTTTCCACTTAGAGGACTGTGAATTCCTTCCCTGTTCTGGTGAACACCATTTCCTTGGGACTGATAGAAATCTCAGTCTGTCAAATGCTGAGTGTTTAACAAACAAAAGCCTAGACATTCTGTGGGACAGGAAGTGCTAGTTTTCTAAGTCCTCCATTCCTCAAGAAATAGTCCAAAACTTAGTCATTCCATGAACCAAAGAAAAGTTAACAAAATATTAACTTCCGAGATGGTTTGGGCACAGGGTACTCGTAAGATATCTAGGAGGTGACAGAGGAAGTCTGCAACCTATTTAAAGCCGGGAAGCTTGAGCAGTATTGCATTCTTTGCATTTGTTTGAGACAAATTGAAGTGGCCTGGTTTGTTGCCCCACACTATCATGGAAGAAAAACTTGGAGCCGGAGGAGGTTAAAAGACAGGGATCCTTGTCCTAACTCCACCCCTAAATTATCTAGTGCAAGCCATTTTTCTCAATCTTTATTTTACCATCTATGTAATGAGATCATAGCTGCTTTACCTGCCTTTCTTGATTGTTATGATGAGCAAATAATAGAAGCATAAGAATTCAAAAAACATCGAGTTTTTTGAGAAGGAATATTGTTATATATTCCTTCTGAAAGTTATAGAGAAGGAATATTGAGATTATTTCGGCACAGCTTCACAAATGTTTTCTCTATCCCCTTGTTAAACTCACATAAGGGCAGAAAGAGAAAAACTCCCCACTGAGGGGAATAGAAAAGAAATGGATAAAAGCCATGTTAAACCCTCCCCTCCCTACATAACACCAAACTGCAAATTGAGGGTGTTCGCAGGAAGTGATCTATAAAGCACGTTTTCAAAGCAAAGAGAAAATGACAGACATACCAAAAGACAAGACATGAAAGAAAGTTCACAACATAAAAAAATACAATGTTAACACACACGGAAAAGTATCTGGCCTTACCAGTAATCAATGAAATGCACATTCAAAGAATGAGGTAAAATTTTTCATCTCAAGTTGACAAAGACTATTTCTGAATGGATTATTATTGTTATATTATTATTATTATTATTATTATGACAGGGTCTTTTCCTGTCACCCAAGCTGGAGTGCAGTGACGCAATCATAGCTCACTGCAGCCTCAGCCTCCCAGGCTCAAGCAATCTTCCTGCCTCAGCCTCCTGAGAAGCTGGGATGACAGGCACACAACACCATATCTGGATAATTTTTTTATTTTTAGAGAGATGAGGTGTCACTGTGTTGCCCAGTCTGGGATACAGGAGTATTCATGAGGGTACAAGGAACAGGCTTCACACAGGTGAATGCACATGGATCAACTTTCCTTAAGAATAGTTTGCCACTGTATAGCAGATGCCTTTTAAAATATTTATACTCATTGACCCTTCAGTTAGTAAATATTCATCCTAACAAAATGCTCATTCACAGCTCACAGGATGTTATGTATAAGGATGGTGGGCTGGGCATGGTGGCTCACACCTGGAATCTCAGCACTTTGGGAGGCCAAGGTGGGTGGATCACCTGAGGTCAGGAGTTTGAGACCAGTCTGGCCAACATAGTGAAACCCCATCTCTACTAAAAATACAAAAATTAGCCGGGTATGGTGGCCCATGCCTGTGATCCCAGATACTCAGGAGGCTGAGGCAGGAGAATCACTTGAACCCGGGAGGTGGAGGTTGCAGTGAGCCCAGATGGCGCCACTGCACTCTGGCCTGGGCAGCAGAGTGAGACTCTGTCTCAAATATTTAAAAAAAAAAAAAAAAAAAAAAAGATGGTGTCTTTAGCATTGTTCATAATTTTGAGTTTGTTAACAATTTAAGATAACCTAAGTATATAAGACTAAATGAATTATATCAATGGCCATTAAATGTAGCCATTCCTTCATAATATTGAAGGAAATGAGTTATTTTAAGAACGCTTATCTCTGGGTAATGAGGTTTATGAAATATTTTTATTTCCTTAGAACTTTTTCTTTTTTTCCTAACCACTCCATTAGGCCATCAGGAAAGGACAAACACATTTCAAAGGAAAGGGAGAAAGCTCCTGTGGCAGTCAAGGCCCTTTTCATTGGCTGTAGTGGGTGGGGGCACCAGAGTTCAAAGTCTGTCCGCAGATTTATAACCTCAGTGGCCAATTTTTCTATTCCCCCTTCCAGGACTGTCTGACCCTGAGGACTGATTCAAATTAGCCAAATGCACAGTCGATTAATTAGTAAACCAGAACTCTGTATGCATTAATTGGCAAAAGAATATGCATGGCTTGAGAACAAATTGGGGTCTTTTATTTACTGAGCATCTCTCCTGTACTAGACTCTCTTTCTGAAATGGGGAGCCCTTTCTGGGGCCAAATAGAACAGAGTAAGAACAAATAAAGAGAATACAAACAGACTCAAACACAGGCTCAGGATTTTTTTTTTTTTTTTTTTTTTTTTTTTTTTTTTTTTTTAAACACAAGAGATATTTCTAGCTAACTGTGGCAATCTCAGCGACTCTCCCTCGGCTCCCAAGCTGTTCCTGCCAATGAAATCAAGATGAGTCACTGGGAATCAGGGTTCCCTCTCCTTCGTGTTTAAAACACACATTGGCAAACTGCTTCTCCAATTCATCTTTTTCCTAGATTTCTTTCAGTTCGTAGTTGTCATGACAACTGTACTCATGGTCCACATTTATAACAGACTCCTGCCTTGGTGTTTCCCGATTTCCTTTCCTTCATGGGTTCACTTAAAGGTCACCCTCTTCCTGGGGGCCTCCAGGGAGGCGGCTTCCGGGGGAGGTCAGGCAGGTGCCTCCCAGCCACCCTGTAAAATGGCTCCTTGGGGAAACCTCCCACTGGGGAGCTGATTCCATGAGTCCCCTGTGGATCTCTCAGAGTCAGAAGCCTGCCTTTTTTAGCTTTGTTCACAGATTTGGAGACCTTACTTTAACCTCCAATTTTAACATTTACCTTACTTTGCAGATAGCTTTCAGGACCTCTACCCCTACATGGTTTGACTCATAACATGTGTAGTAATGTGTCTGACATCTAGCCTGTCTAGCCAGCTGCTTATTAGATGTGCAGTAGCCAGAACCCAGATGAAAGGCCAGTTTACGTTATTAATAGAGGTCATTTGTAACTGTCAAGCACTTCTAGAGGAAATAATTATCTGAAGTCATGGGCAAGTTTTAACAGTAACATATGTTCATTGTAGCACATTCAACTGTACAGAAGTATTTAAAGTCAAGAGTGACAATCCCACTCATTTCTCCAAGCCCATCTGTTCCCGCAACTGATGTTAGTCCTTCTAAAATATGCTTTACACGTACACACATCACACATACTTTCATCTGTCCGATTGTACATTGTCAATGTTTTTAAGTAGAATTGTAGTATACATTCGTTTCTGCAATTTACTCTGTTTACTTTACAACTTAACCAATAGAGCTAGACTACTGGGTCAAATGTGAGCTTTGACACTCACTGGCTGCCTCTCTGAACCTTAGTTTCTTCATCTGTAAAATGGGGACAGTAATGGCATCTACCTCACGGGATGGAATGGAGTCAGTATATATCAAGTGCTTAGAACAGGGCCTTATGCTTTACTACCCACACTCAGAAAGCATAAGCTAGTAGTAGTTACAGTAGAAGCAGTAGTACTACTAGTGGTATCATGTCAGTCTTTTCAATGGCTATCCAGCATTCATGACGTGGGTAAATCATAATTTTAAAAATTAATCCGCTACTGATTGTGCCTGGATTTTACTTAACACCAGTAAGACTTACCGTGAAACTTCCCTGCTGTTGCATTCAGGATCATCAAGTTTGTGCCCTGCTCTGAACAAGACCAGTTCTGGTGAATTCATTCCAGGTGCAGCCAGCTTCAGAGTTTGGGAATCTCTGGTGGGAGGTGGCAGATGGGCTCTCAGATGTGGATAGAAGGTGTATGTGCCCTTCCATTTCCAGCAAATCGCCATCGCTCGCGAGGGTGACCTTCTGACCAAGGAGCGGCTGTGCTGTGGCCTGTCCATGTTTGAGGTCATCCTGACCCGCATTCGGAGCTACCTGCAGGACCCCATCTGGCGGGGCCCGCCGCCCACCAATGGCGTCATGCACGTCGATGAGTGTGTGGAGTTCCACCGGCTGTGGAGCGCCATGCAGTTCGTCTACTGCATCCCTGTGGGAACCAACGAGTTCACAGCTGAGTGAGTACCCGCCAGAGAGGGCAGGGTTACCCCCAGTCTGCCTGTGCTCCTGCAGGTCATGGGGCTGCCAGAGTTCAGCCAGAAACTTGGGCAGGGGGTAGGGGTGGTTGGCCAACAACTACTTTGTTGGGTGTGTTGAGCTGACTGCATGGGCAAGAAAGAGCCCAGTAAGGGTTTGATAGTAAGACCCTCACTGCCTGCCTCACCCCCACTACACTGTACCACTAGACAATGAGGAACCTTTAGGAGTCCTTAGAGCAGACAGCAGAGCTAGTTCTTACTGCACTCACCCAGCTACATAGCGAGGACAGAGTGGAAAGGCAGACAAGGCCTCCCCTCCGGCAGCCAAGAGCTCTAGGAAAAAGGTGTGGGAAGAGGAGGCTTCCCCAAGAAAGTGGTGTTGGTGAAGCTGTCTCAGAGCAGTGCTGGCCTGCAGGCTTCCAGTGCAGGGATGGGGAACTGGGGACACCCGCCCGGGTTGGGCTGCTGCTTGAGGACAAGAGAGACAGCTGAAAGATGACTCTACTGCCATCCAAACTGCCCAGGTCTCTTGAGAGTTGGGGCCTGCAGTCGGAGCTTTGTCAGAACCAAAAGGACTCAGCCTCGACCCCAGCAGCATCTGCCCCCCATGGCCTTTCCCTTCCCTCTCAGCCTGCTTCTGGCCAGTTGGCCTCCTGGTTTGAAATGGCCCCTCTGCCCCTGGGTGTTCCTTCAGCTCCTTTAGAGTCAAGACAGATTCTCCTTTGACCTGCACAGAGTAATCAGCCACATACATCTCAAGGGCTGGGTGGATTTTTTCCTTACAAATTCAGAGCTTCTTAAGAGCTGTTTTTTGTTTTGTTTTATTTTTTAACATTAGTGATGCAAACAGGCTCACACCTCTTTGTGACCGGAAGGACTTACGACATAACTACCATCCCTGCAACTAATGAACCCCCCCTCACAGCTTCCTTTGTACCCATTTTATAGATTAAGAGACTTGGCCCAAAGACAGGCCTGCTTAGTAGCTGTACTCCTGGCCCAAGATGAGGCGCCCTCCCTCCCTGCCCTCCTCCGCCACCTCCCTCTCCAGCTGCTTCCTCCCCCTGCTCCTAGGCAGTGTTTCGGCGATGGCTTGAACTGGGCTGGTTGCTCCATCATCGTCCTGCTGGGCCAGCAGCGTCGCTTCGACCTGTTCGACTTCTGTTACCACCTGCTCAAAGTGCAGAGGCAGGACGGGAAGGATGAAATCATTAAGAATGTGGTAAGCAGGCTGGTGGCCGAGGCCTGGGAGGTGGGGCTGGGCTGACAACCAGGCTTTCACCAGAAAAGCAGGGGAAGAGCTGCTTGTGAAGGCCAGCTCCCCACACCGCAAGTACAAAGATACTACTGCTTAGAAGAAGCCATGAGTCACCCGCTCATCACTTACTGCCATGAATCAGTTCACCCCGAAGGGCAGGGCTGGGCTCCAGACCGGGAGTGCATCTCCCCTGTCCCAGTAGACTCTGCTGATACCAGTTTCTCACCTGTACAAATATTCACCAAATACCAGAGCTGTGCGGGCACCTGGATGGGGTAGGTACTGGCATGGGGTGAGCTAGGCTGCTGTGGGAAGGGAGAGAAGGACCCTTAAACCAGGCTGCGGGCAGAGAAAGCTTCCCAGGAGAGGGAGGCTGTGTCTGGGCTGAGTCCAGAATGGCCCGCAGCAAAGAACCAAGCAGCGAAGGCGGTATGGGGCAGGGAGGATGCTCCAGACAGAGCAACGGTGACAGCAGAGGCACTGAGGCACGAAGGCGGATCGAAGGGTGGGTCTCAGGGACCCAGTGAGAGGAGAGGGTAGAAGCCACCTCACAAAGGGCTTTAAAAAAAATACACATAAATAGTTTCAATGGTAATTTTCTGTATATGATTCAGTGGCATGAAGTATACTTAAGTATTGTATAACCATTCCCACCATCCATCTCCAGAGATTTTTTCATTTTCCCCAACTGAAGCTCTGGGCCCATTAAAAAATAACTCCCCATCTTCTCCCTAGCCCCTGGTAACCATCATTCTACTTTCTCTATGCATTCGACTACTCTAGGTACCTCATCTAAGTAGAATCATACAGTATTTGTCTTTCCGTGACTGGCTTATTTTAGTTAGCGTATCCTCAAGGTTCATCCATGTTGTAGTGTGTGTTCAAATTTCCATCCTTTTTTAATATTTCACTGTGTATATAGACCATGTTGTGTTTGTCCACTCAGGTTGCTGTCACCTTTTGGCTATTTTTGAAAATGGTTAATTTTGGCTACTATGAAACATGTGTGTACAAATAACTCTACAAATTTCTGCTTTCCATTCTTTTAAGTATATACCCAGAAGTGGAATTGCTGGATCGTATGGTAATTCTATGTTTAATTTTTTTAGAAATTGCCATTCTGTTTTTCATAGTGTCTGCTCAATTTTACATTCTCACCAGCAGTAGACAAGAGTTCCAATTTCTCCACATCGTCACCACTTACTCTTTAATAGTCATCCTGATGAGTGAAAAAAGTTATCTTGTTATGGTTTTGATCTGAATTTCCCTAATGGCTGTCAATGCTGAGTGCTGTATTCATGTGTTATTTGCCATTTGTGTATCTTCTGTGGAAAAATGCCTATTCATGTCCTTTGTCCATTTTTTTAATTCATTTTTGTTGAGTTCAAGTTCTTTACGTATTCTAGATATTACTTATCAGATCTGATTCGTGATTATTTTCTATTTTATGGGTTGCCTTTTCATTCTGATGGTGTCTCTTTGATGCACGAAAGTTTTCAATTTCGATGTAATGCAACCCTTTGCCTTTGCTTTTGATGTCATATCCCAAGATATTATTGCCAAATCCAGTATCATAAAAATTTTCCCCTGTGTTCTAAGAATTTCAGTTTTAACTCTCATGGTTAGGTCTCTGATCCATTCTGAGTTAATTTTTGTATATGGTATAAGGAGGTAAGGGTCAAATGTTATTTTTCATGTGGGTATCCATTTTTCCCAGCACCTTTTGTTGAAAAGGCTGTTTCTGCCATTGAACAGTCTTAGCACCCTTGTTGAAAATCATTTGATCGTATGTGTAGTAGTGTATTTCTGGGCTCTCTATTCTGTTTTATTCATCTGTATGTCTACCTTTATGCCAGTGCCACACTGTTGATTATTGTAGCTCTGTAGATTGCTTTAAAACTTGGAGAGGGTTTTTATGGGTCCAGTTAACACTTGATTGTCAGATCCAGGGGATTCTATAAAAGGACTTTAAGAAGGTGACATGATCACTGATGCAGGGTACACTGTACCTCACTGACTTCTCCTGTTACTCCCTCTTTCCACCCCCACCTTTGTCCTGCCCTAACTTGAACATCCCCTTCCTTCTGTAGCCCCTGAAGAAGATGGCCGACCGGATCAGGAAGTACCAGATCTTGAACAATGAGGTTTTTGCCATCCTGAACAAGTACATGAAGTCTGTGGAGACAGACAGTTCCACTGTGGAGCATGTGCGCTGCTTCCAGCCGCCCATCCACCAGTCCTTGGCCACCACTTGTTAAGCAGTAGGTCCTGCAGACGCTCTTCTGGAGGAAGAGAAGTAGGAGAGAGAAAGCCACAGCCAGCCTGCCACAGGATCCAACTGGACAACGTGTGGGATGGACCTGGAAACAAGCACCTCCCCAAACACATCACCACTCCCTAGGGCGGGGCCTGTGCATGCTCTCCCATGACATCTCCATGCTGGTTTCTTCATAGCATAAATGAAAAAAAAAAAAAAAGGAAACAGGGCAGTGTGTGCTTTTTCTTTTCTCCCTGCTGAACTATATTAAGAACTCCTAGTTTCACCCTTTCTCCATCCCATCGTCGCACCCATCTGTGGTTGCTTCCCAAGACCGCCTCCCAAGATGGACACCTCCTACCCAGTGCCCATGTGTGACCCCAGGACTCAAGTCTCAGACTGTGAACACAGATGTGGCCATGCCCAGAGATGCCAGCCTGGCCAGAAGGGCATGCCTCAGCTTACTACTTCATCTCTCCTGGTTCCCTCCATGTAGTACCCTGGGTGGCAACTTCTCCCACTCTGGGTACCAGGGATTCTACCACATAGGCTTCCCAAAGCCCCATTCCAACTCCCTTCTCTCAGGGAAGTCCTAGAGAGAGGTCCAAAAAGCATTCACAGCTGTATCACACTCCATGCAGGTAAGGTAGGAGACTGGTCAGGCCTGCTGTGGGGAAGCGGTATGTGTGAACACAGCCAGAAATGTCATAGTCCAAACAGGATGCTTTCAGGCCATCTCAGCTGCTTGATGGTGAGATGGTTCCCTTATTCCTATGGGAAAGGCTTAGCATTGGGCCACACAGGGGAAGCAGCTTTGAACAAATCAATCATAGCACTGCCTACAGCATTAGCCAGTGACCAAATTACGGGCCACTTCTTGGCACAGAAATGCTTATCAAGGAACATTTCCACAAGAAATAAAATATTAAGGGGTTATTTCCACAGAGGCCCAAAAAGTCTTGGAAACAGAGGTGAGGAGGAGTAATAATAATTGTCAATGAGCTTTTAATACCAAGATATGCCCCCTGTTCCCGAAGAAGAGTCTTCTTTTAGGGAATCAGGACTTCCATTGTCCTAGAAGCTGAAAGATTCTTGGAACATTTTAGCTTTTACTCTCAACTTGCTGTTCTCTTTACATTCCTTAAGTTAGACTTTGGGGTGTGACTTCCCTCCCAGGGGTAACATTTACTTCCATTTTCTAGACCGAACCAAAAGTCTTCTGCAAAATCTCCCACCGAGTGTGATGAGACCATTGAGAAGGATAAAAGCCTTTAGGATATAAATTTCTTGTTACAGAGCATGTCATTGTCAAAGCAAATCTGTGGCCCTGAGGTTTTAAGAATATCAAATGTGACATTTGATATTTCTCCAGCCCTGGGAAGTAAGATGGTTAGAAATGGTTGCCTTAATCAAATGGTCCCATTTTTAACCCCAAAGGAAGTGCCCACAGCAAGAGGCTTGCGTGATGCACTTATGTCCTCCAGTGAGGAAAGGTGGGGCCACATGTGAAAGGCCCCTTAGGTCAGATCCTGAGAGTAGCACATTTGAGTGCAGATTCCTGGAACCCACCTCAAACCTACTAATTCTGAATCTCTGGGAATAGGGCCAGGAAGTCTGCCCTTTCTACAAGCTACCCAAGTTATTATGTTGCACATCAATGTTTGGGAACCACTGCTGTAAGGGAATCATTCTGGTCACCTTGAGCTTTGAGCTACCACTAAGCCATGAAAGAAAATACATACAGGGAAGAGAGAAGGGAGGAGATTGCAAGTAGAAACTGGCAGATCCTCCTCTCTGGAGGTACCACCTTCTATTCTGATTTCTGACTTTTCCTTCTTGATGACCATAGATATGTTCCAGAGGCAGAAGAGAGAGATTACCCCACATGGCAGAGAACATGCTTTCAAAACATATAGAATGTCAAAGTTCCAGATCCTTCTACATCTTTAGTCCTGTCTGAGGTTGGTAGCTGCCTTTCTGTAGCTGATAGATGGCTAGAGTTCCATCCAAATCCCTGACCACGACTTCGTGGAGATTTGAATTATCTATTTGATGAGATATTTATTTCAATAACCCACCTCTCTCACCCCACATTTATATCCCTAAATTTGACCCTCTGGGCCGAGTCATATTGCCTTCAGGAGACTTGATCCCAGTAGATTGAGGTCTTCCCTTTCAGCAGAAAGATTTATTTCCCTGGCTTGCCAGTGGCACTGATTTCCTAACACCCAATGAGTTTAATATTCTTCCTCCCTGGCATTACTGCCCAAGCCTCTTTTGATTTTTTATTTTATGTGTGTCTAATGACCAGGAAAAAAATAAAGCTTAGGTTTTAAAAAGTTTTAAAAAAAATCTGTTTCAGAAACTGTCAAATGTACCATATTTGTATTAAGAATTGTTGGGAATTTTTGTACAATGAATTTACATTTATTTATGGTGACTTATATTTACGCTTGTGATCAAATAATGATGTTAAATTCTTAAATCATATTTGCTATGCAGCTAAAGATGATATTTTGATTTGTATTTTGGGGGTACCTGTGTTGAGTTGATAAACATTTCCATCTTCATTAAAACTGCTTCCAAACTAGTAAAACCAGCAACTTGGTCTTGATTCCTGGTCCTATTCTAATCCTCATTGACCTGTGGAAGGCCATAATAAAACTAATTACTAAGAAAACAACCTAAAAGAGAATGAAAGAAAAATATAGGTTACTGCACACCAAACTAATGGCTTTGCTTGCTTTCCCACGTGGGAAATTACATCTTTACAAATTGAGCCTCACATTTCACATTAGCACCAGCTTTCCTAAAGGTCATCCACTAAAATGAGTCCTAGGGCTGTTTCCTCTTCTGTCAAGTTGGACAAGATGATCTTTTCTAGCTCTGATATCCTGATTCTAGGTAATTTCCCACTGGTGCACTTTGAGAGGTCTACTTCATACAACATCTTTCTCAACCTATGTCATCACCTCATCAAATTGCCATCACAACGAGTCATATTTGAGCTAGTGTAGTGGGAATACTGTTAGTCTTGAGATACTCAGTGAAAAAAGGGTTCCAAAGAAGATAAATTTGGGAAACACTTCATGCTCTTTTCCCCATGAAGATCCAAAAGACTGAGGAGTCCTGCAGAACCTTATCAGTCTGGATTAACAACCTATCTCCTAGATGGTTTTATTAGTCTGTTTTCACACTACTGATAAACACATATCCACGACTGGGAAGGAAAGAGGTTTAATTGGACTTACAGTTCCACTTGGCTGGGGAGGCCTCAGAATCATGGCAGGAGGGGAAAGGCACTTCTTACATGGTGGCAGCAAGAGAAAAACAAGGAAGAAGCTAAAGCGGAAACCCCTAATAAACCCATCAGATCTCATGAGACTTATTCACTATCACGAGAATAACACAGGAAAGATGGGTTCCCCATGATTCAGTTACCTCCCCCTGGGTCCCTCCCACAACACATGGAAATTCTGGGAGCTACAAGTTGAGATTTGGGTGGGGACACAGCCAAGCCATATCCTTCTGCCCCTCGCCCCTCCAAATCTCATGTCCCCACCTTTCAAAACAAATCATGCCTTCCCAACAGTCCCCCAAAGTCTTAATTCATTTCAGCATTAACCCAAAGTCCACAGTCCAAAGTGACATCTGAGACAAGGCAAGTCCCTTCTGCCTACAAGCCTGTAAAATCAAAAGCAAGCTAGTTACTTCCTAAATACAATGGGGGTACAGGTATTGGGTAAATACAGCCATTCCAAATGGCAGAAATTGGCCAAAACAAAGGGGTTACAGGCCCCACGCAATTCCAAAATCCAGCAGGGTGGTCAAATTTTAAAAATCCAAAATGATCTCCTTTGAATCCAGGTCCCACATGCTGGTCACACCGATGCAAGAGGTGGGATCCCTGGTCTTGGGCAGCTCCACTCCTGTAGCTTTGCAGGGTACAGCCTCCCTCCTGGCTGCTTTCATGGGCTTACGTAGAGTGTCTGCAGCTTTTCCATGTGCACAGTGCAAGCTGCTGGTGGATCTACCATTCTGGTGTCTGGAGGATGGTGGATCTCTTCTCACAGCTCCACTAGGCAGTACCCCAGTAGGAACTCAGTGTGGCAGCTCCAACCCATTTCCCTTCTGCATTGCCCTAGCAGAGGCTCCATGAGGGCCCCACTCCTGCAGCAAACTTTTGCCTGGGCACCCAAGAGTTTCCATATATCTTCTGAAATCTAGGTGGAAGTTACCAAACCTCAGTTCTTGACTTCTGTGCACCCACAGGCTCAACACCATGTGGAAGCTATCAAGGCTTGGGGCTTCCACCCTCTGAAGCCACAGCCAAGCTCTATATTGGCCCCTTTCAGCCATGGCTGGAGCGGCTGAGACATAGGGCACCAAGTCCCTAGATGGCACTCACAGCATGCGGACCCTGGGCCCAGCCCACAAAACCACTTTTTCCTCCTGGGCCTCCGAGCCTGTGATGGGAGGGGCTGCCATGAAAGTCTCTGACATGGCCTGGAGACATTTTCCTCATGGTCTTGGGGATTAACATTAGGCTCCTTGCTACTTATGCAAATTGCTGCAGCTGGCTTAAATTTCTCCTCAAAAAATGGACTTTTCTACTGCTTTGTGAGGCTGCAAATTTTCTGAACTTCTATGCTGTTTCCCTTTTAAAATGGAATGCTTTTAACAGCACCCAAGGCACCTTTTGAATGCTTGCTGCTTAGAAATTTCTTCTACCAGATATCCTAAATTGTCTCTCTCAAGTTTGAAGTTCCAAAAATCTCTAGGGCAGGGCAAAATGCCATCAGTCTCTGCTAAAGCATAGCAAGAGTCACCTTTGCTCCAAGAAGTTTGTCATCTCCATCTCAGACCACCTCAGCCTGGACCTTATCGCTCATATCACTATCAACATTTTTGTCAAAGCTATTCAAGTATCTAGGAGGTTCCAAACTTTCCCACATTTTCTTGTCTTCTGAGTCCTCCAAACTGTTCCAACCTCTGCCTGTTACCCAGTTCCAAAGTCACTTCCACATTTTTGGGTATCTTTTCAGCAATGCCCAACTCCCAAGTTTACTGTATTAGTCAGTTTTCACACTGTTTGCTGATAAACATATATCCGAGACTGAAAAGAAAAAGAGGTTTAATTGGACTTACAGTTCCACTTGGCTGGGGAGCCCTCAGAATCATGGCAGGAGGTGAAAGGCACTTCTTACATGGTGAAAGCAAGAGAAAAATGAGGAAGAAGCAAAAGTAGAAAACCCTGATAAATCCATCAAATCTTCTGAGACTCATTCACTATCATGAGAACAACAGGGGAAAGACTGGCCCCCATGATTCAATTACTTCCCACTGGATCCCTCCCATAACACAGGGGAATTCTGGGAGATACAATTCAAGTTGAGATTTGGGTGGAGACACAGCCAAACCATATCAATGGTCGTTACCTTGGAAACCCCTTTCTCTGCAATGTTAATCATCCTCTCTTGGAACACACTTTGAAAAACATTTGCCTAAGGGTATGCAAATCCATGGTAAGATTTTTTTTAAACTCCCACAGAAGGACCACTGACATGTAGAGAATTATGATACAAGGGCACAATTAGAGAAGCAAGGGCCTGACAGATTATTGAAGGATTTCAGATGGGAAGAGGAAGCATTCTGACAGTGGGAAAGAATACCGTCACTGGGGGTATAAGTGTGCCCAGGGTTATCATAACAAATACTACAAACCAAGTGGTTCAAGCAACAGAAATTCACTCTCTCACAGTTCTAGGGACTGGACATCGATGATCAAGGTGTCAGCAGAGTTGGTTTCTTTCCCCAAGATCTCTCTTCTTGGTTTGTGGGTGACTATCTTTCTCCCTGTGTTTTCACATGGTCTTCACTCTGTATGTGTCTTTCCTTTTTTGTGGTGTGTGTGTGTGTGTGTGTGTGTGTGTGTGTGTGTGTGTGTGTGTGTGTTTTGAGATGGAGTCTTGCTCTGTTGCCCAGGCTGGAGTGCAGTGGTGTGATCTTGGCTCACTGCAACCTCCACCTTCTGGGTTCAGGCAATTCTCTGCCTCAACCTCCCAAGTAGCTGGGATTACAGGTGGCCACCACCATACCCGGCTAATTTTTTTTTTTTTTGTAGAGACGGGATTTCACCATCTTGGCTGGGCTGGTCTTGAACTCCTGACCTTGTGATCCACCCGCCTTGGTCTCCCAAAGTGCTGGGATTACAGGCATGAGTCACTGAGCCTGGCCACTTTTTTTTTTTTTATAAGGAGACCAGTCATATTGGATTACAGCCCACCCTAGTGATCTCATTTTAACTTAATGACCTATTTAGAGACGCTATTTCCAAATACAGCCACATTCTGAGGTACTAAGGGCTAGAACTTGGGGCCTGGGTCGGGGGCAGAGCACAATTTAGCCCAGAACTGCGCTGGGCATGGATCTGGAGAAAGTGTTTTTGGGAGCCTTGGACAGTTTGAAGGCTGGGATGCTATTCCTTTGTGGAACACCCCTTGAACACTCACTATTTACAAGATTAGGGGAAAAAAAGAGGAGAGAAGTATAGGAATATGGTGGAGTAGGAAGGCCAAGGAATCCATCTCCGCACCTATATGACAATCACACCGGCAGAATCTGATACAACTATTTTGGAACTCTGGATTTTATTCAAGGCTTAAAACTTCCAGGGGAAGACTTGGACAGTGAACTACAGTTCATTTTGCTCAACTTCAGCTCTTGGTTCACCAGTTGCTACCCATTCACCACCCTACCTCTCACACCCCACCCCTGCCCCATGGCAGACAGCTGTGCATGTGTTCCTGCATGAGCCAGGGTGGGCAATAAAGACCCTGTCCTCCAAATATCAGGGATCTATGTTCTGATGGCTGATGGTTGATTGCTGCTTCTGATCATGGAGATGTAAGCACCAAGGCAGGCAGCCATTGTCACAAGCCACTCCCCACCCCAGATGAAGCAACTTCCAAGGGATATAAAAGGCTAGTGTTCTTTTTCTTCCCTGTATACGCCCACTTCATTTTTCTCTTTTTCCCTTTTTGGGAGCCAGACATTAAAGATGAGTAAGTTCAAAAACAACTACATAAAAGGAGGAAATTAGGAAGTTACCCTGTATGCACAGGAAAAGGCACAAGCTCAGAAAAGATCTGAGAAGACCTTAAGCTTACACGTCAGGCTGATCGCTAGCATGGAGGCAGCCTACAATGATTAAAAAAACAAACAACAAAACAAAACAAAAAAGACAAAAACAAACAGCAAGACTTGGAGGAAAAGAAAGAACCCGATTTCCAGAAATACCATACTATTAGCTTCCCATGTCCAGTGTTTAACATAATCACAAGGCATACAAGGAAGCAGGAAAGTATAGCTGATTTAAAGGAAGAAAAAAATATAAACTATCCATGAGAAACATTAGATGGTCGAACTACCAAAGACAGAGCCTAAGGGACCCATGGGATATCATTAAATGAACCAATATACTCATTGTGAGAATCTCAAAAGAGAGACAAAGGGCAGAGATATTTTTTGAAGATGTAATAGCCAAAATATTCCCAACTTTAATGAAAGATATGGTTATAAACACCCAAGAAGCTCACTACAAGTAAGATGAATTAAGAAAGACATTCTAATCAAACCACTGAAAGACAAATCTTGAAATTTTTCTCTCTTTCAAGAAGAGAATCTTGAAAGCAGCAAGACAGAAGTGACTCATCAAATACAAAGGATTCTCAGTAAGATTATGAGATTCTCAAACTATGGAGGCCAGAAGGGAAGAGGCTTATATTTCAAAGTGGTAAAAAGAAAAAAAAAAAAAAAAAAGCCAAGATTTTTTCATTTTTTTTCTTTTTTTTTTTTTTTAAAAGAAAAAAACTAACAAGAAGGGTTTCAAGATGGCTGACTAGAGGCATCTAGTACTCTCCTCTTCCACAAAGAACCATCAAACTAGCAGGCAGATAATCACAATTGAATAGACCGTCTAAGAGAGAAGGCTAAAATTCAACGCAGAGGTGATAAGAAACAAGGCAGAAGAAGGAAGCAAAGCAGCCTGCTGGGCTGGAATCAACCAGGAGCCTAGAGATTCCCCAATGTGGTAAAAGGGGAAGTAAGGGTAAGTAAGAGACCCTGGGTGGTCCACATTCCCACTACAGACTCCTGCAATCCTAGCCAAGGGAGAGCCTCACAACCCACGCAGACCCTGAGACTAACATAGGGAGCTGCTTGGAGACCATGAAATGCTATTGCTCCAGAGACAGAACTCACTCTAGGCCCCCACACACACCTTGAGACATAAGCCATGATAACAAAGCACTATTTTGAGAGCCTAGCCCTCATTGGACTGCATTCTTGCCTGGAGCCCAATAGCTCCTACACCTCCATATCCCTGGAGCCCCATTGACATCCCTCTACTGGCAACCAGGTACTACTACTGGCTGCTACTGCCAGGGTCAAAATGCCAGCCATGACTAGCAACCCTGCCACCCCCAGTAGCAGGGCCACCAGTCATTTAAAAGCACACCAAATCAGGGTGTGGTAACTTATACCTGCAATCCCAGTGCTTGAGCAGGAGGGCCGAGTTGGGAAGATTACTTGAGGCCAGAAGTTCAAGACCACCCTGAGCAACATAGCAAGATTCTGTCTTTAAAAAAATAAAGTTAGCTACGCATGGTGGTGTGTACCTACCATTCTAACTACTCAGGGGGCTGAGGCAGGAGAATCACTTGAGCCCAGGAGCTCAAAGTTATAAAGAGCTATGATCACACTACTACACTATAGTCTGAGCAACAAAGCAAGGCCCTCTCTCTGAAAAACTAAAATAAAATATAGCAATAAAATAAGAGCATCCTGAGGAAAGGCTACCCTGTAAATAGCCACCACCTAAGGCCAAAGCATGAGCTCCTCAGGCACCGATTTATGGCTGCTGCCACTTAAACCAACCCCACCCTCCCCAGAAGCAAGGCCATAGTGCAGCTGCCACCTCCACCCAAGCATTCTTCTGGGGGCCTAGGGATCACCCTGCTGCTGCCTATCATAGCCAGCACCTGCACATACCACTGGGGGGCCTAAAGACATGCCTGCCCAGCCTAGCTACATTCCCTGCTCCGTGCCCAAGCACACCATCCAGGGGCCTGGAAGTCACCCTGCCCACCCCCCCCCACCACTGGCATGTGAGTATTCCTTCCAAGGGGCTGAAAAACAGGCTCACCCAACCTGCCACCACCACCACAGCTAGCACCCACCCACATGCCCCACCTACAAGCATGGGGACTGGCCCACCCAGCCCATCATAGCCACCACCAACACTGGCATGGACCACTTGATAGCCAGAAAATTGTTCAACCACTGCTACTGCCAATTGCTCATGCTATGCCCACTACCTAGGGGACTTGAGAATCTACTCACCTGCCCTGCCCTCTGCTGCCACAGCTGATATCTGAGCCAGGTCAAAAGGAGACCTAAGAATTGGCCCACTTGGACCTGCTAACACTAGTGCCAGTATATACCACCTTGGGGCCCAAGGACAAGCACATTTGGCCTACAGATGCCACTACTGAGGCCTGAGGACTGATCCATGTGGCATCCTATCTCCAGCAAAACTTCACCATAGCTACGACTAATAACCATACCCTAAGCCACAGAGAAAATCACAGACACAACTGACACTGTTTACACCCAAAGAAATCATATGGAGACTACATGGTAGCATGCACCAGAATCAAAGCCAAAGTTTCCTACTCAACCAACACTGTAGATACATTTTCAGGAAAAAGTCCTCCCCATGAAAGTAAATCCAAAAAATTGGAAGAAGCAACTATTACACCAGTTGTGCAGATAACATAAGGACACAAGAAATATGAGAAAGAAAGGAAATAAGATACCTCCAAAGGAACACAATAACTTTTCAGCAACAGATTGCAATGAAAAAGAAACATATGAAATACTAAAGAATTCAAAACAATGATATTAAAGTAGCTCAGTGAGATGCAAGAGAACTCAAATACAATACAAAGAAATCAGAAAAAAAAAAACATTTTAGAATATGAGTTTACCAAAGAGATAGACATTTTAAAAATCCCAAACAAAAATTCTATAACACAAGAATTCATTGAATGAAATACAGAATACATTCTAAAGATTCAATAGACTAGTTAAAGCAGAAGAAAGAATTTCAGGACTTGAAGACAGGTCTTTTGAAATATCCCAGTCACATAAAAATAAAGAAAAAATTAGCAAAGCTTATGTGATATATGGGACAATATAAAGCAACCAAATATTCCAATATCAAGTGTACCAGAAGCCAATAAGAAAACCAAAGGGATAGAAAACCTATTTTACAAAATAATAGCTGAAAAACTTCAAGTCTAGCAAGAGATTTAGACATCCAGATATAGGAATCTCAGAAATCTCCAATCAGATACAATTTAAAAGGGTCTTCTCCACAGTACATTATAGTCAAACTGTCAAAAGTCAAATAAGAGAACCAGCAAAATAAAATAAAATGATCCAGTAAAATAATCTAGCAAAATAAAATGATCTAGTTATTTATTAGGGAACCCTCATCAGACTAACAGTGGATTTCTCAGCAGAATCCTCACAGGCCAAGATAATGGAATGATACATTCAAAGTGCTGAAAGAAAAAAACCTGCCAGTCAAGCATACTATACCCAGTAAATTTGTCTTTAAAAAATGAAGGAGAAAAGTCTTCCCAGACAAGCTGAAGTTGAAGAAATTTATCACCACTAGGATCAGTCCTATAAGAATTGCTTAAGTCAGTCCTATACCTGGAAGTAAAAGGACAATGTCTTCTACAATTCTGAAGACACATGGAAGTATAAAGGTAAAGCAAACACACAAATAAGGAAAATAAAAAACTTAAACGTTACCACTATAAAAAAAAAAAATCAAGCCACAATGATAAAAAGAGAGAAAGAAAGGAAGAATATATAAAACAATCAGAAATCAATTAATAAAATGACAGGAATAAACTCTCACATAATAGCCTTGAATTAAAAAAAAAAGTAAACAGATTAAACTTTAAAAGAGACGCGCTGAATGGATTATTTAAATGACCCACTTGGATGCTGCATACAAGAAACTCATCTCACTTGTAAAAGACACAGACTGAAAGTAAAGAGATGGAAAAAGACAAAACAATCATGAGTAGCTATACTTAGATAAAACACATATTAGGTCAAAAACAGTGAAGAATAGACAAAGAAGGTCATTATCTAATGATACAGAAATCAAGTAAGGACCAGGATCAAATAGTTCTAAACATATATGCACCCAACATGAGAGTACTCAAGATAGACTATTAGATCTTAAGGAAGAAATAGACACCAACACAATAATAGTTGGGGACTTCAACACCCCACTCCTAGCTTTAGACAGATTATTTAGAAAGAGAATTAAAGAAATACTGGATTTAAACTGTACTTCAGATCAAATGGACTTGAGAGTTATTTAAGAACATTTCAACCAAGAACTACAGAATTCATATTCTTCGCATTAGCCCATAGAACGTTCTCCAGGAAAGACCATTTGTTAGGATACAAAACAAGTCTCAACAATTTTTGTAAATCAAAATCTATTAATTATCTTCTCAGATCACAATGGAATAAAACTAGAAGCTGATAACAAGAGAAACTCTGGAAAACTATACAATTATGCAGAAAGTAAACAATATGCTCCTGAATAACCACCTAGGTCCAATAAGAAACTAAGGAGGAAATCAAAAAACTGCTTAAAAGAAATGCATTGATATACAACATACCCAAACCTATGGGACACAGTAAAAGCAGTGCTAAGAAGGAAGTTTATAGCAATAAATGCTTACATCAGAAAAGTAGAAGGAATTAAAACAATCTAACAATGTACCTCAAGGAACTGGAAAAGCAAGAACCAAACCCAAATTTAGTACAATGAAAGAAATCATAAAGAAAAAATCAAAGCAGAACTAAACAAAATATAAACTAAAAATACAAAGGATCAGTGAAAAGATAGTGTTTTAAGAAGATAAAAACTGATAAATCATTAGCTAGACTAACCAAGAAAAAAAAAAAAAAAGAAGACTCAAACTCAGAAACTTTTTTAAAAAGTGTGGGGAGTGGCCAAGATGGCCAACAAGAAGCAGCTAATGTGTGTGACTCTCTCAGAGAGGAATGGAAAGGGCAAGTAAATACAACACCTTCAACTGAAACATCCAAGTACTCGCACTGGGACTAATCAAGGTAACAACTTGACCCGTGGAGAATAAAGAAAAGCAAGACAGGGTCAGGTGCTGTGGCTCACGCCTGTAATCCCAGCACTTTGGGAGGCTGAGGCAGGCAGATCACAAGGTCAGGAGATTGAGACCATCCTGGCTAACACGGTGAAACCCTGTCTCTACTAAAAATACAAAAAATTAGCCAGGCGTGGTGGCAGGCGCCTGTAGTCCCAGCAACTCAGAAGGCTGAGGCGGAGCTTGCAGTGAGCCGAGCCATGATTGCACCACCACTACACTCCAGCCTGGGCGACAGAGCAAGACTCCATCTCAAAAAAAAAAAAAAAAAAAAAAAAAAAAAAAAAAGCAAGACAGGACAACAGTCCAACAGGGAGCAACATGGAGCTAGCTATGGGAACCCCCCCCACCCAGGAAAGCAGTGAGGGAATGAGAGACCCCGGGAAACCACACTTCTCCCAGGAATCTTCGCAACCCTCAGGTCAGGAGATGTCCTTGTGAACCCACTCCCCCAGGGCCTTCAGTCTGACAGACAGAGCTATGTGGAGCCTCAGCATAGCAGCCACTCAGGCATGTGCAGAAACTCTGAAGCTTTAGATACTCGGGCTTTGCGGCAAAAGTAGCTGCAACTCCAGCAAAGTGGGAGGTTAGACCCCCATACATAATCCTAGGAAAGGGGCAGAATCCAGGGGACTGAGCAGGAATAGCCTGCAGGCTCACTTCCACAGCACCTCACAAGATAAGACCCACTGGCTTGGAATTCCAGCCAGCCACCAGTAGTGGCATTGCACCTCCCTAAGCGGCAGCTCCTGGTGGGAGGGGCAGGCTGCCATCTTTGCGGTTTGGGTACCTTAGCCATTCCAACCTTCAGGCCTTGGAGTGTCCAAGCTGACCAGGGATGAAAGAGATCCCCCAGCACAGCACAGCTGCTTTACCAAAACATGGCCAGACTGCTGCTTTAAGCAGGTACCTGATGCCAGACCTCCTCATTGGGCAGGACCTCCCAAATTGGGCCCTCCAACCAATGCCACCAGTGGTCTCCAGCTGACAGAGATTTGAATTTTCCTGGAGATGGTGCTCTCAGAGTGGGGGACAGTTCACCATCTTTGCTGTTTGGGTGACATAGCTGTTTCAGCCTTCAGACTTTAGAGAACCCAAGCCAACTGGGGGTGGAAGGGATCCCTCAGCACTGCATAGCTCTACCGAAACATGGCCAGACTGCTTTTTTAAGTGGATCCCTGATCCCGCTCCTCTTCACTGGGCAGAACCTCCCAACTGGGTCCTCCAGCCACCCCTCTTGGTGTTCTCCAGTAAACAAAGATTTTTAATCTCTCTGGGATAGAGCTCCCAGAGGGAGGGGTGAACCACTATCTTTGCTGTTTGAGCGACTTAGCCATTCCAGCCTTTGGACTTCAGAGTGTCTGAGGTGACCAGGGAGGGCACTGAAGCAGACCCCCAGCACAGCACAGCTGCTTGATCAAAATGTTGCCAGATTGCTTTTTTAAGTGGGTCCCTGATCATCCCCATTCCCCCTCATTGGGCAGGACTTCCCAAGCTGGGTCTCCAGGTACTTCCTGCAGGTGCCTTTGGGCCAGCAACAGGCCCGCACCTCCCTGAAACAAAGCTCCCAGCGGGAGAAACAGGCTGCCATCTTTGCTGTTTTTCAGCCTTCACTGGTGATACCTCTCGGGACTAGAAAATCCGAAGTGACTAGAGACTGCAGTGGGACCCAAGCCTACTGCAGCAGACCTATGGAAAAGTGGCCAGACTTTTCCAGGGGCAATTGAAAGCCTGTCACTGTCTCTGCAGTGGAACTGCCCTTGCCACCCTCAGACTAATGAAGGAGCAAAGACCCTAAATGCCTTATCCATACCTCCAACAAGCTGCAGTCAACCCAAGGAGAGGAGGCCACTCCATCTCCCATTGATCCCACCACACCCTCTCTACCCCCAACTGCTTGTCACCAGACAGGGAACCCATGGCTTAGGCCTGCAGCACAAACCCTCCATCCTGGGCTGATTGCAATGAGCCATTGCTGACCTTCATTTCTCTGGGGTAGAGCACTCAGGAGACAAGCAAATGACCCTTGACCACAACCACTACTAAAATCCCTTCCTCTGCTGCCTCCAAGTTGGGAAATAGAAACAAACACTGAGATCACCCCAGAGCTGCAGTGGGTAGCCCAGGAGTGCCAAGTTGTCATCTACGGTCAGCACTCGAGGGGGAAAGGAACCCATACTTTCAGAACATTGAGAGAGAACACAGCTGCAAGTGTGAGGAAATACAACCAAGCAGGAGTCTACCAACTGACCAATAAGCCTAAGTGCCAACTGCTGGATCACATCTCAAAGCTTCAACACCAAAGATACCTCACTAACATACCCTCTCTGAAATCAGAGACAATAAGTCAGTTTCAAATAAAGACCCTGCACGAAGCCTTGGCCTGGTGAAAACATCCAGAAAAGAAGCCTATTTACTGTAGTCAGTCTACACTGCAGTTAAAAGAACATCCACACAAAGAGCTGAGAAAGAACCAACAGAAGAACCCCAGTTACTCAAATGGCCAGAGTGTCATGTCCTCCAAATAACTGCACCAGTTCTCCAACAAGAGTTTTTAACCAGGCCAAACTGGTTTGAATGACAGAAATAGAGTTCAGAATATGGATAGGAACAAAAATCATGAAGATTCGTGAGGACAGAAAAACCCAATCCAAGGAAAATAAGAATCACAATAAAGCAATACAGGAGTTGAAGGATGAAATAGCCAGTACAAAAAAAAAACCTAATGGGTCTGACAGTGCTGAATAACATAACACAAGAATTTCACAATGTGATCACAAGTATTAATAGTAGAATAAACCAAGGTGAGGAAATAATCTCAGAACTTGAAGACTGACTCTCTAAAATTTTCAGACAAAAATTTTTTAAAAATTATAAAATGAACAAAACCTCTGAGAAGTAGGGGATTATGTAAAGATGCCAAATCTATGATAATCACTGGCCTCCGTGAAAGGGAAGAGGAGAAAGCAAATAATTTGGAAAACATATTTCAGGATATCATCCATGAAATTATCCCCAACCTTGTTAGAGAGGCCAACAGTCAAATTCAGAAAATACTTCTGAAAGATTCTATACATGATAATCATCCCCAAGACACATAATCAGATTTTCCAAGGTTGCAATGAAAGAACATTAAATGCAGCTAGAGAGAAAGGGCAGGTCCCCAAATAGTAGGATACTTCAACACTCCACTGATAGTATTAGACAGATCATTGAGGCAGAAAATTAAGATATTCGGGATCTAACCTCGACACTGGACCAAATGAATCTGTTAGACCTTTACAGAACTCTCCACCTACAAAGGGAACCCTGTCAGGCTAACAGCACACCTCTCAGCTAAAACCCTACATGCCAGGAGAGATTGGGGGCAGGGGCTTATATTCAACATTCTTAAAGAATAAAATCTTCAACCAAGAATTTTATATCCAGCCAAACTAAGCTTCCTAAGTGAAGGAGAAATAAAATCCTTTTCAGATAACCAAATGTTGGGGGAATTCATTACCACCAGACCTGCCGTATGAGAGATCTTGAAAGCAGCACTACCTATAGAAAGGAAAGACTTCTATCAGCTAATAACAAAAGCTATAAAGCAAACACACAAAAGCCAACATCTTAAGCAACTAACAGCACAATGATAGAATCAAATCCATACATATCAATACTAAATCTTGGACGTAAATGGGCTAAATGCCCTCTTAAAAGGCACACAGTGGCAAGCTGGATAAAAAAGCAAGAGCCTATGGTATGCTGCCTTTAAGAGACATCTCACATGTAATGATACTCATAGGCTCAAAATGAATGAATGGAGGAAAATCTACCAAGCAAATGGAAAACAAAAAAAGCAAAGCTTGCAAAATCCTAACTACAGACAAAACAGATTTCAAACCAATAAAGATCAAAAAACTCAAAGAAGTTATGTAAAAATACATAACGGTAAAAAGTTCAATTTAATAAGACCTAACAATCCTAAATATATATATGCACCCAACACAGGAGCATCCAGATTCATAAAGCAAGTTCTTAGATACCTACAAAGAGACAGACTCCTACACAATAATAGTAGGATACTTCAACACTCCATTGACAATATTAGACAGATCATTGAGGCAGAAAATAAAGATATTCGGGATCTAACCTCAACACTGGACCAAATGAATCTGTTAGACCTTTACAGAACTCTCCACCCCAAAACAACAGAATATACATTATTCTCATTATCAGATGGCACATACTCCAAAATCAACTACATAGTTGGATATAAAACAATCCTCAACAAGGGTAAAAGAGCCCAAATCATATGAAACACTCTCTCAAACCACAGCACAATAAAAATAGAAGACAATGAAAATTGCTCAAAACCATGCAATTACATGGAAATTAAACAGCATGCTCCTGAATGACTTTTGGATAAATAATGAAATTAAGGCAGAAATCAAGAAGTTCTTTCAAAATAATAAGAACAAAGATAAAACATACCAGAATATCTGGGACATAGCTAAGGCAGTGTTAAGAGGGGAATTTATAGCACCAAATGCCCTCATCAAAAAGTTAGAAAGATCTCAAATTAACCTAACTTCACAACTGAAAGAATTAGAGAAGAACAAATCAGCTCCAAAGCTAGCAGAAGATAATAAAAATCAGAGCTGAACTACAAATTGAGACATGAAAAACCACTCAAAAGATCAGTTAATCCAGGAGTTGGTTTTTTTTGAAAAAAATTGATAGGTCACTAGCTAGAAGAATAAGGAAGAAAAGAGACGATCCAAATAAACACAATTAGAAATGACAAAGGGAATGTTACTACTGACCCCACAGAAATAAAAACAACAATCAGAAACAAGCCAGGCATAGTGGCTCATGCCTGTAATCCCAGCAATTTGGGAGGCTGAGGCAGGTGGATCATTTGAAATCAAGAGTTTGAGGCCAGCCTGGCCAACATGGTGAAACCCCATCTCTACTAAAAAATACAAAAATTAGCCAGGCATGGTTGTGCACATCTGTAATCCCAGCTACTCAGGAGGCTGAGACAGGAGAATTGCATGAACCTGGGAGGCAGAGGTTGCAGTGAGCCGAGATTGCACTACTGCACTCCAGCCAGGGCAAAAGAACGAGACTCTATCTCCACAAAGGAAAAGAAAAAAAAAAAATACACCATCAGAAATTACTATAAACACCTCTATGCACACAAACTACAAAACCTAGATGAGATGGATAAATTTCTGGAAACATACACCCTACACCCTCCCACTTCTGAGGTAGGGAGAAATTGATTCCCTGAACAGACTAATAACAGGCTCCAAAATTGAATCAGTAATAAATAGCCTACCAATCAACCAGTAATAAAAAGCCTACCAACCAGTCCTGGGCTTTCAAAGAAGCATGCAACTGGATGGATTCACAACCAAATTTTACCAGACGTACAAAAAAAAAAAAACCAAAAACAAAAAAAAAAACAAAGCTGGTACCATTCCTACAGAAATGATTCCAAAAAAAATTGACAATGAATGACTCCCCCCCAACTCATTCTATGAGGCCAGCATCATCTTGATACCTGGCAGAAACAACAAGAAAATAAAACTTCAGGCCAGTATCCTTGATGAACCTTGATGCAAAAGTCCTCAACAAAATACTTGCAAATCGAATACAGCAGCGTATCAAAAAGCTAATCCACCATGACAAAGTAGGCTTCATCCCTGGTATGCGAGGTTGGTTCAACATAGGCAAATCAATAAATGTGATTTATCACATAAACAGAACTAAAGACAAAAACCACATGATTATCTCAATAGACACAGAAAAGGCTTCTGATAAAATTCAACACTCCTTCTTGTTAAAACCTCTCAGACTAGGTATTGAAGGAATATACCTCAAAATAATAAGAGCCATCTATGAAAAACTTACAGCCAACATTATATTGAATGGGCAAAAGCTGGAAGCATTCCCCTTGAAAACTGGCACAAGACAAGAATGCTCTCTCTCACCATTTCTATTTAACATAATATTGGAAGTCCTAGCCAGAACAATTAGGCAAGAGAAAGAAAGGGCATTGAAACAGGAAGAGAGAAAGTCCAACTATCTGTTCACAGATAACATGATTCTATATCTAGAAAACCCCATAGCATCAGCCCAAAAGCTCCTTAAGCTGATAAATAACTTCAAAGTTGCAGGATACAAAAATCCATGTAAAAAATCATTAGCATTTCTATGCACCAACAACAGCCAAACTGAGAGGCAAATCAGAAACACAATCTCATTCACAATTGCCACAAAAATAAAATACTTAGGAATATAGCTAACCAGGAAGATGAAAAAGCTTTACAATGAGAATTACAAAACACTGCTCAAAGAAATCAGAGAAGACACAAATGGGAAAACATCCTATGTTCATGAATAGGAAAAATCAATACCATTACAATGGCTACGCTGCCCAAAGCAATTTACAGATTCAATGCTATTCCTATCACACTACCAATAACATTTCACAGAACTGGAAAAAACTATTTTAAAATTCATATGGAACCAAAAAAAGAGCCTGAATAGCCAAAGACATCCCTAAGCAAAAAGAACAAAGCTGGAGGCATCACGTTACCTGACTTCAAATTACACTACAAAGCTACAGTAACCAAAACAGCATGGTACTGGTACAAAAACAGACACATAGACCAAGGAAGCAGAATAGAGAGCCCAGAAATAAGACCACACATCTACGACCATCTGATCTTCAACAAAGCTGACAAAAAACAAGCAATGGGGAAAAGACTCCCTAGTCAATAAGTGGTGCTGGGATAACTGGCTAGCCAGCCATATGCAGAAGATTGAAGCTGGACCCCTTGCTTACACCATACACAAAAATTAGCTCGAGATGTATTAAAGACTTAAATGTAAAACCCAAAAATATAAAAACCCCAGAAGACAACCTAGGCAATACCATCATGGACATAGGAACAGGCAGATTTCATGACAAAGACACCAAAAGCAATCACAACAAAAGCAAAATTCGACAAGTGGGTCTGATTAAACTTAAGAGATACTGCACAGCAAAAGAAACTATCAACAGAGTAAACAGCCAATCTAAAATGGGAGAAAATGTTTGCAAACTATGCATCTGACAAAGGTCTAATATCCAGCATCTATGAGGGACTTAAATTTATAAAAACAACAACCCCATTAAAAAGTGGGCAAAGGACATGAACAGACACTTCTCAAAAGAAGACATACATGCAGCCAACAAACATATTTAAAAAGGCTTAAAGTATAATAAAAAACTTAAGAAAAAAGCTTAATATAACTGACTAGACAAATGCAAATAAAACCATAATGAGATACCACTTCACACCAGTCAGAATGGCTATTATTAAAACTCAAAAAATAACAGATACTAGTGAGGTTTTGGAGAAAAGAGAACACTTATACACTGTTGCTGGGAGTGTAAATTAATTCAACCATTGTGGAAAGCAGTATGTTGATTCCTCAAAGAGCTAAAAGCAAAACTACCGTTAAACTCAGCAATCCCATTACTGGGTATATACCCAGTGGAATATTAAGTCATTTTACCATAAAGACACATGCATGCAAATGTTCATTGCAGCACTATTCACAATAGCAAATACATGGACTCAACCTAAATGCCCATAAATGAAGACTGGATAAAGAAAATGAGGTACATATACACTATGGAACACTACACAGCCATAAAAAAGAATGAGATCCTATCTTTTGTGGGAACATGGATGGAGCTAGAGGCCCTTATCCTTAGTAAACCGATACAGGAACAGAAAACCAAATGCTGCATGTTCTCACTTATAAGTGGGAGCTAAATAATAAAAACTCACTAACACAAAGAAGGAAACAACAGACACTGGGGTCTACTTGAGTGGGGAGGTTGGGAGGAGGAAGAAGAGCAGAAAAGGTGACTATTGGGTACTGGCTTAATTCTTAGGTAATGAAATATATGTACGACAATTCCCCATGACACATGTTCACCTATATAACAAACCTTCATATATACCCCCAAATCTAAAATTTAAAAAAAGAAACAAAAAAGTACACATTACAATAGAAGACATACCACAGACATATAAAAGATCAGAAATTATAAATAACTAATAGAAAATTGATAAATTCCTGGACACATAAAACCTATCCAGGTTGAGTCAGGAAGAAATAGAAAACCTGGACAGACCAACAATGAGAAATGAGATTGAACCAGTATTAAAAAGTCTCTCAACAAAAACATGTGCAGGACTGCATGACTTCACTGTTGAATTCTGCCAACTTAATATTTAATACCAATTTTCCTCAAACTATTGCAAAAAATTGAAAAGGAGGAAATTTTCTGTAATTCAAATTTTTCTCTAATTAAAAAAAGAGAAAACCACATGCCAATATCCCTGATTAACAGACAAAAATCCTCAAAACACTACCAAACTAAATCCAACATCAAAAACATAATACACCATGATCTAGTGGAATTTATCCCAAGGATGCAAGGATGGTTCAACATACACAAGTTAAACACAATATATCACATCAACAGAAGGGAGGACAAAAACCATATGATCATTTCAGTAAATGGAGAAAAGGCATTTGATAAAATTCAACATACCTTAATGATAAAAACTTCAACATAGTAGGCATAGAAGGAACATACCTCAACATAATAAAGACCATATACAACAAGTCCACATCTAACATCACACTGAATGGGAAAAAGCTGAAAACCTTTTCTCTGAAAACTGAAACAAGACAAGAATGTTCACTTTCACCACTCTTATTAAACATAGTACTGGAAGTCCTAGTCAGAGCAATAAAGTAAGAGAAATGAAAGACATAGGCCAGGCACAGTGGCTCATGCCTGTAATCTCAGCAGTTTGGGAGGCTAAGGCAGGAGGATAACCTGAGGTTAGGAGTTTGAGACCAGCCTGGCCATCATGGTGAAACCCCGTCTCTACTAAAAAAAAAAAAAAAAAAAAAAAAAAAAAAATACAAAAATTAGCCAGGTGTGGTGGCTGGCACCTGTAATCCCAGCTACTCATGGGGCTGAGGCAGGAGAATCACTTGAACCTGGGAGGCAGAGGTTGCAGTGAGCCAAGATTGCACCACTGCACTGCAGCCTGTGTGACAGAGTAAGACCCTGTCTCAAAAAAACAAACAAACAAAAAAACCCCTCAAAATTTGGAAAGAGGAAGTCAAATTGTTCCTCTGCAGATAATATGATCTTATATCTAGAAAAAAACTTTAAAAACTTATATTCAATAAATAAATTTCACAAAATAGGATATAAAATCAACTTACAAAAATCAACAGCATTTCTAAACACCAATAATAAACTGAGAAATAAATCAAAAAGGCAATCCCACTTACAATGGCTCCAAAAAATAATAATACTTAGGAATAAATTTAACCAAGGAAACAAAAGACCTTTACAAGGAAAACTACAAGAGTCGGTTGAAAGTAATTAAAGAGGACACAAATAGAAAGACATTCCATGTTCATGAATCAGAAGAGTTAACATAGTTAAAATGACCACACTACCCAAAGCAATCTACAGATTCAACACAATCTCTATCAAAATACCAATGTCATTTTTCACAGAAATAGAAAAAACAATCCTAGAATTCAAATGAAACCAAAAAACAGCCAGAATAATCAAAGTCCTCCTGAATAAAAAGAACAAAGCTGGAGGCATCACACTACCTGGTTCAAAATCTATTACAAGGCTATAGTAACCAAAACAGTACAGTATTGGTATAAAACCAGACACACAGACCAATGGAACAGAATAGAGAACACAGAAAAAGTCACATACTCACAGCCAACTGATTTTTGACCAAGACACCAAGAACAGACACTGGGGAAAGGACATGCTTTTCAATAAGTAATGCTGGGAAAATTGAATATCTATATGCAGAAAAATGAAACTGGATCCCTATTTATCACTGTATATAAATGTCAACTCAAGCTAGATGAAAGGCTTAAATGTAACATCTGAAAATATAAAACTGCTAGAAGAAAACAGGGAAAACACTTCAGGACATTGATCTAGACCAAGATTTTCTGGCTAAGACCTCAAAAGCACAGACAATAAAAACAGAAAAGACAATGAGACTATCATAAACTAAAAAGCTTCTGCACAGCAATCAATGTAATGGAGAGACAATCTGTTGAATGCGAGAAAATATTAGCCACCTATTCATCCCTCAAGTGACTATTATCTAGAATATACAAGCAACTCAAACAACTCAATAATATAATAATAATCATTAAAAAGGGGGGAAATTATATGAATAGACATTTCTCAAAAGACGACGTACAAGTAGCCAATAAGTAAATGAAATTTTTAAAAAGCTCATCACTACTCATCAGGGAAATGCACATTGAAACCACAATGAGATATAGTTAGAATGGCTATAACAAAAAAATTTAAAAAAAAAAAAAAAACAGATGCTGGCAAGGATACAGAGAAAAGGCAACTCTTGTACACTGTTGGTCGGAATGTAAATTAGCATAGCCACTATGCAAAACAATATGGAGATTTCTCTGAAAACTAAAAATAGAGCTACCATATGACCCAGCAATTCCACTACTGGGAATTTAGTCAAAGGAAAAGAAATCAGTGTATCAAATAGATACCTGCCCTCTCATATTTATTGCAGTACCCTTCACAACAGCAAAGATAGGGAATCAACCCAAGTGGTCATCAATGTATGAATGAATGAATGAATGAATGAAATGTGATATATACACAATGGGACACTATTTGGCCATAAAATAAAGAATGAAACCATCCCATTTTCAGCAACATGCATAGAACTGAAGGTCATTGTGTTACATGAAATAAGCCAGGCACAGAAAGACAAATATGCATGTTTTCACTCATATATTGAGGCTAAGAAAGTTGATCTCATAAAAGCAGAGAGTAGAATGATACATACCAGAGACTGGGAAAGGTATGTTGGTAGAGGGGGGATGAAAAGACGTTGGTTAATGGATACAAACACACAGTTGTATAGAAGGAATAAGTTCTAATGTTTGATAGCAGAGTAGGGTGACTATAGTTAACAATGTGTTATACATGTCAAAATAGCTAGAAGAGAGGCCTCGAGATATTTCCAACCCGAAGAAACAATACTCGAGGTGATGGATACCCTGTATACCCAGACTTTATTATTACACATTCTATGCATGTAACAAAATAACATGTACCCAATATGTACAAATATTATGTATCAATTCTAGAAATGTGACAACCAACAAATTTTATATCAATCAAAACTGTCCTTCAGAAGTGAGAGAAATATTTTATCCCTCATGCCCTTCCCACCCTTTCCCCAAGTCCCCAAAGTCCATTGTGTCATTCTTATGCCTTTGCATCCTAATAGCTTAGCTCCCACTTATGAGAGAACATACAATGTTTGGTTTTTCATTCCTGAGTTTCTTCACTTAGAATAATAGTCTCCAATCTCATCCAGGTTGCTGTGAATGCCATTAATTCATTCCTTTTTATGGCTGATAGTATTCCATCATATATATCATGTTATTTATATATAAACTGTGATATATACATATATGTGATATATATATACATATATATATATATCACAGTTTCTTTATCCACTCATTGATCATGATTGATGGGCATTTACCAAAATCTCACAAATCACTACCAAAGAACTTACTCATGTAACCAAACACTACCCAATAACCTATGGAAATAAAAAATTTTTTAAAATAAACTCATGAGTCAACAAACTGCAGCCCTTGAGCCAAATTCAGCTTGCTACTCATTTTTCTACAGCTTATGAGCTAAGAATGATTCTTACAGTTTAAAATAGTTGAAAAATTAACAGGAATAATATTTCACAACACATGAAAATTTTATGTAATTTACATTTTAGGGTAATAAATTAAGTTTCATTGGGGAAAAAAAAGTGAGGGACATATTAAAAGATTCCCAGATAACCCTTTTGCAGCCATCACCAAAGCGGGAACAGCCAAAACGAGGTTCAGTCCCTTTGTGACTTCCAACCAAAGCAAGAATCACAAAAGCACCTTTCCACATTCGCAGGAGGATGTCTTCCCCTGTTTCCAAACAGCTGAGACAAAAGTACAATGCGCGATCCATGCCCATCCGAAAGGATGATGAAGTTCAGGTTGTATGAGGACACTATAAAGGTCAGCAAATTGGCAAAGTACTCCAGGTTTACAGGAAGAAATATGTTATCTACACTGAATGGGTGCAGTGTGAAAAGGCTAACGGCACAACAGTCCACGTAGGCATTCACCCCAGCAAGGTGGTTATCACTAGGCTAGAAGTGGACAAAGACCACAAAAAGATCTTTGAACGGAAAGCCAAATCTCACCAAGTGGGAAAGGAAAAGGGCAAATACAAGGAAGAAACAATTAAGAAGAGGCAGGAATAAAGTAATCTTATACACAAGCTTTGATTAAAACTTAACGACCAAAAAAAGAGATTCCCATATAAGTAGAAGTTGAGGGAGTTTGTGACCACTAGACCTGCCCTGCAAAAAATACTAGAGGGAGTCCTAACAGGTTGAAATGAAAGGACACTAGACAATAACATGAAGCTATATGAAGAAATAAAGATCTCAGCAAAGGTAAACACATGGGCAAGTTTTAAAGCTAATATTCTTGTAAGAATGATCTGTAACCATATTCTTCATTTCCTGCATGATTTAAGAGACTAAAAATTATTACTAGTCCAAAAGCTAGTACAGTTAACCCTTGAACAACATGGGTCCACTTATATGTGGATTTTTACTTTTTTTTTTTTTTTTTTTTTTTTTTTTTTGAGACAGGGTCTCATTGTGTCACCCAGACTGGATTGAAGTGGTGCAATAATGGCTCAGTGCAGCCTCAACCTCCCAGGCCCAGGTGATCCTCTTATCTCAGCCTCCCAAGTCGCTGGGACCACAGGCATGTGCCATCATGCCTGGCTAATTTTTTTTTGTAGAGACAGGGTTTTGCCATATTGCCTAGGCTGGTTTCAAACTCCTGGACTCAAGGGATCCACCCTCCTTAGCCTCCCAAAGTGCTGGGATTACAGGCGTGAGACACCATGCCCAGCCACATGTGGATTTAAAAAAAAAAAATTTGAAAAACTTTTTGGAGATTTGCAACAATTTGAAAATAATCACAGATGAATTGCATAGTCTAGAAATATAAAAAAGTAAATGTTATGAATACATAAACTATAAATAGGTGCTATTTTATCATTTACTACCATAAAATATAAATTAGAAAAAGTTAAAATTTATGAAAACTTACACACACACTTACATGCCATACTTGTGCTATTTGCAATCAAGAGAAATGTAAATAAAGATGTAGTATTAAACCACAACTGCATAAAATTAACTGGAGTACATACTGTACTGTTGTAATAATTTCATAGATACTTTCTGTTGCTGTTGCAGTGAGACCAAGTGTGGTGAGTATCTGCTTAAAATGTTGTGTGATGCTATGCATCTCCATGTGAACAGTTTGTCCCTCTAGTAAATTGCATGTAGCAGTAAAAAGATCTCCGGCAGTCCTCACGTATTTTTCCTTATGTTTAGTGAAATATTGTAAAACTTGAGTAACAACCTGAGGCCCATACAAAATGCCACTAGTGATGCTGGAAGTGTTCAAGAAGGTGAGAAAAGTCATGACATTACAAGAAAAAGTTGAACTACTTGATATGTATAGACTGAGGTCTGCAGCTGGGGTTGTCCACCACTTCAAGATAAATGAATCCTACATTAGGACCACTGTAAAATAATGAAGCTAAAGCTGCAGCTATGCCAGCAGGCATGAAAAACCTTGTTCTCTGTACAAAATACTTTATCTCATATTGAAAATGCAGCTTTCATATGAGTACAGGGTTGCTAGAAGAAAGGCATACATGGATACGGTTCAAAGATGGCCGAATAGGAATAGCTCCAGTCTACAGCTCCCAGCATGAGCAACGGAGAAGAAAGATGATTTCTGCATTTCCAACTGAGGTACCAGGTTCATCTCATTGGGACTGGTTGGACAGTGGGTGCAGCCCACACAGTGTGAGCGGAAGCAACACAGGGCATCACCTCACCTGGGAAGCGCAAGGGGTCGGGGAATTCCCTTTCCTAGCCAAAGAAGCCACGACAGACGGTACCTGGAAAAACTGGGACACTCCCACCCTAATACTGTGCTTTTCCAATGGTCTTAGCAAATGGCACACCAGAAGATTATATCCCACACCTGGCTCGGTGGGTCCTGCACCCACAGAGCCTTGCTCACTGCTAGCACAGCAGTCGGAGATCAAACCGCAAGGCAGCAGTGAGGCTGGGGGAGGAGCATCCACCATTGCTGAGGCTTGACTAGGTAAACAAAGCGGCCAGGAAACTCAAACTGGGTGGAGACCACCGCAGCTCAACGAGACCTGCCTGCCTCTGTAGACCCCACCTCCGGGGACAGGGCATATCTGAACAAAAGGCAGCAGAAACTTCTGCAGACTTAAACATCCCTGTCTGACAGCTTTGAAGACAGTAGTGGTTCTCCCAGTGTGGAGTTTGAGATCTGAGAACGGACAGACTGCCTCCTCAAGTGGGTCCCTGACCCCTGAGTAGCCTAAGTGGGAGGCACCTCCCAGTAGGGGCTGACACCTCACATGGTTGGATGCCCCTCTGAGACAAAGCTGCCAGAGGCAGCAACATTTGCTGTTCTGCAGCATCCGTTGGTGATACCCAGGCAAACAGGGTCTGGAGTGGACCTCCAGCAAACTCCAACAGACCTGTAGCTGAGGGTCCTGACTGTTAGAAGGAAAACTAACAAACAGAAAGGACATCCACACCAAAACCCCATCTGTATGTCACCATCATAAAAGACCGAAGGTAGATAAAACCATAAAGATGGGGAGACACCAGAGCAGAAAAACTGAAAATTCTAAAAATCAGAGCACCTCTTCTCCTCCAAAGGAACACAGCTCCCTCACCAGCAACGGAACAAGGCTGGACGGAGAATGACTTTGACAAGTTGAGAGAAGAAGGCTTCAGATGATCGGTAATAACAAACTTCTCTGAGCTAAAGGAGGATGTTCGAACCCATCACAAAAAAGCTAAAAACCTTCAAAAAAAGATTAGATGAATGGCTAACTAGAATAAACAGCATAGAGTAGACCTTAAATGACCTGATGGGAGCTGAAAACCATGGCGTGAGAACTAAGTGATGCATGCACAAGCTTCAGTAGCTCATTCGATCAAGTGGAAGAAAGTGTATCAGTGATTGAAGATCAAATGAATGAAATGAAGTGAGGAAAAAAGAGTAAAAATAAACGAACAAAGCCTCCAAGAAATATGGGACTATGTGAAAAGACCAAATCTATGTCTGACTGGTGTACCTGAAAGTGACTGGGAGAATGGAACCAAGTTGGAAAACACTCTTCAGGGTATTATCCAGGAGAACTTCCCCAACCTAGCAAGGCAGGCCAACATTCAAATTCAGGAAATACAGAGAATGCCACAAATATACTCCTTGAGAAGAGCAACTCCAAGACACATAATTGTCAGATTCACCAAAGTTGAAATGAAGGAAAAAATGTTAAGGGCAGTCAGAGAAAGGTCTGGTTACACACAAAGGGAAGCGCATCAGACTAACCAGCAGATCTCTCAGCAGAAACTCTACAAGCCAGAATAGAGTGGAGGCCAATATTCAACATTCTTAAAGAAAAGAATTTTCAGCCAGGGGTGGTGGCTCAAGCCTGTAATCCCAGCACTTTGGGAGGCCACGGTGGGCGGATCATGAGGTCAGGAGATCGAGACCATCTTGGCTAACATGGTGAAACCCCATCTCTACTAAAAATACAAAAAAAAAAAATTAGCCGGGCGTGGTGGTGAGCGCCTGTAGTCCCAGCTACTCGGGAGGCTGTGGCAGGAGAATGGCGTGAACCCGGGAGGCGGAGCTTGCAGTGAGCCGAGATCGTGCCACTCCACTCCAGCCTGGGCGACAGAGCGAGACTCGGTCTCAAAAAAAAAAAAAAAAAAAAAAAAAAAAAGAATTTTCAACCCAGAATTTCATATCCAGCCAAACTAAGCTTCATAAGTGAAGGAGAAATAAAATTCTTTACAGACAAGCAAATGCTGAGAGATTTTGTCACCACCAGGCCTGCCTTACAAGAGCTCCTGAAAGAAGCACTAAACATGGAAAGGAACAACCGGTACCAGCCACCTCAAAAATATGCCAAATTGTAAAGACCATCAATGCTAGGAAGAAACTGCATCAAACGATGAGCAAAATAACCAGCAAACATCAAAATGACAGGATCAAATTCACACATAACAATATTAACCTTAAATGTAAATGGGCTAAATGCTCCAATTAAAAGGCACAGACTGGCAAATTGGATAATGAGTCAAGATCCATCAGTGTGCTGTATTCAGGAGACCCATCTCACATGCACAGATACACATAGGCTCAAAATAAAGGGATGCAGGAAGATCTACCAAGCAAATGGAAAACAAAAAAAAAGCAGAGGTTGCAATCCTAGCCTCTGATAAAACAGACTTTAAACCAACAAAGATCAGAAGAGACAAAGAAGGCCATTACATAATGGTAAAGGGATCAATTCAACAAGAAGAACTAACTATCCTAAATATACATGCACCCAATACAGAAGCACCCAGATTCATAAAGCAAGCCCTTAGAGACCTACACAGAGACTGAGACTCCCACACAATAATGGGAGACTTTAACACCCCACTGTCAACATTAGACAGATCAATGAGTCAGAAAGTTAACAAGGATATCCAGGACTTGAACTCAGCTCTGCACCAAGCGGACCTAATAGACATCTACAGAACTCTCCACCCAAATCAAGAGAATATGCATTCTTCTCAGCACCACATTGCACTTACTCCAAAATTGACCACATAGTTGGAAGTAAAGCACTCCTCAGCAAATGTACAAGAACAGAAATCATAACAAACTGTCTCTCAGACCACAGTGCAATCAGATTAGAACTCAGGATTAAGAAACTCACTCAAAACCACTCAACTACATGGAAACTGAACAACCTGCTCCTGAATGACTACTAGGTACATAACGAAATGAAGGCAAAAATAAAGATGTTCTTTGAAACCAATGAGAACAAAGACAACATACCAGAATCTCTGGGACACATTTAAAGCAGTGTATAGAGGGAAATTTATAGTACTAAATGCCCACAAGGGAAAGCAGGAAAGATCTAAAACTGACACCCTAACATCACAATTAGAAGAACTACAGATGCAAGAGCAAACAAATTCAAAAGCTAGCATAAGGCAAGCAATAAGTAAGACCAGAGCAGAATGGAAGGATATAGAGACACAAAAACCCTGCAAATAATTAATGAATCCAGGAGCTGGTTTTTTGAAAAGATCAACAAAATTGATAGACCACTAGCAAGACTAATAAAGAAGAAAAGAGAGAAGAATCAAATAGATGCAATAAAAAATGATAAAGGGGATATCACCACCAAGCCCACAGAAATACAAATTACCAACAGAGAATACTATAAACACTTCTACACAAATAAACTAGAAAATCTGGAAGAAATGGATAAATTCCTGGACACATACACCCTCCTAAGACTAAACCAGGAAGAAGTTAAATCCCTGAATAGACCAATAACAGGCTCTGAAACTGAGGCAATAATAGCCTACCAACCAAAAAAAGTCCAGAAGCAGATGGATTCACAGCTGAATTGAACCAGAGGTCCAAAGAGGAGCTGGTACCATTCCTTCTGAAACTATTCAGATCAACAGAAAAAGAGGGAATCCTCCCTAACTCATTTTATGAGGCCAACATCATCCTGATACCAAAGCCTGGCATTGACACAACAAAAAAAAGAATTTTAGACCAATATCCCTGATGAACATCAGTGCAAAAATCTTCAATAAAATACTGGCAAACTGAATCCAGCAGCACATCAAAAACCTTATCCCACCACAATCCCTGGGAGGCAAGGCTGGTTCAATATATGCAAATCAATAAACATCGTCAATCACAAACAGAACCAAAGACAAAAACCACATGATTATCTCAATAGATGTAGAAAAGGCCTTCAACAAAATTCAACAGCCCTTCATGCTAAAAACTCTCAATAAACTAGGTATTGATGGGACATCTCAAAATAATAAGCTATTTATGAAAAACCCACAGTCAATACCATACTGAATGGGCAAAAACTGGAAGCATTTCCTTTGAAAATTGGCACAAGACAGGGATGCCCTCTCTCACCACTCCTATTCAACATAGTGTTGTAAGTTCTGGCCAGGGCAATCAGGCAAGAGAAAGAAATAAAGGATATTCAATTAGGAAAAGAAGAAGTCAAATTGTCCCTGTTTGCAGATGACATGATTGTATATTTAGAAAACCCCATCATCTCAGCCCAAAATCTCCTTAAGCTGATAAGCAACTTCAGCAAAGTCTCAGGATACAAAATCAATGTGCAGAAATCACAAGCATTCCTATACACCAATAATACACAAATGGAGAGCCAAATCATGAGTGAATTCCTATTCACAATTGCTTCAAAGAGAATAAAATACCTAGGAATCCAGCTTACAAGGGATGTGAAGGACCTCTTCAAGGAGAACTACAAATCACTGCTCAATGAAATAAAAGAGAGAGGACACAAACAAATGGAAGAACATTCCATGCTCATGGATAAGAAGAATCAACATTGTAAAAAAGGTAATTTATAGATTCAATGCCATCCCTATCAAGCTACCAATGACTTTCTTCACAGAATTGGAAAAAACTGCTTTAAAGTTCATATGGAACCAAAAAAGAGCCCACGTTGCCAAGACAATCCTAAGCCAAAAAAGAACAAAGCTAGAGGCATCACACTACCTGACTTCAAACTATACTACAAGGCTACAGTAACCAAAACAGCTGGGTACTGGTACCAAAACAGATATATAGTCCAATGGAACAGAACAGAGCCCTCTGAAATAATACCACAAACACAACATCTCTAATTCAATCTCTCTAGATCAGAGGGTCATAAGTACCTTTGAGGCCCGTTACACATGGTACTCTACAGAAAGGATTGTTGACACTACCAAGGAGAACCCTGATAGAACATCAAGAAAGTCTGGAAGGATTACACCATTCATGATTCCACTAGTATTACAGAAAAATCTGTTAAAGCCATCAAGCCCCAAATAATAAATTCCTACTGGAGAAAACCCTGTCCAGATGTTGTGCATGACTTCACAGGATTTACAACAGAGACAATCAAGGAAATCATGAAAGCGATTGTGAATATGACTTGGATCTTAGAGGAATTTAAGCACCAATAGATGCCACTCCAGAGCAACTAACAGAAGATGACTTAGAGATGAGTGCTTCAGAACCAGGGCCAGGCAATGAGGAAGAAGACGCAAAAGTAGCTGCGTCAGAAAACAAATTGACATTAGACCATCTGGAAGAAGGGTTTTGATTCTTCAAGACTGCTTTTGACTTCTTTTCTGACATTGGACCCTTCTATGATACAGGCACTGAAACTAAAGCAAATGGTGGAAGAAGGATTGGTACCACATAGAAATACTTTTAGAAAAATGCAAAAGCAAAAAAAAAAAAAAAAAGAAAGTCAGAAATTACAATGTAGTTTTGTAAAGTTGCACCAAGTATGCATGTGTCTCCTACCTCTCCTTCCACCTCCTCCACCTTTCTGCCTCTGCCATCCCTGAGACAGCAAGACCAATCTGTCCTCTTCTTCTTTCTTCTCAACCTACTCAACATAGTTGACAAGGATGAAGACCATTATGATGATCCATTTCCACTTAACGAACAGTAAATATATTTTCTCTTCTGTATTCTCCTGCTCGCTTTAAGAATATAGTATATGATATATATATAAAATATGTGTTAACAGTTTATGGTACCAGTAATGGTTCTGGTTAACAATAAGCTACTAATAGCTAAGTTTTTTGGGAAGTCAAAATTGTATGAAGACTTTTGACTCCACTGATGTCAGCACCTCTAACCCCCACATTTTCAATAGTCAACTGTGTTATTGCAATGTCAGTTTGTAATTCTACGTTTTGTTTTCTACATAATTTAAGAGACTAATGCATTTTTTAAAACAATTATTAGTTTACATTTTTGGACACAATGTACAAAGATGCATTTTTTAACTTCAATAGCTGACAGCAGTGGGGATGGAGCTGTAAATGAGCAGAACTTTTGTGTTATTGAAGCTATTAAGACTGATATAAATTCACATTATAGTATTATAACTTTAGGATGTTAAATGTAATATTCACAGTAACTGCAAAGAAAATAGTTATGGAATTTACACAAAAGGAGATAAGGAAATTGAAATGTTTCACTATTTAAAAAATTAAACATAAGAGACAATGCAGAAAAAAGACAAAAGAAGTTATAAGGCATATAAAAAAAAACAAAAAATGACAGAAGTCCCTCCTTCTCAGTAATTACTTTAAATTTAAATGCATTACATATTTCACTCAAAAGACAGTTGGGCAGAATAGATTTTTTAAAATGATCTAACCATATGCTGTCTATAAGAGACTCACTTTAGAATCCAAAGACATAAATAGGTTGAAAGTGAAAAGATATTTCATGCACATAGCAACCAAGAAGAGCAGGGATGGGAATATCAGACAAAATAGACTTTAAATTAAAAGAATCATAAGAGACAAAGGTATTATATATTAATAAGGGATTCAATACAGTAAAACATAACATAATAAACATTTACATACCTAATAACAGCTAATCAAAACATATGAAGCAAAAGGTGGCTGAACTGTATGGAGAAATAGATGTTTCTACAATGATAGAGACTTCAATATCTCACTCTCAATAATGGACCGAACAACCAGACATAAGGAAATAGAGGACTTGAACAACACAATAAATCAACTAGACCTAATAGACATATAGGACACTCTACCAACAAGAGAATATATGTTTTTCTCAAGTACACATGGAACATTCTCCTGGATAGACTAGAGCTTAGGCCACAAAGTCTCAACTGATTTTTAAAAGTTTCATACAAATAATCTTCTCCAACCACAATAGGGTGAAGTTAGAGCTCAAAAACAGAAGGGAAATTGGAAAATTCAAATTCTCTAGAAACACAAAACTTACCAAGACTGAAACACACACACACAAAAAATCTGAATAGACCTTATGACTTGTAAGGAGATTAAACCACCAATTGAAAACCTCCCAATAAAGAAAAGCTCTGGACCTGATGGTTTCACAGGTAAATTCCAAATATTTAAAGAATAATTAACACCAATTATTCTCAAACTTTTATCAGACATTTGAAGAGAAGGGAACATTTCCTAACTCATTCTGTGAAGCCAGTATTGGCCTGATATCAGCAGGACAGTTCTCTGGGTGGCCTTGGACTGACACAGTTCTCCCTTCTTTCTTACTTGTAGTTCAATAATAACTATAGAATGTGCTGGGAGTGTAATATTCTGACGCAGGGAGGAACCAGTCAGAAACGCCCAGGTCCTGATCCAGTCCCCACCTCCGGAGACAAGATGTCCTTCAACACTTTCACTCAGCATGTCACGTCACCCCAGTATGTCATATCACCCCAAGGAAATCAAACCCAGGGTGGGGTACATTCCAGGTTGCCTCAGTTGCAGTGCAAAAGGAGCACACACAGATGAGACTCCATGCACCTTGAGCAGCTTTTCTGAACTTTGGAAGACCAGATCATAATGAATGTGAGGTTTCTGTTGTCCCTTGCTGCTTTTCTGTAAGTAACAAGCCCACTTCATGTAATTTGTTATATGTGTGTGTTCTGTCTCATAAGACTCAGACAAGCTGGTAACTAGTGCAGTGAATCTGCTTCACGATGCTAAAGCCAGAGAAAGACACAAGAAACGTGCAGACCAATCTCCCTCAATAACTTTGATGCAAAAATTCAACAAAATACTATTAGCAGACAGAATTAAGAAGCATTTTTAAATGAGTATGTGCCATGTCTGTATTAATCCATTCTCACATTGCTATAAAAACCGGGAAAAGTTTCATGAGATTAGATTTGGCAATGATTTTTTGGATGTGGCACCAAAGGCACGGGCAACAACAAAAAAGACCAGTTGGACTTCACAAAAAGTAAGTTTCTGTGCCTCAAAGGACACTATTAAGGGAGTGAAAAGTCAACCTACGGAATGAGAGAAAATATTTGCAAATTATGTCTACCTGAGACAGGGTAATTTATGAGGAAAAGAGGTTTAATCAGCTCCTGATTCCACAGGCTGTACAGGAAGCATGGCTAGGGAGGCCTCAGGAAACTTAGTCATGATGGAGGAAGAGGAGAAAGGAGGCTCATTTTACATGGCCAGAGTGGGAGGAAGAGAGAGAGAGGAGGGGGAAGTGCTACACATTTTTTTTTTTTTTTTTTTTTTTTTTTTTTTGAGACGGAGTGTCGCTCTGTCACCAGACTGGAGTGCAGTGGCACAATCTCAGCTCACTGCAGCCTCCATTTTCTAGGTTCAAGTGATTCTCCTGCCTCAGCCTCCCAAGTTGCTGGGACTACAGGCATGTGCCACAACACCCAGCTAATTTTTGTATTTTTAGTAGAGACGGGGTTTCACCATGTTGGCCAGGATGATCTCATTCTCTTGACCTCATGATCCGCCTGCTTTGGCCTCCCTAAGTGCTGAGATTACAGGCATGAGTCTCATGAGAACTCACTATCATGAGAACAGAAAGGGGAAGTCCACCCCCGTGATCAATGACCTCCCACCAGGCCCCTTCTCCAACATTGGGGATTACAATTCAACATGAGATTTGAATGGGAACACAAATTCAAACCATAGCAATGACCAAGTGGGACTTATTCCTGAAATTCAACGATGATTCAACATACAAAAAGAAAAATCAATGTGATATACTGCATTAACAGAATGAAGGGGAGAGAAAACAAATGGTCATCTCTATTGGTGGAGAAAAAGTATCTTACAAAATTCAACACCCTTTCATGGTAAAAACGGACTAGAAATAGAAAGTATCTCATCTCAAAATAATAAATGCCATATATGAAAAATCTACAGTAAACATAATACTTAGTGATGAAAAAGATCAAAATTTTGTTTAGAATGAGGAACAAGGCAAGGATGCTTTGCTTGCTTTCACTTCTATTCAACATAATACTAGAAATGCTAGACAGAGCAATTAGGAAAAAAAAAATTACAGGCACCCAAATTGGGAAGGAAGAAAAATGATCTCTGTTCACAGATGATACAGTCTTCTATGTAGAAAACGTTAAATATTTAACACAAAAAAATGTTAGAACAAATTCAAATTAGCAGAATACAAAGTCAACACACACAAAAAGTGGCATCCCTGCACATTAATGAGGAACAATCTAATCTGAAGAGGCAGTTAAGAAAACTCCATTTCTGGTAGCATCAAAAATAATAACATACTCAGGAATTAACAAAGGAGGTGAAAGACATGCACAATGAAAACTATAAAACACTGCTAAAAGAAATTAAACAGCACACAAATAAATGGAAAGGCATATCATGTGATAGGGTTTGGCTCTGTGTCGCCACCCAAATCTCATCTTGTAGCTCCCATAATTCCCATGTGTTGTAGGAGGGAGCCAGTGGGAGATGAATGAATCATGGGGGCAGGTCTTTCCCATGCTGTTCCTATGATAGTGAATGGGTCTCACGAGATTTGATGGTTTTAAAATAATGTTTCTCTCACAAGCTCCCTCTTTGCCTGCTGCCATCCACATAAGATGTAACTTGCTCCTCCTTGCCTTCCGCCATGATTGTGAGGCCTCTCCAGCCATGTAGAACTGTAAGTCCAATTAAACCTCTTCCTTTTGTAAATTCCCGTCTTGGGTA
This sequence comes from Macaca thibetana thibetana, assembly GCF_024542745.1. Taxonomy (NCBI): domain Eukaryota; kingdom Metazoa; phylum Chordata; class Mammalia; order Primates; family Cercopithecidae; genus Macaca; species Macaca thibetana. The sequence continues at coordinate 24,231,225 of NC_065583.1, read as the reverse complement.
TGTCTTTATCAGCAGCATGAAAAGACACTAATACACCATGTTAATGAATTGGAAGACTTGATATTAAGATATCCCAAGTCATCTACAGATTCAATGCAATCTCTGTAAAAATACTAGTGATGTTTTTGAAAATAGAAAAATCTATTCTAATATTCGTGTGGAATTTCAAGGGACTCTCAATAACCAAAACAATCTTGAAAAAGAACAAAATTGGGAGACTCACTTCCTGATATTAAAACTTTTTATAAAGCTACCGTATTAAAAACAGTGTGGTTCTGGCATAAAGACAGACATATAGACCAATGGAATAGAATACAGACCCTAGAAAAATATCTTTGCACTTACGGTCAAATGATTTTCAACAAGGGTGCCAAGACCATTCAACAGGGAAATGACTGTCTTTTCAACAAATGGTGCTCAGAAATTGGATATCCACATGCAAAAGAATTCAATTGGACCCTTATCTAATACCATATATTAACATTAACACAAAATTGATTGAAGACTTAAATATAAGAACTAAAACAATAAAATTCTTAGAAAAAAAACCGGGAAAAGTTTCATGAGATTAGATTTGGCAATGATTTTTTGGATGTGGCACCAAAGGCACAGGCAACAACAACAAAAAAGACCAGCTGGACTTCACAAAAAGTAGGTTTCTGTGCCTCAAAGGACACTATTACGAGAGTAAAAAGTCAACCTATGGAATGAGAGAAAATATTTGCAAATTATATGTCTAACAAGGGAGTGACATCCAGAATACACAGAGAACCACTGAAACTCAACAATCCAGTTCAAAAATGGACAAAGACCTTAAATAGATATTTCTCTAAAGATGATATACAAATGACCAATAAGCACATAAAGACAAGTTCAACTAATAATAGGGAACTGCAAATTAAAACCACAGTAAGATATCATCTCACATCCACTAGGATGACTGTTACCAAAAAAAGAGAAAATAAATGTTGGTGAAGATGTGGAGAATTGTAACCCTTGTGCACCATTGGTTCAATACAAAATAGTACCACTGCTATGGAAAACAGCATGGCAGTTCCTCAGAAAACTTAGCAGGTTTATCATATGATCCAGCAATTCCACTTCTGGGTACACACACAGAAGGATTGAAAGCAGGGATTCGGACAGATATTTGTATACCCACATTCACGGCAGCATTATATAATGGCCAAAAGGTGGAAGTAACTCAAGAGTTCATTGATGGATGAATGGATAACAAAATGTGGTATATTCATATATACAATCAAATATTACTGAGCCGCAACAAGGAAGGAAATTTTTACATACACTACAACATGGATGAAACTTGAGGACATTAAGTCTAATAAGTGAGTCACAAAAGGACAAATACTATGATTCCACTTGTACGAGATACCTAGAGTAGTCAATTTCACAGAGACAAAGAATGGTGGTTGCCAGGGGCTAGGGAGAGGGGAGTAAGGTATTTAATCAGTAGAGTTTCAGTTTTACAAGATGAAGAGTTCTGGAGATAGATGTTGATGAGGGCTGCATAATAACATGAATTTAGTATCACTGAACTGTACAGTTAAAAATTTGAGATGGTAGATTTTATGCATATTTTACCACAATAAGAACAATGGAAAAAATCCATCATGACCACAGACCTGAGGGAACTTAGGGAGTTAGAGCAGGGATAAAATATGCACACATTGTATTAGAATGTGAAGGAGAATATGATGAATCTAATAATCACTAGCATTTATTGTGCTTTCTCCATGCCACCCATCAGAAAATGAGCTTTAAACACTTTAAACCTCACAAAACTTGTAGAAGATAAGTACTATTATTTACTCCCATTTTACAGATGAAGATACTGAGGCACATGTCTCACAGCTGATAAAGAATGAAGCTAGGATCCAAAGTCTAGTGAATTTGGATCCAGGTCCAAGCTCTTCACCACTAAAATATGTAACAACATGTACAGTAACTCTATCCTATGGGATCCTAACAAGGCCACATCAAATATTTTGGAAGACCAAAGGAAAGAGAAAAATATTCCAGCGGGATAAGATTGACAGGGTGAGGCCTGTATCAGGGTGGTCTTCATGGAAGAGGTTTCATTTGAAAATAAACTTTAAAAAAATGAGAATTTGAACTCATGGACATGGAGGGAGAAGCATGAGAGCACCAAGAGAAGTAATCTACCAACAACACATGGTGGCCCTGATCAACACGCAGTCTAGATTAGGTTAAACACATTTCTGCCCCAAGCCCCACACTTCACTAGGCCCTAAAGGTCACAATAAGTTTATCAAAGAACAGTGGGCATCACTGTCACTCAGCATCTAATGCTCAGTGCTGGCTTAGTGCAATCTGTAATCCTAAACATCTACTCTGTGACACACCATTCAGGCCCCCATGAAATCTTTTTAATACCTCGTGTACATCCCTGAGACAAAATGCTACTGCATCCAAGCACAGCAAACGTCTGTGGATTGTGCCACCACCAATATCAGGGATGAGCGCTCCCTAGAACTGTGGAGAAGTATGAGCTGTGGAGGCACTTGGGTAAGAGAAAAGACAGACAATCATATAAAGGAGAACTGAAAAAAAAAAAAATCAACTTTCCACTTGAGGAATTTATTTAAAAGACTGTTAGGGCAAGCCCATGGAAATGGCATTAACTTAGCTGAAAATCCGGGGGTATTTTTTCTACCACATACAGCATGTAGTTTAAATTTGTTACTAGGAGACACAGTTATATCTGTGCCTAGAATTATGTCAATTTTTAGAAAAAGATTAAAATATTTTATGGATCTGCTAAAAGAGAACATTTGATGAAACATCAGATTTCACACTGAAACCACTTTCACATACTCAAAGGACTGTTGACAAAATGCTATTAAAGTAGATTTAGTTTGGAAAAAGTAAAAGATGCATTAAATAAGTAAAACAGGATCCTCAAAGAGTAAAATTGTGGGAAAAAATTTTTAAAAAGAAATAAAAAGAATGAAATTGTGATCTTGGGAGAAAATAAAAATAATTTTGAATAAGCACCATCTATAGTTATTTAGTATGAACTATTTTTACTATTACCACACAAAAAAGGAATCTACGCTTGCCTAATTTACGTTAACAACTGAAGTATTACAGGTTTTAGAAACTGCTTTTCCCAAATAAAAATGCATGTGACATATACAACAAAAATGGCATTCCAGTGAAATATAAAGAAACCGAAACAATAAAACAAAAATGTTTCAAATGACTATGATAGAGAAGATTCACATGCAAGTACTCCCAAACTAACTTGTTTATAAACCATTTTTTGACCATTACAGGTCAGGGTATAATCTTGATTGAAGGAGGTCAGAACAAAGTGAGGAAAATACTGCTTTTAAAGAGGTTTCCTTATAATATCTGAGAATTGAAAAATTTGAAAGAACAGTTCAAGAAATACTGTATGATCTAGATACTGCTTTAAGAGACAGAGAAAATTGTAATATAAGGAATATTTATACAATAAGGCGAAGATAATTTGTAATTTTCTGTGATACTGTTTTCAGTAAGTCTCAGTAATTATCACTAGGTTCTTGGAAACTACAAGTTTAAGTGAAACTACACAAAAGCCGTTTTTTGTCCTCATCAACATTATAACAAAATGATGTAGAACCAGTGACGACATTCGAGGACCTGTATATTTTACCTAAAGCTGCAGTTTCCAAGAACTTCTCCACAATGTTAATTGAGGGCTTTCTGTACATGTGGCCTCATTACAGGTGAATGTAGTAGGTAAAATGAATACTTAAATGTGACTATTTAGCCTACCACAGGCCTTTTAGATTCAGAAACGAACCTAAATGTTGCTTGACAATTCCAGGTGCAACTCCTTATCAGAGCAGTTTCTCCAAATCAAAGTTGATTTGGAAAATAAATGCATAGAATCATGTAAGTTACAAGTGTCTTTATTCAAATGTCACTGACACATAAACAGAACACGCAGAAATATGCAATAATTAAATTCAGTGATCTTTGATATTTTTGCCAGCTTCTAGTCATAAAAACCATGACTTTAAATATACCTTATTTTGTGTTATAATGGTCTACTTTGTCAAGTTAGGAAGATAGAGCATCTTTTAAACAGTTTATTGGTGCGATATGTAACTTTTATTTGGAGACATATGGTATGTGGTACTTCTGCCCCAGACCCTAGAAACTTTGGGAGGGGGCTGGCTCTCAACCTGCATTCTGCACCCCTAAAAAGAATAAAGCCCACAGTGGGAAAGGGATAAAGACATATCTGTTTCCCCTCTATGCAAGGAGAAGAGTAAGCAGCCCCCAAAGCCAGTTCACTTCCCATATGGTTTAATTTACTCTTATTTTCTCCACCTGGGCTTCTTTCTGGGCTGAGTCCGGCGGGATGACAGATACATCACTATCTGGCTAGCCCACAGCTTCTGGCAGAACAGGGATAGAGGAGAGTTTCCCTGGGAAAATACGCTGTGAGATGCTATCCAAATGAAAAATATGCAGCCCCCAAACTCTACCTTCATTAGCCAGAATAAAACCCAGGGATGTCTGCCTTTTGGAGTTTCAGACTGACAGGAAAAGAGGAAATCAAAGAGTCCCTGGTTGGAACTTTTCTAATAGGCTTTCTGGCAAGAAGCCAAACCCAGGAATGAGCTGGAGAAAGTAAACTGGGTTGAACTGTAATGCGGAGGGGGCTGACCGTAGACAGGGCAGCCTGGGTGCAGCCTGTCTACTAGCTACCACATATTCTCATGTCATATCACTCCGCCCCTCCCTGAGGAGCAAATATCATCCCCATTTCATACACAAGGACTCAGACTTAGAACACAACAGAGGTCAAGCAACCACACTGCCTGCTCCCCTCCCCCTACCATCTTTCCCCTCCCCCCTCCCCACCTCCCCCTCTTCACAGACCAAGGCCTTCTATCATCCTTATAATGCCTTTTCCTCCTGGAAGCCTGGGTTCCAGCTGATCTGTGAAATATTCTCTAAGCACCTGTCTTTGACCTTCTTACCTCTTATCAAAATTATAATTCAATGTTAATTGTGTGATCATGTAATGAACACAGTCTAGGAGTATAGGGACTTCCTGTCTTGCTCACCATCATAGTGCCAGTGCCGTTCACAGCGGGTGACACATAAATGCTCCATGTATGTCATCTAAATGAATCCATATCTCCCTGTTTCCTTCCCCTAAAAAACAAAAAAAAAAAACCCTTCCTTAAAACAGCAGCTGGCATAAGAGAGGAAAGGGCTAACTGGCACTGACTGTAAGTATTATGGGTATACTAGATTGGGCTGCAGAAAACAGGACTATGAAGGTAGGGTTGAGGCAGGAGGGACATGGACAAACACAGAAAGGGACAGAGTCAGGGCTGAGCATGAGGTTTCGTGGTGTTAATTTTCTCTTTTGGAACCCTTTTCAACCAAGAAGGCAGGCAGAAGAGAGTAACTGGTTAAGATCTGGGTTGTTGAAAACCCAGCTCTGCCAGGAACTAGCAAATTCTTAATCTTTGAGCATCTTTTTCCTTATCTGCAAAATAATAATAACAGTGATAATACCCGCTTCTTGGGTTGTTACAAGGAATGAATGATAGTATGTACGAATTGCCTTGGCGCGGTGCCCGGCACACCGTCCGTGATCAATAACTGGTGCTGATAGAGAGAAAAGGGTTCGGTCAGCTGAAGGCACTTGTTCTTACCCTCTGCAGCCAGGTGTCACCGCCCCGTTTCCTCCTTTCCAACTCGGGTTTCCATTCAGGATTCCCCAGGGAAGGTGGAAGTATATCTTGGAAGATCTTGATCACCCCTAATCCCCATTCAGTCCAAAGCTATTTCCAACAGATTCAGGAATCAAAAAGCCTAGATGAGGAAGAAACCACCAGCTGGAGGGGACTATGGCAGAGCCCAGGAAGCCCAGAGGTGGGAAAGGGTCGCACCTGAGACCAGTGGGGAGAAGATCAAGTTCCCCATCTCAGCCCCTCCTTGGCAAACTCTTTAGCTCCGAAGAACCCAGAGTTCACTCTCAGGACCTGAAGCCTGAGGCCAGGAGTCTCTGGATAGGTCTTCTATGTGTGCATCTCCCTGCCCAGAAGAGGGAAGACGAGCCTGTGGGAGGCCTTTACTGCCTGGGGTTGACTGGTTACTAAAACTGGACTCACCTGTGACAGGAGGGATCTCCCAAGCCTCAGCCCAGACCTGGATGCTTCTCTGTCCTTTCTCCTCCCTTGCAGAGGAGGATGTGTAGGCAAATACACACACACACACAGCACTGGGAGTCACGAAACTCACATCTCATCCCAGCTTTTCTTTTTCTCCATCTTTATAATGGGCATAGTACCCCAGATGATCTCTAAGGACTCCTCCTGCCCTGGCAGTTTGAGATCTTCTGCACTGGAACCATGGATGGGAACCACAGCTGCCTTGGGGGAGATGGCAAGGGAAGGGGAACCCAAAACCCTAAAAGGAAAGCTCTAACCTTAGGGGATCCATGAGCACTCACAAACTACAGGCACGTATATATGTGTTTTGCCTTCTTCAGAAAACAGTGAGTCGTAGACAGCCTCAGATTCTCAAACTTCTGCTCTAAACTGGCAACATTTTTAAAGAGTCTATTTGGGAACTTTGGGGAACCCAGTACTCTCCTACTGTCTTGGTGAAAATGAGAGAGGGTGCAGCCCTGTTTCCTAACGCCGGTGTAACAAATTACCGCCAACTTAACAGCAACACAAACGTATTATCTTACAATTATGGACACCAAAAGACGTAAGTCTCTTAGTCACCTGATGAGAATCAATGTGTCGGCAAAGCTGGTTCTTTCTGGAGCACCAGGGAACAATTCGCTTCTCACTGTTTCTTGCTTCTAGAGGCTGTTGGCTCTTGACCACATCACTTCCACCCCCGCTTCCATCCTCACATGACCTTCCCTGCTAACTCCGACCCACCTGCCTTCCACTTATAAGGACCCTTGTGATTACATTGGGTCCACCTGGAAAACCCAGGGTACTCTCCCTGTCTCTGGATTTTTAACTTAATCACATCTACAAAATCTCTTTTACAATGTAAGGTGACAAATTTACAGGTTTCAGGGATGAAGACATGGGTGGGGAATGTGAATATTCAGCCTACCAGAAGCCTTTTGAATAGTCATATCCTTTAACCCAGCAATTCCACTTGCAGAGTTTATCCTACAGGCTAAACTGTATAAAGAAGTAATGTCCACACAACAGAATTTATAATATTTAAACCTGGAAACAAGCTGTTCTACTGATAATCAGTAGAAACGTAACAAAATAAGCTAGGAATATTTATACATTAGCATATTCCAAAAAGATGCAGTATTCTAAACATAAGTATATTCATATGTATAATATGAAAAAGTCTCTAAGTCAGTTGCTAGGAGAAAAGCAACCCGAAATAAAAGCTATATAATGTGACTCCGTGTTGTGGTATGTATATGTAATTTCTGGATGGATATCACAGAATCTGTTAATGGTGGTGACTACCTCTTGTGTGTAGGATAGCCAGGGTACTTTTATCCTTCATTTTACACCCTTCTGAACTGCACTTTATGTATTTTTTTAACCAATTATAACATACAATTTTAAAATTTTATGATTTGGCTGGGTGCCGTGGTTCATGCCTGTAATCCCAGCACTGTGGGAGGCTGAGGTGGGCATATTACCTGAGGCCAGGAGTCTGAGACCAGCCTGGCCAACATGACAAAACGCGTCTCTACGAAAAATGCAAGAATTATCCGGGCGTGGTGGCACGTGCCTATAAACCCAGCTCGTAGGGAGGTTGAAGCAGAAGAATCACTTGAACCTGGGAGGCAGAGGTTGCGGTGAGCCAAGATTGCGCCACTGCACTCCAGCCTGGGCCACAGAGGGAAACTGTGTCTCAAAAAATAAATAAATAAATGAAAAAGTCTTGCCGAATTTCTTTTGGTCATTCTGAGAGCTGGAAATGTTCCATCTCTTACATGAATGGTAGTTACAAGGGTGTATGCATACATGAAAACCCACTATCCTCACACTTAACATTTGTGCACTATTCTCTGTGAAGTTCTGCCTTAATAAAAAATATGCATTCAAAAATATAGGATGTTTTCCCCCCTTTGGCCAAAAGTCAAGGGTTATTGACTTGTATCCTTCTGAAATTCAGTGCAAAAGTGGTGTGTGCCTCTCTCTGGGCAAGTGTTGACCCCTTTTGTTGGATTCTTAAAGGAATTTGGAGCTCCTAAAAAGTTAAAAATTACCAATGAAGGCCTTCCCTAAAATAAAGACTACTTACTCCTGGTTCTGTTGGGGTGTGACTGAAGGTCAGACTGCTCTGTCAGAACAGGATTGCCAGAAATGCAGGCCTTGAGATAGGTAGGCACCAACGTAGTTAATGGGCTGGCTACAGAACAAACAGCTACATTTTTCTTTGGGGAGCAATATGCAGATAATTATCACCACTTAAGCTTTAGTGCATCTGTTTAAAAAGGCGTGGCTTTTTATTGGCCCAGCGCCTTTGTGTGCTGCCAATCCCGAGGTGGGCGGCTGTGTCCACACCCTAGTGGGCGGAGCTCTTCCCAGCCCTGCAGGCCTTTGCCCATCAGGACATCTGGCCTCGCACTGGCTGGGCGGAGGTCCTTGGTAGTAGAGGGGCAGCTTAACCCTCTGCCTCACCTGACAAGCCTGAAGAAAGCTTAATCCATGCTCTGGATTCCTCTGGGGTCCCTTATCCAGTCCCAGCCCGCAAACCAGAATTTCCAGTGTGACTGTGTTGGCAGAGAGTTAATGAGCAACCGAGGAGGATGTGGCTGTCGCTGCTGTAGACTTGCCTAAGAGGGCAGGACAAAAGAATGCCAGGTCCTTAGTCTCTCTGCTTGGAATGAGGCGGTTGGGTAGGGCGCATCTCAGGAAGTGGAGGCCAGACGTGAGATTGGAGGCCTCAAGGGAAGGGAATCCGGAAACTGAAACCCTAACCCCATATATCGAGTTTATATGGACAGATACCAGCCCCTGTGCTACATAAATGTTTTACATAAAAGAATGGGCTCTGAAGCCAGGCTCAGCCAATTTGTAGCTGTGTGGTCCCCGGCAAGTTCCATATCTTCTCTCTGTGTTAGGATCCTCCTCCATAATATTCATAACAGTAGTACTACCCCCCCAATATCCAGTTTAACTTCTAAGCTGGCCCCTGCCTAGCCCTCCAATTCTTTTTAAAGATTGAAATATAATCCACTTCCCATGAAATGTATCCTTTTAAAGTGTACAATTCAGTGGTTTTTAGTATCTTCACAAAGTTGTGCAACAATTTCCACTAATTCCAGAACATTTTTTATTTTATTTTATTTTGAGACGGAGTCTCCCACTGTCACCCAGGCTGGAGTGCAGTGGTGTGATCTCAGCTCACTGCCACCTCTGCCTCCCGGGTTCAAGCGATTCCCTTGCCTCAACCTCCCAAGTAGCTGGGATTACAGGCACCCGCCACCATGGCTGGCTAATTTTTTGTATTTTTAGTACAGACGGGGTTTCACTATGTTGGCCAGGCTGGTCTTGAACTGCTGACCTCATGATCCACCCGCCTCGGCCTCCCAAAGTGCTGGGATTACAGGCTTGAGCCACCGCGTCCAGCCCAGAACACTTTTATCATTCCAAAACCAAGGGTGCCCCCTAGCAGTCACTCTCCATTCTCCACTCCCCTCAGCCCCTGGAGTCATTCATTTACTTTTTGCCTTTGTTGATTTTCCTTTTCTGGAGATTTCATAGAAATGGAATCATATATGTGGCCTTCTGTGTCTGGTGTCTTCCACTTAGCATAGTGCTTTCAAGGCTCATACATGTTGTCTGCCATGTGCGTCTCGGTACTTCATTGCTTTCTGTGGCTGCCATGGTATGGATATGCCACATTTTGTTTATTCATTCATCAGTTAATAGATTTTTGGGATGTTCCCATTTTTTGGCTCTTATGAATAATGCTATGAACCAACAATCAGGCACAAGTTTTTGTGTGGACATAGGTTTTCATTCGTTTAAGTGTATAGTCGGGTTGGATAATTTTATCTTATACTATTCTCCCCTTCTGCATCATAAGGACCTTCTTTCTGTCCCTCAAGCAAACCAAGCTTACTCCCACCTCAGGGCCTTTGGCCTGGCTGTCCCTTCTGTCTGGAAGGCTATTCCCCCAGATCGCTGCATACAGTTCACTCCTTATCAGTCAGATCTCAGTTTAAATATCGGGGCCTCAGTGAGTCCTTCCCAGACCACTTTATTCATTCTCTGACCCTTAACCTATTTTATTTTCTCTATATACATTATTACACTCTGATCTGTTTTTTTATTTCTTTACTTGTGTCGTATCTACCGCTTCTATTAATAGAACTGAGCTCCACGAGAGCAGGTATCTTGTCTATTATGACATTAGCTATACCTGGCTGCTAGAACAGCGCATGGCATATAGTAAGCATGTATTAAACATTAGCTGTTATTCATATCTCACAGCACACTTAGAAAGTAGGTACCATTATTATGCACGTGTTACAAATGAAGAAACTGAGACTCAAAGGAATTAAGTGACTTGGCCAAAATTATGCAAGTGGGAAGTGTCATAGCCTGGGTTTGGTGCCAGGACTATCTGGCTCAAAAGCTGGTACTCTTTGTACGATGCTATACTGCTTATTTCAGCTCTTTCTTCCAGACCGATCTAGCCTCACAAATTGTCAATTCCAACAAGGATTCCTCTGGGCTTAGGAGACAGGGAGAAGAAACAGAAATGTGGATATTGTCTGATCTGGTAGCACCAAGAGGCCTGGCCCTGGAGCTGGTGGGGGAGGGAGGATAGGAGCTCTCACCTCCTGAGAGCTTTGGCTGGAAAACAGGCCTCCCCAGAGCTGCAAGCCAAGGCCCGGCCTCCCTCCAGCAAGGCCCTGTGAGCCCCGGCAGGCAGCAGGCACTCTCAAACAGCAGGCCTCCAGTACCATGTATATTCAGGTGGACTTCCTTTTATGCAAAACTCCAACAGGCATACTGATAACTAACTTCATGCGTGGTGCTGTTCTAAATACTTCTCGTGTATTAACTCACTGGCTCCCCAAACTAGCATCATGAGGTATGTATCATATTACCTCATGTAACTGATGAGGAGACTGAGGCCCAGGATGGTTAAGCAAACTGCTCAAGGTCACAAGGCTAAAGAATGGTGGAGGCAAGATATAAACTCAGGTTATCTGACTTGAGATTCCTTCTTTTACTTGCCACTCTACCCTGCACCTCGGCAATGGATTTGAGAATAAGTCTTCATTTACAAAAGTATTTACCACTGGATAGCTATGTGACCTAAGCTCTAAACCCAAAGCTTTCTGGCCCTTAATTGCCTTATGTGCATAAATGGACAAGAATCAGCTTCTCTTCCATGTGTGTTCTTTAGAAAAAGATGCTAATATGTATTATGGCGGCGGGCAGGGTTAAGCTAAATTAGGTGGAACTCTTTGCAGCAGGATTTATCAGTGCCTTTAATATGCTAATGTACAATGGAACTGTTCAAGAGCGGGGTTGAGGATGTAGCATTTCTCAAACTTTATTGAACACAGAACAATGTGGAATAGTATCCCATGGAACATAGATTGGTAAACAGTCATTTTAAAAGCTTATTTGGGCTAGACACAGTGGTTAATGCCTGTAATCTCAGCACTTTGGGAGGCTGAGACAGGAAGATCACTTGTGCCTGGGAGTTCAAGACTAGCCTGGGCAACATAGCAAGACCCTGTCTCTTCAAAAAATTAATTTTAAAAAAATTAGCCAGGTGTAGGGGCAATCGCCTATAGTCCCAGCTACTTGGGAGACTGAGGCAGAAGGATCACTTGAGCCCAGGAGTTAGAGGCTGTAGTGAGCTATGACTGCCCCACTGTACTCCAGCCTGGGCAATATAGCAAGACCCAGTCTAAATATTAAAATAAAAATAGCTTGTTTGCAGGAAAAAAGTTATTTTTCCTGAGATCAGACAGAATTCTCTTCCTTTGCCCTATTTTCACCTGCTAGGAAAAGAGGAACTTATAAACAGTCATCCACTCCTTCAAGTCTGCAGGGACTTTTGGTTAGCATGGAGATAAGGAAAGGGAACTCATTTGCTGAGCACCTACTATATACCAGCTCTGTGATCATGGCTTAGATTGTTTTTCATGATTCTCAAAACAGCCATTTGAAGCAGGCTTTATTTGAAGAAGGTGGGATAATGTTGCAGCTGAAAATGTAGGCTTTGGAGTCTGATAAACATGAGTTTGCATCTTAGCTATGTTACTTGATAGCTATAGCTGTGTGAACCTGGGCAAGCCGCTTAACTGTTCTACGCTTCAGTTTTCTCCTTGGCAAAGTGGATAATACAATGTGTACCTAATATGGTTATCATGAGGCTTTGCAGATATAATGCACGAGAGGCACTTACTTAGCATCTGCACATAGGAAGTATACAGTAAGAAGTCACTTCATTATTATCATTATCCTCACCATTATTATCATTATCCTCATCATTATTCGTGTTTTAGAGATCATACAGCAGAGACCCAGAAAGCGTAAGTAACTTGCCTAACGCCACACAGCTATTGTGTGTGGCGGAATTGAGACCTATACAGAACCCCAAACCTGCTCTTTCTCTCCAGGATCCCTGAAGGAGGCTAAGCCCATTTTATTTGAACTTGCAAATAAAACCTCTCTTCCTCTCCACGCCTCACATCACATGCCACTCGGGAGTGAGTGGGAATTTCCCCTTAGAACGCAGACCCTACCACCCATGCATAAGCGTTCAGACCCACTTGACAACAGCATGCCCATGACCCAAGGCCCTGACAAATGGGCCTGGAGAACTGAGAAGGTCTTGAGCCTATGCGCATCCCTTTATGAGCCTCTCTGTACAGGGAGTGTCCATGGCCAGTGCACATGTTGTATGTAGAGGAAGCCACATGGCCCCGGCTGTCGACCTGGGATCTTCCAAGTCCTAGCGTACGTGGGGGATGCCTCTGTGGCTGTCACAGGGAAGGGGCAGCAGGGAGACAACATGGAGGCCGAGGGGGGCAAGGTTCTAGGTTCTGGGCCTGAGTCAATGAAAGCAGTTGCTCTTGAAAGCAGTTTGTATGTTGTGCTTCCATGTAACTTTCTATTTGAAAAAGAGGCTTGCTGTCTACCCCCATACCACCACCAAAAAAAAAGGTTTTAAACACCACTGATCTAGTTCTTCATTTCCACTGTGCATATTGGGAAGACAGGCCCAGGTGGGGAGGAACTGCCGCAGGTCCCAGTGTGTTAGTGACAGAATAGAGAGTGGACCTGACATCTCCTGTCTCTTTTTATACCAGCCTGTCAAACAGCAGAGTCGGAGGTGGTTGTTTTTGTTTTGTTTCGGGTTTTTTTTTTTTTTTTTTTTTGAGACGGAGTCTCGCTCTGTCACCTAGTCTGGAGTGCAGTGGTGCGATCTCCGCTCACTGCAAGCTCCGCCTCCCAGGTTCACGCCATTCTCCTGCCTCAGCCTCCCGAGTAGCTGAGATGACAGGTGCCTGCCCCCACGCCCGGCTAATTTTTTCTATTTTTGGTTGAGACGGGGTTTCACCATGTTAGCCAGGATGGTCTCGATCTCCTGACCTCGTGATCCGCCCACCTCGGCCTCACAAAGTGCTGGGATTACAGGCGTGAGCCACCACGCCCGGTCATTTTCTTGTTTGTTTGTTTGTTTGTTTGTTTTTAACTGAAAGGAAAAACAGAACCTAAGTTTGTTGTTCATGTTCAAGTTGACTTTAGAATCAGTCTTCCCTCTGGCCGCACTCAAAGCTCACTGTGTTCCAACCCTCCCTGTTCCCGTATACCAAATGCTGTGGGTCCACACAGGCCCAGGGGATGAGCGTAACTACAGTCCTCCTCAATCCTCCACCAGGAGGTTTCTGCCCTCACTGTTGCCAGTGAGAAGCAAACGGCAGGGAACAAGGAAGACAGAGTGGCAGATGCTTTGAGAACCTGCTTGAATCCCAGCTTAGCTACTTATTCTCCATGGGAACCTGAGCAAGTCACTTAACCTCACAAAGTCTCACTGCATCAGCTGTAAACTTTGGGTAACTTTATGAAGTTACCATGAAGGTATCCTAACATGGGGTTGCTGTAAGGCTCAGAGGCAATACACATAAAGAACCTGCAACACGGAAGTTGTGCAACAAGTAATAGTTCATATCAATATTATTGTTTTAACTACAGCTGGTTTTCGACAAGATCTGAAGTTCTTATACATACTTTAAGTGCATTAGGCTCTCTGCACACCCACATCAAGGCCAAGCAATGCTGCACTTCCTCATACCTGTGCTGGCCTGAGCCCTGCCCTCTGCAGTTATTTGACAGTCTTCCACCTGTAGGCAGATGTTCTGATGGGAGAATTCCACAGATGCTGTTGGATCAGCCTGAGAAGAAACTGGCTCTAGAATTAGTCTGCTGGGTTTCATTATGGCTCCACTATTTAATAGAAGACAAGTTTCTCAACCTCCCTGAGCCTCAGTTTTCTTATCTCTAAAATGCGAATAATAGCAGTCCCTAATTCCCAGGCTTGTTTTGAGGATTAAATGGGATAATACCTGTGAAAACCTCAGTGCCTTGACTCGTCTTTAAAAAGTAGCTAAAAACTATTAACTCATGACTTGTCCTAAAGTCTGTCCTTACTTCTCAGAAAGAAAGCAAAGAAACAGGCTGAGTGCAGTGGCTCACGCCTGTAATCCTAGCACTTTGGGAGGCCGAGGTGGGTGGATCACTTGAGGTCAGGAATTTGAGACCAGCCTGGCCAACATGGTGTAACCCTGTCTCTACTAAAAGTATAAAAATTAGCTGGGCATGGTGGCACACGCCTGTAATCCCAGCTACTCTGGAGGCTGAGGTGAGAGAATTGCTTGAGCCTGGGGATTAGAGGTTACAGTGAACTGAGATCATGCCACTGCACTCCAGCCTGGGTGATAGAGTGAGACCCTGTCTCAAAAAAAAAAAGAAAGAAAGAAAGAAAGAAAGAAAGAAGCCAAGAGAGAGATAAAAGTGCTGGGTTTGGATTCCAGTGACTTTGAGTCAAGTACTGATTGTGCCACAAATTAGCTGAGTGACGTTGGACATGACCTTGCCCCTCTCTGTATCTCAGCTTCCCCACAATTTCAAACCAGCAGGGTTGGATTAGGTGAGCTGCTTCAACTCTGACTCTGGAGAAGGGCTGATGAGAACGTTATACAGCTGCCCGCTGTTGAGTCTGGATGGCCCCAGTCTTCCCATACAGAGGAGGATCAGGAAGGGGACTAATCCTCAAACCAGTGGCCTCATCAAACCGGTGCCTTAGTTAA
Organism: Macaca thibetana thibetana; assembly: GCF_024542745.1. Classification (NCBI taxonomy): domain Eukaryota; kingdom Metazoa; phylum Chordata; class Mammalia; order Primates; family Cercopithecidae; genus Macaca; species Macaca thibetana. Next base: position 24,215,882 of record NC_065583.1, on the reverse strand, counting down.
GGGAACTGCTGTGGGAATGCACAATCCCAGCTTGAAATTCTCTGTCACTCTGTGTGACCTTATGAAAGTCACTTCACCTCTCTGAGCCTCAGTTCGTTCGTCTGTAAGATGGGATTTAGAGTGGTACCAGAGTAAAGAATTGTAAGAGCACATGAGGTAATGTCTGCTAAGTGCTTAACACACAGAACTCAGTAGAGTGTTCGGTTAGTAATCATTATTGATGCCAGTGGACCCCATCGTTGGGCATGGTGCTCTTCTTAGAAGCAGAGCAAGTACACGTGTCCATTCCAAGCCTTATTTCTGATGTCAGCAAAGCTGTTTATGAGGACAGCAGCCATCCCAGGGACACACCTGAAAAGGGGTGGGCCAGCCTCTGCATGCTGACCATCCAGATTCCATGACTCCCCATCAGCCTGAAGGAGGTGATAACCATCTGTCTCTCCCCACCCTGCCCAGAAGACCAGCTCGGCAGGGCTGGGAAGGACTTCAGACTATATCTTGGGCAGTCCTCTTACCCAGGTAGGATGTAAGGAGAAGAGTTAACCTATCCAGGTCTCACTAGACCTAGGACTGCACGGCAGTATGTGTAGTATTGAAAGGAGTATTTGGGTTTGATGCTTAGTTTCTCAACTTGCAGGCTAAGAGTCCTCACAGGACTTCAGTTTCCTCATCTGGACAATAGGCTTAATAACGGAGTCTCTTACCAGGGTTGCTGCAAAGATTAAATGAAGGTCAAACATAATGTGGGCCACAGACGTCATGTCTGTCCTCTCTATTCCTGCTGTAGTGCCCTTTGACCTTAGCACACTGGAAAGACGCAACACACTGATTTTTGGATTTCCTTTCCGTTGTGAAGCTGTATGGAGACGAAGACTTGGTCTGGGTGCTATTGTGCTGAACTCCTATAACCTTGATAGGGAAGGTACCAGGTTCACGAGGCTGAAGAAGAGACCCAGAGCCAGCAAATGAGAGTTGGGGTTTGATTGGCAGCTTACATACGGGGAAGCAAGTCCAGTGGTGGCGAGCTAGACAGGAAAACCCGTCCACTGATGACAGGCTAGGACAGATAAGGACATGATATCCTCCTTACCTACAGTCCAGCCGCAGTGGGCTGGACAAGATAACCCAGGGGTGAAGGGCTGGCAGGAAAACCACAACCAATTGCAAACCGCATGCAGTTTATATTCCATCTTCACTTAACACCCTCCCCTTAATGACCTCCACCTGGCAACCTTCATCCAACTCGAAAGTCAGGGCTTCAATCTTCTGTACAGCCCATATTCCATGGGACAGACCGGGGGCTCAGATGTTCCTCGTAGACAAGGAACAAGTCTCCAGGTTGGCCACTCCCAGATTCCAGACCTTGGAACACACATTCAGGTGTGTCTGTCGTACAAGGTCATTGTAAGCATATGCTTAAGTTGTTGCTACCAGGTGCATTTACCCTACAGGTGCCAGTCTGAAAAACTGATTGGGGCCCTGACTGCCTCTCTGTTGCTCTGTGACCCTCCGCTGGTCACTTTCCCTCTGGCACTCAGTTTCTTCTTTTTTTTTTTTGAGACAGAGTCTTGCACTTTCACCTGGGCTGGGGTGCAAAGGTGCAATCTTGGCTCTCTGCAATCTCTGCTTCCCGAGTTTATGCGATTGTCTTGCCTCAGCCTCCCAAGTAACTGAGATTACAGGCACACACCACCATACCTGGCTAATTTTTTGTATTTTCAGTAGAGACAGGGTTTCACTATGTTGGCCAGACTGGTCTCGAACTCCTGACCTTGTGATCTGCCCACCTCGGCCTCCCAAAGTGTCGGAATTAAAGGCGTGAGCCAACACGTCTGGCCAGTTTCTTCTATTAACAGCACTGCCCAATAGAAACTTAACATGAGCCACATATGTAATTTTAAATAGTTTAGTAGCCACTTTATAAAGAGTGAAAAGAATAGGAAAAATAATTTAATGTTTTTACTTAGCCCAATAATCCAAAATGTTATCATTTCAACATATAATCAATATTTAAAAATCATTAATGAGATTTTCCTTTTTTCTTCTTACTAAGTTTTTGAAATCTGAGTGGTTCTCAATCCAGCGTGATTTTGGCAATTGTCTGGGGGTGTTTGGGGCTGTCAAAACTGGGGTGGGCGTCGGGGTGCAGAGGTGTGTGCATTGCTGGCATCTGGAGGGTAAAGGCCAGGGGTGCTTAATTCTACGAGCACAGGACAGCCCCCGCCACAAAGAACAATCTGGTCCAAAATGCTAAGTGAGCCTATTTTCTACTTACAGCACATCACGATTCAGATTAGTGGCTAATCGAGTTCTCAGAAGCCACATGCAGCTGGTAGCTACCATATTGGACGGCACAGCTCTATAACCTAAAATGTCTGGACATGCACTTGGAAAAGCAAGTTTTTAAAAACTTGGGTTTTGGTGAATTTGTTTTCCTACTCATCCCGGAATAACTGACCAAAAGAGCTGTGGCTGGGTCACCAGTCGCTGGCTGGCTAAGGGCAGAACCCATCTGTCCCTAGCTGGTTAGACCCTTCTTAAGCCACGCGCCCTCCCCAGCGAGACTGAGCCTGGAACAGACAGTGAACCCTGTTGTTCTTTTCTGGGGAGACAATGCTGCAGGCTCTGCTACCTGCCTGACAGGGCCATTGTGGCTGGAGGAGAAAAGGGCTTTGTCAGGACAGCAGCCGAGGAGCCTGCAATTCAATGGGGCCCTTTATGTCTGTATTGGCGAGATGCTCTGATGCCAGCCCTGTCGAGGCCCAGCCCCCTTCTAGAACAGATGGGGAGCCTGAGGCCCAGTGAGGGTGTGGAAGTCCCTGCAGTGGATCCTGGCCTCCTTCACCTCGTGCCACACTGCCCTAAAACATGAGATTCCCCTGACTCTGAAAAGGCCCGTCTCGAAACACAGGATAAGCTCAATATTGCCCTTAACCCCTGACGAGGGGGCCCCTGCCCTGAACCTAAAATTTAGAGGCTCCACAAATCACAAACACACACAAAAATAAATGTATTAAAGAACATATATGTGCATCTGTCTTTCAGGATCTGGGCTCAGCTCTGGCAACTACAATCCGAAACATCCTCTCTTGTGATTTAAAAAGTCAGGCCACCGAGAGGCACCACTATTTAAAGTGTTCTCAACATACACACGTGTACGCACACACACGCACAATATAACTAAGCGAGGTGATCGACGTATTAATTAGCTTAATTGTCGTATCATTTCACGACGTACACCTATATCAAATCATTACGTTGTACATCTTAAATATATATAATTTTCATTTGTCAGTCATACTTCAATAATGCAAGGAAGAAAAAAGATAGGATAGGACCAGAGGGAAATACTCCACATGTCTCACCTTATGTCCTTGGAACAAAAGCAGTCAAGTTTGAATGCAGTGAGGGTTTGAGGGCTGTACCACGCCGGGTTCAGTGCTGACTCTGTTTTATAGCACAAGGAGGAGCTGAACAGCAGAAATGCTTAGGGAAGAGAATGAGAAGTTGAATTCTCTTGTCACATTCTCCCTTGCAGGCAGCATGGATGCATGTATTTTTTCATCATGAAGTATCACTTCCGAAGAGGGTCAATCATCCAGTGTCTTGCTGCTCTGTGTTCAAATTCAGTTTTGGAGGTGTTCACCTCTACTTGAACGGTGGTACCACATACCTCCAAAGTTACAGGCGGGCCTGGGCGCACTCACCCGCAGACTTAGATACATTCATTGGCAACGGCTATGACTTCTGTCAACTAAAGAAAAGAAAATCAAGCTTTCAAGGAATTAAATTTTAAGTTAGTTTTATTCAGAAGTCTTACTGAGGGCCTGTAATCCCAGCACTTTGGGAGGCTGAGGCGGTGGATCATCTGAGGTCAGGAGTTCAAGATCAGCCTGGCTAACATGGTGAAACCCCATCTCTACTAAAAATACAAAAATTAGTGGGTGTGGTGGTGGGTGCCTGTCATCCCAGCTACTCCGGAAGCTGAGGTGGGAGAATCTCTTGAACATGGGAGGCGGATGCTGCAGTGAGCGGAGATCGAGCCACTGCACTCCAGCCAGAGCGACAGAGCGAGACTCTGTCTCAAAAAAAAATAATAAATAAATAAAAATAAGCCTTACTGAGGACTAGAGACTGAAGACAAAAGTCTGGGAGGAGTCTTTCAGAGAGGTCTTGCCCCACTGCTCTGAAACAGTGTTTTAGCTCATGGCTGATATACAGGTAGTGGAAGTGCAGCGTGTGCTCAAACATTACACCAAACTTGCTCAGAAGTTACAGTAAAGCAGAATCACATGAAAGTCTGGGTGCAAGAGTATATCTGGTTATAGATGACAGAGGCATAGTCACTAACCTTGTCAAACTTTATCCTATGTGTAAGAATAGGCAAGGTCTAGGGTCATTTATCTTTGAAGAAATATAGTGCCTCAGACAAGAGATGCGGGGGCCTTGTGCTCTATCCTGTTTTGTTTTCAAAGCGTTTTTCCAGAGAGGTGCACATCATTACAGAATCAAGGACTTGTGAAATTATGTGGCAAGTAAAATGAGCAAACGTGGCCTGTTACTTTCGCTGTGTCTCACATTTCCCTTTCTCTTTTAACCTCTCCTCTCCCCAACCCGATCCCGACCCCTTGGAGAAGGGGCTGTTGCATTTGACAAAGAAGTTGATCCTTAGGCAGAGTAAGCAACTTGTTCAAAGTAGTCCAGCAAGTTAGGGGAAGCCCCATGCTGGAAGAACCCATCCTTGGAGGCCCAGCTAGAAGTCCGCACGTAGACAGTGGAGGGTAGTAGCTAGGAGGACAGGACAGGGTTGGGGGTCAGAGCAGCTCTGTTTATACCTGGCACCCTCAATCACTAACTGTGCAATCTTGGGAGCAAGTGTCTTGGAGTATTTAAAGTATAGTTTTTTCTATTTCTGTTCAAGATGTTAACATTAAGGGAAGCTGGTGACAGGTATATGCAAACTCTCTATACTATTTTCGTAACTCTTCTATAAGTCTAAAATTATCTCATGATACAATTTTTTAAAATAACAGTTTCCTCTCATCTGTAGCATGGAAAGAGTAAGGATATCTGTCTCCTAGGAGGCTTCGATGAGACAGTGCCTGGAAAGGGGTTAGCACGGTGTCTGGCCCATGCTGACGACTCCATACATGACAGTTCTTAAAAGCTGCCTCCTCCAGGAAGCCGGTGACCACCACTGGCAGAACCAATCACTGCTTTCTCAGTAGCCCTACACCCTCACTGCCCAGGAGCAGTTTCTTTCAGTGTAAATTGCCAGGCGGCTTAATGTGGCCACTGACAGCATGAGTTTGATCCTGGCTTTTCCACTTCCTAGCTGAGATCCCCGGCAAGTTACTTGAGCACTTTGTGCCTCAGTTTCCTTCTGGTAAATAAGAAAAGTCTGTACATTATAAGGCAGTTATGAAGATTAAATGAACTGGAATTTTTCAGCACTTAGAACTCTGGCCTATAGCAAACTCTACATAAGTGTTTTTATGGTCCAGGTCAGTGTTTTTCTAACTTGCTTTTTACTGTTACCCATAGTAACAAATATGCTTTCCATCACAATGTGTGTATGTAAATAATTTTAAAGTGGTAATTTCAAAAACATTGGTCTCTAAGAGATGATCACACTTTGTTTCCCCCATTAAAATATAAGGTACTTGGGGGACAGGGAATAGTCTGACTCATTTTGGTCTCCAATCACTTCATTTCCTTCTTTCATTTAATTTACCAAGCTCCTATTATCTATTCATTAGACATAAATATATATTGAGCATTTATTAGGCACTCACTATGTACCTGTTACCTACCAGCACAGATCAGACCTAGGTTGAATCAATGAATGGGTAAGGCAAGTAAGGAGGTCCAGGGCAGAAGGAAGAGAGGAAGGTAGGAGGGTCCAATGGGAGGAAGGGAGGAAAGGTGGAGGGGAAGAGGGAGAGTGGGAGGGTGGGAGGGCAAGAAGAAAGGAAAAGAAGGAACCCAGGTTCCCAATTGGCAGCAGTACCCACTTCCAACCCCTATGTTGCCACTTCCACCTCGGCAGGAAAGTTGCCCCTTCTCCAGCCATCCAGGGCCCCTGTACTCTTTCACTGGGGATGGAGCTGGGCACCAGTTCAGGCATCGGAGGGGTGGTGCCGGGGAACCCGCCCCCTCACCTCTTGCCCCTGGCACGGGGCGGTGACTCCAGAGCTGGGAGCCCGGCAGCGTCCTCACCCAGAGAAGGCAGGCGCCCCTCTGCGGGCGGCCCGAGCCCTGGGCCCCCTTCCCCCGGAGTTGCCCAAGACGCCGGGTGACTCCTCCCCGAGGACCCTCCCCTTCTGGGAGGCGTCACTCTCCTCACCCCTGGGTCCGGACCCCCGGCGGCTTCTCGCGCGCGATCCAAGCGGGAGACAAGTCGCGGCCACCTGCTCCGGAGCTGGGGAGCCCGGGCGCCGGGCGCCGGGCGCCGTCCGCCCGCGCGTCGGTTCATGTGCCCTGGGCCCCATGGAGCTGCGGGTCAGCAACGCCAGCTGCGAGAACGGTGCGTACGCAGGGCTGGGGACCAGGCGGGCTCCGCGCTTCCCGCCCTCCCCTCCTTGCCACCCCTCTCCCTCGCATCCTCTCCTCCCAAGGGGTCCAAAGCTGGGGAGGGGCAGGGCCAGCACGAGGTGGCTCCCACCCAGCTTTGAAGATCAGGGTTCTGGCTGAGACTTCATTTTCATCTTCGCAGCTGGGGTAGCTGAGAGGAGGCAGGGAGGGAAAGGATGTCCCTGGGTTGAGATGGGGGGTTAGTTGGGACAGGTATTTTGTCGACAGCAGACACTCTGAGAGTTGGGGGTGGGGGATTCTGTGCTTTTAATATACTGTTGTGCTTTTAATGTATAGTTGCTTTTAATGTATAGTTGCTTCAGGTTTTAGTACCTGAGCAGTTGGGCTTTCTGTTTGGGTCAATGGGAGGACCACCACAGGACGGTCTTGTCTTTGGAAAAGAAAGAGAAAGAACCACAGGAAGGGGTAAAGAAAGCTCGTTGGCTTCCTATTGCGTTCTGATCATAAAGCAGGTAGTGGACTAGGCCCTTTGCCTGCATTATCTCCCTGAATCCTCTAGAAGGTAGGTAGATATTATTATTTTACTATCTTGCTATCCCCATTCTAAAGATCCAGAAACTGAGGTTCTGAACAGTTAATAATTTGCTCAAGGTAATACGGTAAGGAAATGGAATATAGATCCAGGGCTGGTGGACGGTAAAACCTTGACTCCTTCCTTGGTGTGGCTCCACTTTCCCACCTTGTCTTGGAACTGCAGGCTGTGAGATGTCCCTGTTCCTCTAACCTCTTCCCTTCTACAGTGAAGCTTTCAAAGCCAGCCCGTTAGGTGTCTGACTTTGGTTTCCTGAACAAGGCAGGCCATTTTCAGCCTCACCTTTTCTCTGGGCCAGAATGTGTTCCCCAGTCCTAGCAAATTCCGAAAGGGATGATAGGAATCATCTGGCCTATGCTCAGAATTGGATTACTTTGGCCATCAGCCCTCTGTCTTTTACTTTTCACTGCAGTGGAAGAACTTGACTCAATGGAGGGTGCTGAGCCCTTGGGTGCTGCAGGCTTTACTGTGATAGCCAAGTCCATCCACAGAGGGTTATTTGGCTCCACCTGCTAGAGGTGCATCTTCAGGGAGCAGGGGAAGGGCGTGGGGATGAGTTTGGTCTTCCTCTCAGGAGTCACCTCCCCTAGCCTATGTCATCCCAGGCTCTGGCTCATTTCCTGGGCTCAGGGAACTCCCCAGATTCAGCTCTTGGGCAAGGAAGCCTGAGCTGGAGAAACAGGAATGAGCGGCGCAGAACAAGTCTGATTAGGGACTGAGATGCCTCTTGTCTCATCTTCCCTTGATTGTGACATGGGTTTTGGAAAGAGAGATCTCACACTGCAAAAGACACATGAATGTGCCCTAGTGGGTGCTGGATCCAGATCTTTCACCAGATGTTGGGGTGACCTCAGCAAGCCCTTCCCCTTCTCAGTTTCCCCAGCTGAAAATAAGAATTTAGGCTGCTTTCTAAGGGCTCTTCAAGCTCTGTTATTCAGGAGTCTGTGTCATGGAAGAAAGGTCAACATTGCCCTTAGTCTGTTCCACCAAGATGCCACTCTGCACTGCAGATGTGCCAGAGCCAGAGCTGCTTGACCATGGACTTGGGGGCCCTTCCAGGCACTGGCTGGGAGTTCTAGGTTGGTGGGAGGGACACTTGGTTGAGGCTTACATCCTTGGCCTAGGGACCTGGGCCTTGGCGGCACACAGCTTGTAAAAGGCTACCTCCAGAGGTCACAAACTCAGATGCCTACAAGGGCCAAGCACATGCCAGAAATTACTGAAAGGAGCCAGATAAGACTCTTGGGGAACTGCAGAAAGCATGTCCTGTTTTAGGGGGCAACACTGCCCAGCTGCAGCCAGTGGTTGCCTTAGAAGAGGGCGCAATATGGTGAGCAGACCTGATTTTTCACCGTAGCCTCACACCTGAATTTTCATGGAAAATCTCCCAATTTTTAAATGTTTTCTATTTTAAAATACTTCTTAGGGCCAGGCATGGTGGCTCACATCTGTAATCCCAGTGCTTTGGGAGGCTGAGGCAGGAGGATAGCTTGAGGCTAGGAGGTCAAGATCACCCTGGGCAACACAGCGAGACCCCCCATCTCTACCCAAAAAACAAAAACAAACAAACAAAAAGCCTCTTAGGAGGCCAGATGCTACCTGCTTTATTGAGGTATGTGTGGTGGTTAAGAGCATGGGCTTTGGCATCAGATAAGCTTAGAATCTGACACTGGCTTCACTACTTAGTACCCATGTTTTGGCTTTGGGCAGGTTACTAAACTTATCAGAGCTTTGGTTTCTTCAACTAAAAGCCTAGAAATGATTGTCGTGCCTGTTTCCAAGTAGTCACTAGAGACCCTCCTGGAAAACCCCAGAGCAGAGGACCATGTGAGTGGTAGCACTGGAGAATTATTGGCTATTCTTTGCAGTTTCATTGAACTTGTGTACTTCTTCTGACTGAGGGTCTGCCCCTGTGCCCAGGTTTGTATCTGGCGTGTGGTGGTACAAATCTGTTCTGGTCATGCAAAGAAAGCCCCTAGCTAGAGTGAGCACTCACTGAACATTATTATTTTTGGATGGAGGCACAGTATATGGGTATAGCGCTGCAGTAGCAGAAGCACAGGATTTGAAACAGTGGCCAATTCCAATATTTTAAAAATGTGCAAATGTCCCCAGTGTGACTCTCTCACCATGGTCTTCCCATCCAGGTTCCCTGCTCCACCTCTACTGCTCCTCCCAAGAAGTCCTGTGCCAGATTGTCGGTGACCTCAGCCCTGAGGTGCCCAGCAATGCCACCTTTCACAGCTGGCAGGAAAGGATCAGGCAGAACTATGGCTTCTACATCGGCCTGGGCCTGGCCTTCCTGTCCAGCTTCCTCATCGGCAGCAGCGTCATCCTCAAGAAGAAAGGCCTCCTGCGACTCGTGGCCACGGGAGCCACGAGAGCTGGTAGGTCCCTGGGCCAGGAGAGGATGGGGCACAGGGCAGCTGAACCCTCACAGGGGCCAGGGCTGCAGTCTAAGAGGATGGCCTCGGCGAGATACAAAAGGCTCATTGTCAACCCTGTCTGGAATCCCACCTGCCAACAGGGTTAGGGTTTAGGGTTAAAAAGGAAGGTCTCCAACCGAGGTTTCAGTTTAGAGATCCAGCAGGAGGACTTCCTTTAGAATCCAATTTCCTGAGACCTTCATGGTGTCTTTATTAGAGGAGGGAAGGGACAAGTCTCAGGACCAAGAATCAGATACTGCAGGTCTGGTCTTGGTCTTACTTCCTACCAACGTCATCACAGGCAAGTCACAGCTTCTCTGCAAAATGGGAATAGCTACCTCTGCTGAGAGCAATGTCAGACGCTAGTGTACCCTCACTTGTCATCCAATTGAGCTCCCTTCTGGGCTGCCAGAAAATGGTGAGGTCTCTGACCCCAAGGGATTTGCTTGTTTGGGACATAAGATGTTTTCCATGAAACAGTGCTTAAGAAAAGGAATCCTGTGCAAAAGGACTCATTCATTTAATCACCATTTATCGCATGCCTGCTGTATGCCAGGGACAATGCTAGACACGGGGATTCAGTGTCCTCATGGAACCTTCAGTCAAGTGGCAGAGACAGATGAGTCAGTAGGCAGTCGTTTTATCATGTGTTAAGTACCATCATGGGGATAACACAGCCTGCTATGGGGGAATATTTTGGAGGGGTGTGTAAAGCCCAGACTCAGGAGATTAGGGGAGGTTTTTCTAGAAGAAATGATCTCTAAACTGAGACCTAGATGATGAGGAGACAGCAAGGTAAAAGGGGAAAGAGGGAGACAGTGTTCCAGGCAGAAGGAATAATATGTGCAAAGGCTCAGCAGTGAGAGAACTTGAGTGATATTAGAAATCGAAAGTCGTTCAGGATGGCAGGAGCAGGAGGGGTGCATGGTGAGCGAAGGGCCAGCTCATGAAGGGTCTTGTAAACGGAAGCACAGAGCTTAAGTGCAATTGTTAGGTGACTGAAAGGTTTTAGGCAGGGGAGTGACACAGACTAATTTGCAATTTGAAAAGATCCCTGGTTGCTGGGTGAAGAATGGATTAGGGGACAAGCCTGGAGCCTGGGAGGCCAAGTAGGTGAGTGAAAGGACAGAACTTGGGCCCGGAAGATGGAAATGGGAATGGAGACAAGTGGCGGATTCCAGAGCTAGTTTTTGAAGGTAGAGCTTACCAGCTTTGATACAGGTTGGCTTCAAGCAAGGGGGGGCGGAGGAAGAAGTCAAGGATGACTCATGCTTTTGACTTGAGCAACTGGGGAGATGAAGGTGCTATTTCTTGAGATGAAGAGCGTCGAAGGAGGAACAGGTTTATGGGAAGATGATGCATTCAGGTTTGGACATGTTCAATTTAATGTTTCTATGGGATGTTGCACTTTGGAAGCAGACTATTAGGGTTCTAATTCTGGTTCCTCAATTCCTGGTGATTCAATTCTGGGCTAGAAAAGTATCCATTTCTATGCCTCAGTTTCCTCATCTATAAAATGGAGATAAGAATAGTACCAGCCTGAAGGGTTATAAGAAAATGCAACATAGTTAGAATCATACCTAGCACAGAGTAGCACTAGGATTGGCATTACTATTATCTCAGTCAGAGGTCCCCACAGTTAGAGGTACTGGTGCAAACACTAGCACTAGTACTGGTATTACTGTTATCTCAGTGGGAGGTTCCCACAGTTAGAAGTACAGGTCTAGAGCCCATGTGGGCTGCAAAATGAATAGCTGTAAGGTGCAGGGATGAAGCTGGGAACGATGGTCGTTGCTATTCCACCCTTCACTTCTAGACAAGTGCTCGAAAGGCCAGAGAACTCCCAGAGTGCCCGGGAAATTTCTGCTTGTGCTCAGAGAAGGTATCATCGACCATTCAGAATGACAGCTTCCCTGGAATAGGTTTTTTTCTCCAATCTGCTATTTCAGTATCTTCAGTGATTTCAACCCTTAGAGTAGAATGCTCTCAGAGTTCTTAACATTTACGGGAAATTCTGACCTTTTTAGGAACCCGGTGAAAACAAGAAACATTTTCCTTAGAAAAGTGGGCATTCCCAAAAAGCAACATAAGATTTTTGGATTTGTACAAAACTGTCTCAAACCCATCTATGATCATCCATCATTATCATCATCCTTGTTGCTAATGTTATTGAGTATTGACTATGTGCCAGGTCCTGAACAAAGCAGACACAGTTCCTGGCTTTGCAGAGCTTCCATTTTACTGGGCGAAATGTCATAAAATAAGAAGATCAACTAAAATTATAAACAACAATGCCATGAAAGAGAAGAACTGTGCAGTAAGAGAACCCCAGCTGGGTGCAGTCACTCACACCTGTAATCCCAGCACTTTGGGAGGCTGAGGTGTCAGGATCATTTGAGTCCAAGAGTTTGAGACCAGTCTGGGCAACATAGTGCAACCCCATCTGTACAGAAAAATTTTTTAAATTAGCCAGGCATGGTGGCATATGACTGTAGTCCCAGCTACTCAGGAGGCTGAGGTGGGAGGATCCCTTGAGCCCAGGAGTTTGAGGCTTCATTTAGTTATGATCGTGCCACTGCACACTCCAGCCTGGGCGACCAAGCAAGACCCTGTAGTGGGGGAGGGAGTGAAGGAAAAAGGTAAGGAAGAAAGGAGGGAGGAGGGTGGGAGGGAAGGGAGAGAGAGAGAAAGGAAAGAAGAAAGGAAGGAAGGAAAGGATGGAGGGAGGCAGGGAGACAGGGAACTCCAACAGGAAATAATAGAAATCAGGAAGTCAGGGATGGCATCGTAGGGGAAGCAACAGTCACATAGCAACCTGTAGAGTGAGTGTAAGTTGAGGCAAATATTAGTAGGAAGAGTATTCTGGACACAGGGAAAGCATGTGCAAAGGCCTCGAGGCAGAAAAGAGCTCATCGTTTTTGGAGAGCTAAGAGAGAGGAGAAGAGTGGCAGGAGATGTGCTTGGACAGGTGAGCAGAGCCAAGACTATGCATGGTCTTGTTAAGGATTCTGGTCTTTATCTTGAGAGCACTCAGAAGCCATTGGTTAGCCATAAGTTGAGGAGTGACATAAGCTGATTCGATTCGCATTTTTTTTTTTTTTTTTTTTTTTTGAGGCATAGTCTCACTCTGTCACCCATGCTGGAGTGCAGAGGCGCGATCTCGGCTCACTGCAATCTCCGCCTCCTGGGTTCACGCCATTCTCCTGCCTCAGCCTCCGAGTAGGTGGGACTACAGGCACCCGCCACGACGCCTGGCTAATTTTTTTGTATTTTTAGTAGAGACGGGGTTTCACTGTGTTAGCCAGGATGGTCTTGATCTCCTGACCTTGTGATCTGCCCGCCTTGGCCTCCCAAAGTGCTGGGATTACAGGTGTGAGCCACCATGCTCGGCCCTGATTTGCATTCTTTTTTTTTTTTTTTTTTTTTTTTTGAGACGAAGTCTTGCTTTGTCGCCCAGGCTGGAGTGCAGTGGCCGGATCTCGGTTCACTGCAAGCTCCGCCTCCCGGGTTCACGCCATTCTCCTGCCTCAGCCTCCCGAGTAGCTGGGACTACAGGCGCCCGCCACCTCGCCCGGCTAGTTTTTTTGTATTTTTTAGTAGAGACGGGGTTTCGCTGTGTTAGCCAGGATGGTCTCGATCTCCTGACCTCGTGATCTGCCCGTCTCGGCCTCCCCTGATTTGCATTCTTAAAAGACCACTGGTTAACATGAAAAGAAAAATAGGTTATTAAAGGGTCAAGAGTGGAACTAGAGTAACTATGAAGGAGGCTGTTGCCTCAACCTGGAGCAGGGATGACAGTGCCTTGGTGTAGCGGGTGGCAGTGGAGTGGACACATGCGAGATGCTTTTTGGAGACAGAGTTACCAGTTGCAGAAGGAGAGAGAGAAGAGTCAAAGAGCAGTTCCCTGGTTTCTGGCTTAAGCAACCGGATAAATGAGAGTGCCACTTACTGTGTTTCATTCAGCAGGTGGGTGGGGAACATTTCAAACCAAGAGCTCCACTTAGGACAGAGATTGAGACGCCTGTGAGAAATCCAAGAGGAGATGTGAAGTAAGCAGTTGGATATACACCTGGACTCAGAAGGAAGGTCCAGGCTACAGATACAGAGGCACCAGATATAGATGGTATTTAAAACTTTAGGAACAAATTAACCCACCCAGGAGAAGGCCCAGAACCAAGCCTCAAGGAGGCCGGGGAGTGAGCAGAGAGTTAGGAAAGGTGCCTGAGAAAGTGTGGCCAAGTTCCATCCTAACTTTGTGTCCATTCCCTCCACAGTGGACGGAGGCTTCGGCTACCTGAAAGATACAATGTGGTGGGCTGGATTTCTCACCAGTAAGTGGGTTGTTTGCTACTAATAACAGTGGCCTATTGATAGCAGGGCCAGAGACAAAGGGAGGGGTGGGTGGGGCGTTTTTGTCTCTAGTATGGCAAGTGTCCATCTGAGGCCCAGATTCCCAGGGGAAAACCTTGACAACCCTTGCAGGGAGAACATCTTACCCTCAAAGCCAGTCTTCATCCATGAAGCGTCTACTCCCAGAGAGGTCTGCACACAGCTGGCAACAATGAAGGTGTATTTTCTCAACTTCCCTTTAAACATAGCTCCATAGCTCTGTTGGTAGTGGACTCTTGACTTTTACATGGTAGAAGCTGGAACTCCTAGGCCAACTTCCCCCAGTCCACAGGCAGTTAATGTGTTGGCCCACTTATAACATAGCTGGTCCGTTACTTAAAGTTTGCCCAAATTTGTATACTCACACATTTCCCCCACTTTCCACCCATCCTCTCCTGCTATCAAACCCTGACTCTTTTAGGTGGAAAATTAACCAGGTTTCTATTCATAATCCCCCTACATCAAGTTTTGATCCCCGTCTCAGCCAGAGCTATCCCAGTGACGATCTCCTTTTAAAGGGGAGACCAGGTCGTTGTCTATCAGCAGAGAGATGGAAAAGACACTTTTTTGATAACCACAGCTATCACATATTGAGGGCTTACTATGTGCTAAACTTTCTAAGTGTTATCCTGTATATTAACTCAGGAGTTTACAAATTGGAAAACTCGGATGGAGAGAAAAGACTTGCCCCCTTGGGAATGTCAGATTTTTCTTTTCTTTTTTTTTTTTTTTCTTTTTGAGATGGAGTTTCACTTTTGTTGCCCAGGCTGGAGTGCAATGGCACGATCTCGGCTCACCACAACCTCCACCTCCGGGTTCAAGTGATTCTCCTACCTCAGCCTCTCGAGTAGCTGGGATTACAGGCATGCGCCACCATGCCCGGCTAATTTTTTTTTTTTTTTTTTTTGTACTTTTAGTAGAGATGGAGGTTTCTCCATGTTGGTCAGGCTGGTCTCGAACTCCCAACCTCAGGTCATCCACCCGCCTCAGCCTCCAAAAGTGCTGGGATTACAGGCATGAGCCACCACCCCCAGCCAGGAATGTCAGATTTTTCTAATCACCTGCTTGTAGTTCTAGACTCTTCACAGTTCCCCTGGAAAAGAGGGGTCCATGGACCAATTGGTACCTGGAGTATCAATAATTGTAACTGTTTCTTCCTTTGATAATTAACACTTCCTAGAATTTAAATTAAAGATCTAGTGCAAAATACTGGCAGTCCCTGAGACAAATTTGTGCCTGGACTAGAAGCCACGAGGCCTAAAGAACAAGAGGGCTTCTACCCCATAAGCATGTCATGTGACCTTAGGCTCGGGGCCTTAGCTTCACCATCTTTAAAATGGAAGGATCCAATCTGGATAGATTGGGACTGACGTTTGATCAGACTCTCCAGAAAGAGTGCGTACGGATCAGGATTTTAAGGAATGCTGGTCTGGGAATTCTCCAGCTGATTGCACACGGAATGATTCATCTGGGACGGAGACGGTGCTTCTGCGCCATGCTAGCCTCTTTTCTCTCTTCATTTCCTAGTGGCTGCTGGAGAAGTTGCCAACTTTGGAGCCTATGCATTTGCACCTGCAACAGTCGTCACGCCTCTGGGAGCACTGAGTGTCCTCATAAGGTTATTGTCCCTCTCTAGCCCTCTCTTATTCTGTTCCGTTTTCAGTTTGTTGAGGCCTGGAATGCCAAGTGGGATCGACCGCCAGTTGGCAATCAGGGACCTGGGTTGGTCTCAGCCTCCAGAAAGAGGCAGTGTGCTATAGTTCAGAGCTATAGACCCTGGGAATGTTTGCTGCCACTTGCCCCAGCATCCCCTTGACTGACTGGGTCATAGAGAGGCAGGCCAAGCCCAAACCAGTTGGAAGGGCTTCCACCGTCAACAGGCTGAACGGTGCATACCAGTATTTTGGTGCCTCGATAGATGCAGCATACAAGTTAAGAGCATGTGCTCCGGATTAACGCTGCCTTAGTTCTAATCCTCGCTCTGCCACTTAGTAGTTTTGTTACCATAGGCAAGTCATGTAAGCCACTTAGTCACTCAAAGCCTCATTTTTCCCATCTGCAAAATGAGGATGCCAATAATACCTACTGGAGGCATTGTTCTGAGGATTGAATGAGATAATGCACAGAAAATGCACAGTACAGAGCTGGTACCAAACAATAACCACGGCTGTCACATAGTGAGGGCTTAGTATGTGCTGAACAGTCTGAATGTATCCTGCGTATTAACTCATTTAATCCTCATAGCATCCCTAGTTGAGCCCAACAGAGGTTAAGGAACTTGGCCAAAGTCACCAGGTTCTAAGAGGTCAGGCAGGATTCTAACCCAGGCAGTCTTAATTCGAAAGTCAGTGGACTTAATTGCTGTGTCACGTTGCCTCTCAAGTAAACACTCAACAAATGTTTGATAGTTTTAAAAATAATTGATACTAAACGTCTGTGCTTCCCACTGCCCCCTGAGCTACAAACACAGAGCCAGCTCCTCTGTGGGGGTCCTGGAGCCTCATTTGAAGGAGACTAACCTTGGCCTAACCTTGGAACACTGGTAAATCCTAGCACACCACACCCAGTACCCATCATTTGTTTTACCGTCTTGATGAAAATTTTGTAACATTTGCACACTCAAAAACCAAATAGAACTCATGCTGTACAACTGGCCTGACTCATGCTGTGTAACTGGCCTAACATAGCTGATGTAGCTGTGATACTATAATTGCATATCTGATTAGTTTGCAAATTCCTACTCCGGGGAAGCTGGGAGAGCCATGAAATCCTTGTGTGTGACCCCTGCCTGCATGAACAATCTCTTGAATGGGACATTGTGGCCAAAATGTATTTGGTAGTTTCAGAGGAAAGATGGAAGACAGACAAGAGAGCTTAGATAGACATCAATCTCCTCTCCCCTGACAACTTGAAGCAGGATTTTTGAGGCTAATTGTGTCCCGAGACAGCCAATAGGTTTTTACCCTAAACGAATGCCACCTTTGTGAAGAGACAGAAGCATGCCCCTGAGATCATATGAGGCTTGCCCGTGATTTTTTTCCCTTACTTTCTCGCCTCTGCTGGCTCGTTCAAGGATGTGAGGGGAATGGAAATCATGTCACCACGGCGCGACAAGGAACTGGAGATAATTTGCCCAGAAATTGAAGACTCAGGGAAGTCACAAGATCCTCTTCAATGAGGCATAGAAGAAAACCCATGAACTTTATAATTAGAAAGGACTCGAGCTCAATTCCTGGTTCCACTACTTGCTAGCCATTTGAACTTGCCAAGTCATTTTAACTTCTTTGAGATTCAGTCTTCTCATCTATCAACTGGAGATAGTATATTTCACTTTGCAAAGAATTGTGAGATGCTAGTGAGGTAGACAGGAAGTTCCTAGCACCATACATAGTACGTAATAAATGCCTAAGATATGGTACCTGTGATTGTCACTGAGGTTGTTTATATTGGCTTACACAAATGAAAGAAATAATAGATTTGTTACGGATGACCCGAGGAGCAGAGATGGAGCAAAAAATAGAAATTACCAGGAGGCATATTTTTGGTAAATGATTAGAGCAAATCTACAACAGCCTCATTTGGCTTGTGAAGGGGTGGGCTCTCTGCCACCAGAGGTGTCTATAAGCCAAAGCTGAGAGCCATCTGTTGGCAGTGCTAAGAGAGGATGTGTCCATTGGGCAGGCAGTGTGACAAGAGCATTTCGAAGTGTTCTTCCAACTCTTCTGTTTGGGAATACTTTCAGTCTCTAAAATGGTAGAAATTCACCTGCATTTCTATTCCTCCAGCAAACATTCTAACACTCCCAGAAATGAGTTTCTATATAAACCATTTTTTGCCCCCCTTCAGGAGAACTGAGGGTGGTGGGAAGCACAGATATTTCGTATCAATTATTTTTAAAACTATCAGACATTTGATGAGTGTTTACTTGAGTGGCAACGTGGCATAGCAGTTAAGCCCCCTGACTCTGGAATTTGACTGCCTGGGTTAGAATTCTGGCCTGGTCTCTTAGAACCTGGTGACCCTGGCCAAGTTGCTTAACCTCTCTTGGCCTCAGCTAGGGATGCTGTGAGGATTAAATGAGTTAATATGCGGGATGCATTCAGAATGTTCAGCACATACAGAGCCCTCCATATGTGACAGCTGTGTTTATTCTTTGGTACCAGCTCTATACTGTGCATTTTCTGTGCATTACCTCATTTAGTTCCTGAGAACAATGCCCCCCCTGGATATTATTAGCATCCCCATTTTGCAGACGGGGACAATGAGGCTTAGGGTGGTCACATGACTTGCCCATGGTAACATAAGTTTTTTTGGAAGAAAAACTTCCACGTGAGAGAGCAGTGAGTTCTGATCTGTTGTTCTCTGGGAGTGCTTGCTCAGGCCCCATTTTTCTTTGGGACTCTGGGACAGGCATATCTGCTCTAATCCCCTTCTCCCATTTCCATGTGCAGTGCCATCCTCTCCTCATATTTCCTGGGAGAGAGTCTGAATCTGCTGGGGAAGCTGGGCTGCGTGATCTGTGTGGCCGGCAGCACGGTGATGGTGATACATGCCCCTGAGGAAGAGAAGGTCACCACCATCATGGAGATGGCTTCCAAGATGAAAGACACAGGTAGACTCCAAGTCCCCGAAGAGCAGGAAAATACTGGAGGTTGAACGCCCCCCTCTGCCCCATAAAAGGTCACATTGGGCCGGGCGCGGTGGCTCAAGCCTGTAATCCCAGCACTTTGGGAGGCCGAGGCGGGCGGATCACGAGGTCAGGAGATCGAGACCATCCTAGCTAACACAGTGAAACCCCGTCTCTACTAAAAATACAAAAAATTAGCCAGGCGTGGTGGCAGGTGCCTGTAGTCCCAGCTACTTAGAGGCTGAGGCAGGAGAATGGCATGAATCCAGGGAGGTGGAGCTGCAGTGAACCGAGATGGTGCCACTGTACACCAGCCTGGGTGACAGAGGGAGACCCGTCTCAAACAAAAAACAAACAAAAAAAATTCAGATTGGGTTCTGACCATCTCAGGTGCTGCCACCTAGAGGAGAAGGCAAGCTAAAGAAGAAACGTTAATGGGCTGGTACTTGTTAGCGAGGCTAGCTTAAAGGCTTCCAGGCCTGGTATGTATGGGTACCATTAATAAGTGTTTATTATGTGCCAGGCACTGTTATGAATGCTTTATATACATTATCTCACTGAATCCCACAAAACAGCTTTATGAGGATGATCCTATTCTTGGTTCTCTTTAACAAATGGGGAACTGAGTTCTTGGGGGTTTAACAACCTAACCAAGTTATTAGAAAGTCATGAAGCTGGGTCTGGAACCCGTGTTTGTCTGACTCTAGAGCCCACGATCTTAATGCTACCTCCCACTGCCATGAGTCTGGGCCCTAGACACTGCCTGCACCCTCCACAGCTGGGTGATCCTTCTCCCTCTCCTCCCAAAGGGTTCATCGTGTTTGCTGTGCTTCTGCTGGTGTCATGCCTCATCCTCATCTTTGTCATCGCCCCACGTTATGGGCAAAGGAATATTCTCATCTACATCATCATCTGCTCTGTGATCGGGGCCTTCTCCGTGGCTGCTGTCAAGGGGCTGGGCATCACCATCAAGAACTTCTTCCAGGGGCTGCCAGTTGTCAGGCACCCGCTCCCCTACATCCTGTCCCTCATCCTGGCACTGTCCCTCAGCACTCAGGTCAACTTCCTCAACAGGGCACTGGACATTTTCAACACCTCCCTGGTGTTCCCCATCTACTACGTGTTCTTCACCACGGTGGTCGTTACCTCGTCCATCATCCTCTTCAAGGAGTGGTACAGCATGTCTGCTGTGGACATTGCGGGCACCCTCTCGGGCTTTGTCACCATCATCCTGGGCGTGTTCATGCTGCATGCTTTCAAAGACCTGGACATCAGCTGCGCCAGCTTGCCCCACATGCACAAAAACCCACCCCCTTCTCCCGCCCCAGAACCCACTGTCATTAGACTGGAAGACAAGAACGTCCTTGTGGACAATATAGAACTCGCCAGCACCTCATTGCCAGAAGAGAAACCCAAAGTATTTATAATCCATTCTTGAAGCTTGGAATATATGAGTGAGAGGATGAGCCCAGTGGTACAGCCTGACCTCCCAATTTCAAAACCACCTGGTTATTTTCCAGTGCAACTGTTACCAATGGGCTCTCTTTTCTTGAGAAGTTCATTTATACCTCATCACTGTTTCCAGGAGAAACATCTCTACCCAAATAGCAGTGGTGGCAGAACTTCCTGGAAACAGACTCAGTGACCAAATACCCAAGTTTACATCAGTGCCTGCAGGTCCCCTGGACCTCCCTTCTCATTCATTCTTTCGGTGCCATCTCTATGCCATTGGGAAGAAGGTGGAATCTGACCCATTGAATGTAGCACAGTCCAAGGACATCCCTGAGATATTGGTCATTGGGAGTTCCTTTACACCAATTCTCCTCCTGAGATGGAATCTCCATTGTTGTTGTTGTTGTTTAGCCCAAGGATGACATAGAGCTGGCTCCCAGAGGCCCAAAGGGCGAGTGGCCATGCCTCCCTATCCAGAGCTGACAGGGATACAACCAATGTAAAATATCCTGTTGCTCTTGTCACTTCCTCTTTGGAGGCAGAAGCAAGGCCTCAGCTGACCTTCTTACTGTGAAAGCCACTTGATGTCTCAGGGAAAAATGTCAACCAGCTCATTCCCCGAGCACTCCAGCCTGGCAGTCAGCACCTCGGTATCCACCCAGTCCATCCCACCATCACCCCTTCCCCCTCTACTTACATCCTAAGGAGTCAGTCACTGAGACATAAAGGCAGTAATCGCAGAACTGGAAACAAAACAATAACAGAACCACAGCCAAACTCTGGTGGCCAAACCCAGTGTTTTCATTTTGTCTTACTCTGAAAAAAGAACAGCAAATTCACTGCTTCAAAGCGGCCTGGCTGCCAAGCTAGAATTTGGCAGAATGTACTTTTCTATTCCTCAAGGAGTCAACCAACTTATGATCTGGGGAGGTGGGAAGAGGATGAGGAGCAAAGTTGGGATGTGGCAGAAGACAGTCCCAGGCTGTCTGGATACTAGGGGCTTTTTTGTTGACTCTGGTGCTCATCCAGGAACTTAGGAGAAAAGAACTCAGGGGTAATTTCTGGGCTGCAGCCTTAAAAGCTTAGACAGTGGGATCAGCTGTGAATCTCAATGTCCAAGTGGAGGTGCAGACTTGGCATGGGATGCATTCTAGCTGCTGACCAGATTGCCACCGAGTCCCCCACTCCACTGGTGAGCTGCCACACGGGGAAGTAGCATGCCCTGACTGTTCCAACACCACCTGCTATGGGGAGTACCTCTGGTCCCTTCACATTTGGCCGGAGGCATACAAAAAAAAAACAGAGCAGCTGGAGAGAGAGATAATTACTATTCCCTCCCTTCCCATCTCTTTTCTGGCTGCAAGAGTGCAGGGGTTGGAGAAGAACCATTAGAAAGGGAAATTAGTGGGCTGGTATATCTGGAAAGAGGGAAGACTTTGATCCTCAGCCCCGAGGTTGGTGCAGGGCCTCCCCTGTGTGACTCTACCTGCACTCTGTGTTTCTATCCTGTGCCCTAAGTGGGCCAAGCCCAGGTAAATTCCTGCTGGCCTTGGAGCTCCAAGGTTTGGCTGACCAGCAGACTGGCTCCTGGACTCTTCAGCCTCAAATCCCCAGTTTTTGATGAATGTGGATTTCCGTCTGTAATTAAAAGCAATGCAACAACTTGGATCTTGAGAATGGCAGTAAACTGAGGGCCCTAAGAGTGTGGTCTGCAGGATCAAGAATAAAGATTTCAGATTATATTTACTTGATACTTGTGTCTTGACCTTCCTTGAGCATGGAGTGATGAAACTGGTTTTTCCAGTGCTGGAAGGACAGTCTCCAATCTCTGAATGAATGTGACTGCCAATAAAGCCCCTACCATGTCTTTGATAGTTAACACCCTTGGTAGAGTGGGAAAGATAGTTTTTGAAATGGAGTCAGTTGAAGACAACTCATCCCTAGTTAACACCTGAGCCCTTACCAGGCACCAGGCATAGTAGGTGCTTCCTGTGAATTTTCTCTTTAACCCTCACAAATCCTCAAGTTGGATATGTTTTTATTCCCATTTATAGATGAGGAAAGGAACTCAAAGAGGTTAAATAATTGCCCAAGGTCACACAGCCAGGAAGAGCAGAGCCGATATCTGGTTTAACCACCAGGCATCATGCATCTCTCCAAGACTAACCTTGCTCCCAATTGTATAATTTGTTTTGTTTTTTTGTGTTTTGAGACAGAGTCTGACTGTGTCCCCCAGGCTGGCGTGCAGTGGTGTGATCCTAGCTCACTGCAGCTTCAAACGCCCAGGCTCAGATTTGGTAAAGTTGAGGCCTTGCTGTGTTACCCAAGCTGGTCTCAAAACTCCTTTCCTAAAGTGATCTTCCCACCTTGGCCTCCCAAAATGATGAGATTTTAGGCCTGAGCCACTGTGCCTGGTGCATAATCTGCTACTACTTTATTCATTTATTTTCTTGTGATCTGTGCTCTTTCCCCATCTGGATACAAGCTTCATGAGAGTTGGCTTTGATTTACTGCTTATCCTCAGTGCCTAGTACATCATAGGCACTAAAAAAAAAACAAGATTGAAGGAACAATATCACAATCTTTCCTTGCCCAAATTCTCCTGGGACCAGCACTCAATGCAAGGGAGATCCCAATAGAACCCTGCATGTTAAGCAAAGCAACTGTAAACTGATATAGTCAGCAGTGTCTCAGCACACAGCCTGTGACAGGCGCTGTTGGGGGCTTTCACATACAGGACTTCGTTGATGATCACAACACTTTTGAGGTAGGTATATTACTCCCATTTGTATAGTGAAAAGAGACTCAGAAATCTGGAACTTATCCAGGCCCACTCATCTACTGAGTAGAAAGCAGAGTCAGGACTTTAACCAGGGTCTGTCCAACCAGGCTTTCTCCATTATGCTAGTGACCAACACATGAGCATCACCCCAGAGGCTGGCTGACAGCAGGGAAAGAGTGGCCTCTTAACCAGGGAGGGATGTGTGAGTAGGAAGCAATTTCATGAGCAGGCATGTTAGTAGTGAAAGCATTTGTGTTTACATTTCTTTAGGGTCCATAGGCAACCTCATAACCACGAGAGGTTAGAAAAGTATAATCAGGCTTGTCGCGGTGGCTCACGCCTGTAATCCCAACACTTCAGGAGGCTGAGGCGGATGGATCACATGAGGTCATCTCTACTAAAAATGTGAAAATTAGACAGGTATGGTGGTGGGCACCTGTAATCCCGGCTACACGGGAGGCTGAGGCACGAGAATTGCTTGAGCCTGGGAGGTGGAGGCTGCAGTGAGCTAAGATCATGCCACTGCACCCCAGCCTGGGTGACAGAGAGAGACTCCATCTTTAAAAAAAAACAAACAAAAAAAAGTATAATCAGAGAGCAAGAAGCCCCTCTCAGCGTTTTTGTGAAGATTAAATGAGATAATCCTTATTTGTAAATCGCATGCAGTGGCGCACATATGTTAAATACAGCTGTTCCTTGGTATCTGCAGGAGATTGGTTCCCGGACCCTCATGGATAACGAAATCTAAGGACGGCCAAATCCCTTATATAAAATGGTATAGTATTTGCATATAACCTACTATATCCTCCCATAGACTTTAAATCATCTCCAGATTTTTGTAATACCTAATACAATGTAAACACTGTGTAACTCATTGTTATACTGTATTTTAAAATTGTATTACTTTTTATAGTTGTACTTTTTTTTTTTCCAAACATTTCAATCTGCTGTTGGTTGAATCCATGGATTTGAAACCCACAGATAGGGAGGGCCGACTGTATTCAGTAACTGTTACCTTCCATCATGGTTATTAATCCTCCATCTCTCCGAGAGAACCTCAAAATTGAGGTAGGGATCAATGAGAGAATAAGAGTGGGATCCTTTTATGGACTGGGAAGCACTAATGAATATGAGATGTGGTATCACGCAGGGTTCTGGAATCAGAAAGCACACCCAACCCTATCCCTGGCTGTGCCTACCTACCCAGCCCAAGAGACCTTAGGCAAGTGTCTCCCCTCTTTAAAGTATGATCCCTTGCCTTAACAAGATGAGGAGGTGAGCAGAGGCTCTCAGCTGTCTTCTATATTCAGTAGAGTAGGATGAGAAGAAACACCGAAGAATCTCAGGATTTAATAAGCAGCCTGCGTCCAGGTGCAAAGACACACAGCCCCCTCTACTGGTCATAGGAAAACACAGGCTTTGCTGTGGCTCCGGGTCCACCATGATGGCTTTATAGGCTGAACTCATGGTCCTTGTGGGAACTCTTTCTGGAGTCCACATCATGAATCTTATCTAATCTGAGCAGCAGGACGTTACAACAAACACGCAATAAAGAGTTGCCAAACCAGATAACATTGCAAATGACAAACGATTCATTTTAATTAAATACAAACAAGGAAAAAAGGCACCATGGCCCATTCAAGTATTTTGCATAGATGTACAAATATTGTAAACAATTAATAGGTGGACAAGAGAGAAGAAGATCTGTTTTCCGTGAACAATCTCCAAATAAAAAGAAAATTCACATTGCCCTGGATCCCAGACACATACGGACGCACAGTGGACGGTGTGAGAGGACGTGTGGGGGGTGACTTTGGAAGTGTGGGCTTGGATTCTACAGAACCTCTCCTTCGCAGGCTTCCCTCGGGAAGGGGACCTTTCCAGTTGGTGTTCCCATGGCTTTCTTGGGTGTCCAGCAGAGCTGTTATACACGTGGTTAACACGATGACTGACTTTGGAACTGGTCCCCAGTTTTCAAATTGCAAGTCTTCCATACCTTCTGTCAAATAGGAATAAATTAGGAAGTAGGCAGGGAGCGACTTTATTGGAAAGGCCTATTGCAGGAGGTAGTGAGGGGCTATTGCTTCACGGGGAAGGGACTATGGCAGTACAAAAAACTCTCCAACCAGAAAATCAGCAAGTCTCAGACCTTAAGATCTGCAAGTGTCTCCGAGCTGGGGCAGAAAAGGGCTTTACTTTTATAGGGAGAAGCCAGCAAGGCAGAGAGGAACCTATGGCTAGCAGGCAGTTACAAGATGGAGCCAGGTGCCCAGGCTAAAGCTTCTACAGAGACAGGGAGATAGGGCACTAAATCCCTTGAGGTTTGTTTTAGAGATGGCTCCAAGGCCTGTAAAAAAAAAAAAAATTATTGGGTTGTAAAACTAGCAGGAGGTTAATTTCACTTTTAAAAAGATTTGCCTACATCTCCATCTGCACAAAGAGCTTGTAACTCACTAACCCAAACTTGAGTTAAGTTTCCCTCCTCCCCACCAACCCTGGACTTTGACCCACCCTCAGCCTGAGCCAGCAAACAGCCCCTCCCCTGGGGGGAAAAAAAAAAAAAAAAAAAAGGCTGGGCACAAAGTCATTCCCTGAACATGGCTCTTTCTAGCCATGTTAATTCTTCCAATAAAAGAAAAGGCCTTTTCTGCCTGGGCTTTGAGACACTTGCAGATCTTGCCATCGGTGGGTCTGAGCCTTGTCACAATTCCCATAAGGCCCCTTCCTCTCCCCTTTGCAATATTCCCTTTCCCCTTCTGCAATCGTGCTTTGGAATAAGGTCTCTCCTTCCCTAAGCCCAGATTTATTTGTATTTGACACCTCAAAACAGCGTACTGGGCACTGGAGAGAAAAGGGGATGCACAATGGCCAGTCTTCCTCCTGGGCAGCCTTCCTCAATAGAGCCAGGAGTGAAGAAGCATCAGTAGAACTGGTTGCCGAAAGTCTATCAAATTCCAAAACATTCCACCATCTTCTAGTTCACAGTACAACTTTATGGGATGGAGGTGATAGGAAAATAATAAAACAAAACAAAAAGCAAGAAAACAACAACCCAGGCCTCTTTCTGGTGTGGTTCCAGGGAGGGTGGACTGCAGGTTCAGCCGGATCACGCAGTCATTATGACTGTGGCGCTGTCACTTCAGAGCCATCTACCTCCTGATGTGAGGGAGAAAGGCTGGAGAAGCCACGGGAACCTCTGCGAGGCATGGGGTTGGGTTTTGAGGATGTTGCTTGTTTGTTTTGCAGGGGGGTTAAGGGGGATGTTTTCACCTTTACTTTCCAGGAACCAAAGCCTTGAGGCAGAGGGTGGCACATTTAAATAAAAGATTGTCTCCTGACTTAATCGGGCCACAGGAAAGGTGGGGAATGGATCTCCGGAGCAAGGATGGCCCACGGCAGGGAGATGGGGAACCTGTATCACCGCCACCCTGAGGGAAGAGAAACTCATTTTCCTGAGATCTTTCTAAACCCAACCCAGGCTTTTCCCCCAGGGATACAGCCCGTATTTTCCACTTATTTCCAAACCCAAGAACATCCAAGAAGCACCTATTGTATGCAGAGAACTCTAAGGAGGCCCTGGAGTGGTGAATCAGAAGCTCAGCCTCAGCCTTGCAGTGAGGTTTTCAAGAGCAAACAATTGCTCATGGCAGGACAGGAGGAGGCCCCAGAAAAGCCTCAGAGGAGTGAGAGTCAAGCCAGCTCCTGTCCAGAGAACTACCCAGCACCTTTGTGGGGTGGGAGTCAATCTCCCAGAAAACATCTCCAGGCGCTTTGCAAAAACCGTCCTATCTAGCACAGCACCACGTGGCCCTCCCTCCCTGCTGCAGGGAAGACAGGAGCCCCCGCAGAGCCCCTCACCTGCTCAGAGCTCTCTTTCTGTGAGGGTCAGGTAAGGGCAGTGACCAGACAGAGAACAAAAGGCAGTGAATGACAAAAAGCTGAGCTGAGGAAGAGGCTCCCAGCTCTGACTGTTCCAGCCCAGCTGCTGCTGGCTGCCTCCTCCAGTGATCTCAGGCAGCTCCCAGAAATGGGTCCGTTCTCTGCTCAGAAGGCAACGGTCCAGCCCGAAGTCAATGACCAGCCACTAGGGCAGGCTGGCTCCCTCGTGTGTACTTTGTAAATAGCTGGGCTTCCTAAGGGGGGACCTCACTAGATTTAGCTCAGATTTACGAAGGAAGACCCCCACCCTGCTGAGGTCACAAAACACAATGAAAAATAAACATATGACCACATGGCCATGCCCCAAGTCTACTCTGGTCACACTCCTGAGAGCCAACGCGGGAAATCCAGTGGCCGACTGTGACAGAGGACTCTGACTTATAGGTCACAAGCACCTGTTCACCAGAAGGTCAGGACTGCTGAGGGTTTGCCCACCAAAGCACCACACTTAGAAGGGGAATGAGAGGGGAAGGAAGAGAGAAAAACATGGGGCACCAGGAAAGTGCAGCAGAAAAAACAAAAAGCAACTAAAAATTATCCAGAGTCAGGAGTCGCAACCTTTGGCATCACGACTCAGAGGAAGCCCAAGCCCAGGCTCCTCTTGTTGTCTACACTGCCTATGAATAGTACCTGTCTGAGTCAGAGTGACCCGTGTGAATACGGGGATGCAGGGGTTTGGGGAGAGGTGGGAGGGGACTTGGCTTGTCACATGCAGCCATACAGCCAGAAGCCGTTCCCTCAACCAAGCCCTGGACAGAGCCACAGCAGTGGCTGGCTTGACCCTTCTTTAATCCCTAAAAGCTAAAAGGAGTGGGTAAGTACCAGCCTCTGTCCAGCCCGGGACCTCTGAGGAGAGCAGAAGCAATGGGAAGCTCTTTTGCGTGCCCTACACCCCAGGAGTGAATGGATGAGCTGGCCTGAGGGGCTTGCCAGCCTTGATCATCTCCATCAGCACCTCGGGGCTAGGAGTCTGGAGGAGAAGCTGCCATTCACCCTCCTCTCCTCTCCCCTCCCTACCTGGGGCTGTATATTGCACAAAACAACACCTAGAAGCCATTGGATCGTAGTCCCTCTGGGCTTCCAAGGAAGCCGAGGAGGCACTGAGTCAACAAGGAGATTTTTGGAGATGTGGAGGTTCCTGGAGGAGGGTGGGAGGAGATCAGAGGCGGCGGCCAGACATGCTTCTTCAGGGTTCCATGGCCATGCGTCCTCTGCAGTGTCCAGAGAGCTCAAGGAAAGGGAGAAGCCCCCTGGACAGGTCTAGATTTTCGAGCTAATCATCCCTCCAGCCCTCTGTGATCTGTATTCTGGAAACTGGGAAGAAAAAGAAGGGAGGGAGAGAGACATCAGCTTGATGCTAATCAGTGGGATCAAGGGGGAGTCATCCTCCTGATTTTACAAGAAGGGGTGGACCACCCACTGAGAACAAAGGCTTCTTGTGAAGTGCATCCGTGTGTCCGCTCACCCAGACCATCAGTCCTGCAAGGAGGGGTGTGGTGGATGCCACTGTCTCAAACTGACCAGTCACCCCTTCCTCTTTCCTTCTCTGCTAAGGCAGCAGCACAGCCCATAGTTTTCCCGGTGCCTCATGGGAATACAGTATGGTCAGCCAGCTTCTTCACCACATCCCTTTCTGACCCAACTCCCAAGACTGGCAAACTGAGACTGTCAGCCACAGAGAAGAGGTACGAGGAGGGGCCGAGTGTGCACAGCCTCCCGCAGACCAGGTGGCTTCTACTAATGCACTGCCTTGCTCTTCACAGCAACCTGATGGGGCTGGTACTACTGCCCATCATTGCCTCTGTACAAATGAGGAAAAAGACTCAAGAGGGACTTGCTCAGGGTCCCTCCGCAGGTCACGTGCAGGGGCAGGACTGAAGCCACCACAGCTCGGGATTCTAAGCATCAACTTTCACATGAAGCCAAAACTCCACAGTCAAGCAGGCACCAAGAAACATGAATGTTTTGCCCTTGGCTTTTGTTCTGGAAGTTCAGTCCAGACCACAAGAAGCATGAATTGCTTCATTTTCTCAACTCTACACCTGCCCCCCTGGAGCCCTCTGGTACCAGCTTTCACTTTCGGGGCTTCCCATGGACTCACCTTTGGGGCAGGTGCTGCCAAAGGCCGGGAGTGCTGAGGGCCAGCACCAGGGGTCCGCAGTGGGGATGCACCCCCTGGCCTGGGGAGGCTCCTGCGGCCTGGCACTGGGTTCGCCGGGAGTGCCTTCTGGGGCGGCCGAGGCCTGGAGAAGTCCTGGAGAGAAAGCAACAAGCCTCACTTGAAGGCCAGAGGCCTGTTTGAAAGAAAATATCCCTGCTATCTTATGGGTCAAAATCAGATAGGAAAAGGTTATATACTGTATGGTCCCCTTTAGAAAGAAACTGTATGTATAATGTGTTTATATTCTCAAGAGGAAGTCAGGAGAGCAAGCTGGCAGTATCTATTGAAAGGACAAATAACCAGTGATGATGAGCTTTTTTTCATCTGTTTGTTGGCTGCATAAATGTCTTCTTTTGAGAAGTGTCTGTTCATATCCTTCACCCACTTTTTGATAGGGTTGTTTGTTTCTTGTAAATCTGTTTAAGTTCTTTGTAGATTGGGGATATTAGCCCTTTGTCAGATGAATAGATGGCAAAAATTTTCTCCCATTCTCTAGGTTGTCTGTTCACTCTGATGATAGTTTCTCTTGCTGTGCAGAAGCTCTTTAGTTCAATCAGATCCCATTTGTCTATTTTGGCTTTTGTTGCCATTGCTTTTGGTGTTTTAGTCATGAAGTCTTTGCCCATGCCTATGTCCTCAATGGTATTGCCTAGGTTTTCTTCTAGGGTTTTTATGGTTTTAGGTATTACATTTAAGTCTTTAATCCATCTTGAATTAATTTTTGTATAAGATGAAAGGAATGGATCCAGTTTCAGCTTTCTGCATATGGCTAGCCAGTTTTCCCAGCATCATTATTAAATAGGGGGAGTCTAGAACTAGAAATACCATTTGATTCAGCAATCCCATTACTGGGTATATACCCAAAGGATTATAAATCATTCTACTATAAAGACACATGCACACGTATGTTTATTGTGGCATTATTCACAATAGCAAAGACTTGGAACCAACCCAAATGCCCATCAGTGATAAACTGGATAAAGAAAACGTAGCACATATACACCATGGAATACTATGCAGCCATAACAAAGGATGAGTTCTGTCCTTTACAGGGACATGGATGATGCTGGAAACCATCATTCTCAGCAAAATAACACAAGAACAGAAAACCAAACACCACATGTTCTCACTCATAAGTGGGAGTTGAACATGAAATGAGAACACATGGACACAGGGAGGAGAACATTACACACCAGGGCCTGTTGGATGGTAGGGGGCTAGGGGAGTGATCACATTAGGAGAAATACCTAATGTAGATGGCGGATTGATGGGTGCAGTAAACCACCATGGCATGTGTATACCTATGTAACAAATCTGTTCCTTACAGCACTATTTGTAACAGCAAAGAAACCATAAATAAGCAAAATTTCATCAGCAGAAAAATAACTAAAATTATAAAGTGACAGATGACATAGCACTTAAAAAGAATGAAGTAGGTTGACAGGGGCTGGCGTGGGGAGATGTTCAAGAGTTGTCAGGTGGAACAAACAAGCTGGGGAGGATAGCTGACACAAAATAAGTCACCATGCTCACCACCTACTAGAAATGTCTATAAACAGAAAAAAAGGAAGGATACGGACCAAATTGAAAAGAGATTATGCTGGGATGGGGTGCAAGAGGGGAGGGATGTGGTCCAGGTGAACATTCCTTTTTTTTTTTTTTGAGATGGAGTCTTGCTCTGTCCCCCGGGCTGGAGTGCAATGGCACAATCTCAGCTTACTGCAACCTCTGCCTCCCGAATTCAAACGATTCTCTTGCCTCAGCCTCCTGAGTAGTTGGGATTACAGGGGCCCACCACCATGCCTGGCTAATTTTTGTGTTTTTAGTAGAGACGGGGTTTCACCACGTTGGTCAGGCTGGTCTCGAACTCTGACCTTAGGTGATCTGCCTGCCTCAGCCTCCCAAAGTGCTGGGATTACAGGCATGAGCCACCATGCCCAGCCCTCGAACATTCCATTTTTTTTTTAACGAGAGCATGTATGTATATTGCCTGTTTAGATTAAAACAAAATTTAAACAAAGAAGCAGCTACATTTTGTTCATGTTGGTTGTCTATGTGTGTGGCACATTTCATGGATTCTGTCCTTGCTGTTTACTATTACCTTCATGTTCTCACCATCTCCACAAGGCTTTGCCCTGACTACCTTATTTAAAATTACAACAGCCCCACCCTGACATTCCCTGACCTTTGTATCCTAACATATCTCTTCTTTTCTTTTCGTATCACTGCCCGCCTTCCAACATATATAATTTAGTTACTTATCAAGTTGAGTTTTACTTTCTGTCTCTCCATCCCCCTCTAGAGTTGAAGCAGGGTGGGGTCTCCATCTGTTTGGTTAACTGATACATCTTCGGCTTTCAGAACAGTGTGCCTAGCATACGGTAGGTGCTCAACATGTATTAATTGATCCATGTTTTTTTTTAGGGGGAAAGAATGATGGTGCCACCCGCAGGCCCCCAAGCTGTTGGGGTTTAAGGGGAAGCCAACTGCATAGATGGGCGTTCCAGTGCCTGCTCTCCTTGACTTCCTTCCCTTCTCGAGAGGGTTACTACCATATATCAAAGTGGACAAAAGGCAAGCATGTAGAGAGGCCAGGAATAACACAAAGAGCCGAGATTTTCCCCAAGAAGCTTCACGGCATCAGAAAGGAAAGCAAATTCTTAGGGCCAAGAAGCCATGTTCTTCAGCTCCACGTAGAAGGACAATGCAACCTGCCCCCTTCACCACCACTTTCCCCAGCCCAGAATAGCTGCCAAGTTGCAGTGGTTGCTGGAAGCCAGGATAGAGACCTTCTGGGGCAGATGACAGCTGGGTGCAGATGTCAGGTTGCAACTGGTAAAGGCTGTGCTCCCAAGGAGCTGTGCCAATGAGCCACTGAGGGGCTGGTGTTTGGGCAGGAGCCTCATCAGCATGTCAGCGCTGGGCCTCCCAGCACAGCAACCAGCCAGAGGCCACATCTGTGATGATCCGACTCAGCCCTACCAGGGCCCTCGCCCCGCACTGTTTTCCTTTTTCTAAAGCAGTAACAGTCCCTCAGCTACTCTGGCCCACGCTCCCTTCCACCACAAGGGACGGCATCTCACTCGATTAGATTGCACAAGCCTGACACGGGGCATCATCCCCTGCCAAGCCTTGTTTGCAATGGATCCTCAAGTCCTGTCTATTTTCTCTTCTGCACATTTCTTATCAGCTTCACTCCATCAGCCCTGCCTACTCCCTGCTCCGAGCTTTTACCATCTTTCTTCAGGACAACCTTTCAATCTTCTAACTAGGACACCCATTTGCTTCTAGAGTGACTTTCATTTGTTAAAACTATTTTAAAAATTCAAATATAATATACACAGAAAAAGGTGAACAAATCATAAATATACAACTAGATGAATTATCACAACGTGAATACACCAAGTAATCCTCATGCAGGTCAAACAGTAGATTAACAGCTTCAGAAGCATCTATGGGCCCCTTGCAGGAACTACACCTCCCTCCTGCCTAAAGATATCCCAAACAGCGATCAATCCTTGTCAATAGAGAATTGCATCATGTCACCACTGTCCTCTTTCTATGGAATACAGACCAAAGTCCTGACCAAGGCCATGTGGCCTGGGCATAGTTGGGCTCCTCCTGGCTTTCCAGCCTCATCTCATAGCTCCTTGGGCCCCAAGAACACAAAACTTTAAGTTCCTTCAACCCGCAGGGCCCTCTCCCATGACGGAGCCTCCCTACTAGTGGGTCCTGGGACCAGGAAAGCTCCTTCGTCACTTGCCCTCACAGCCTGGTTAAGTCCTGTTCCTCCTTCATGTCTCAGCTCAAATGTCACCTCCTCAGGGAAACCTTCCTGGATTTCCCAGACTAGGTCAAATCCCCTTGTTACTCTTCTGAGCACCCTGAGCCTCTCCTTCTCAGCACGTATCGCTGTTGCAGTGACACGTATCCTGCAGTCGCTGTCCCAGCAGAATGCGAGCTCCTGGAGGCAAAGCTGCCATCTGCCTTCCTCGTCATCCCCTGGCCCAGAGTGCAGGTGCATACGCCGGTTGAGAATAGCAGAACTGAAGAAGTGCTGAGGTTTCATCCATCACTTCTCCAGGGCGTCCATGTCCCCCAGCTAGGAAGTGGGGAGTCTCTGATGGCAGACTGGAGACTGTGAGTGGCCCCAGGGCAGGAGGCTGTCTCGCTCAGCTGGGTGAGACCTGGGTTCAAGTCCTAGCTCCTCCACTCACAACTGCGCAATGTCGGGCAAGTCCCTTCAACCCTGTGAGGCCCGGCAACCTCCAAGAGAAATGAGGGCTGCGGCAACTCCCTTCTTGGAATGGCTGTGAGAAGGCAGGTGGCAGCCCAATGTCATCACAGCAACCCCCACTCGGAGCAGCTGCCTCCCACTGTTCGCTTGTAGAGAGACCCCCAACTGGGCCCTGGGGCCCAGGAGAAGCTGTGCTTGGGAGCTAGCTGTGTTCTGGGGCACCTGCCACTGGCTGGGCAGCTTCCTGCACCCGGGACTCCTGCCAGCAGCCCCAGAAACGCAGGCGCAGGGTACACGCAGCCTCCACCACTTAACACACAGCTGGGTCCCCACTGTCCCTGACCCCTCCTGACCTAGGGCTCAGCACCTCGGGGTGACAGGGGTGAGGCTGGCCCCGTGTTCTCTGAACACGCCTCTAGTGTGGGTTTTTCGGAACAATAGTCTGAGTGGACTGCTAGTCCGACCCACTCCCTCCTCCCTCCGCCGGCACCCCTGCTCTCCCGTAACCCCAAGTCTCTACACGCCTGCTTTCTCCCTTTCTTTCATCTCTCTGTTAGGGACTGAACTGTGCACTCATCACTTAAAAAAAAAAATCATATGCTGAACCCCTAACCCTGAGTACCTCAGAATGTGGCCGTATTTAGAGATAAGGTCTTTAAAAAGGTGATTAGGGTAGAATGAGGCCACCTAATCCAATCTGGTGTTCTCATAAGAAGAGGACAGTTGGCCACGCAGAGACACCAGGGAGGCAGGAGTGCATAGGAAAGGCCACGTGAGAACTCAGCAAGAGGGCGGCCACCTGCCAGCCACTGAGAGAGGCTTCAGAAGTCAACCCTGCCAGCACCTTGACCTTGGACTCCTAGCCTCCAGAACTGTGAGAAAATAGGTGTCTGTTCTGAAGTCAGCCAGTGTGCAGTACTCTGTTAGAGCACCCCCAGCACACGACTACACTCTCCACCTCTCCTCTCTCCACTCCTCCCCTCTCTTGCTTTTTTCCTTTCTTCCTTCCCTCTCTCTCCTTGTCAATCTTCCCTCTCTCTTTCTGCACGGATTTCTCCATTCTACCGCGGCCCCACACAAAAAGGAAGGGGAGAGCAGCTGTTTCACAGCAGAGAAACAGAATGGATGCCCTCAGCTCTCCCAAACTGTCCCACTGCCACACATCCTAAGGACCCTCCAAAGCCTGCAGCCAACCCCAGAGTCCTTAGGGCCAGAGACAGCTTGGGTTGCATGGACCCCTCTGGACCACACCCGAGGAAAGGAAAGCAGTCTCAGTTGAGAGGTCACCCCCAAAACACACAGGCCAGTTCCGGAAGGCAACCCGCCCAGCCGCCACTCAGGAAACACCTGTGTCTGCACGGGGGGATCTCCTGCAGAAGGTGTGGTCGGAGCCATCAGAGCACACACACGCAGTGGGAACAGGCTGCTGGGCAGGCTCTGCTTCCATGAGCACCAGGCCTGGGGGCAGAGAATCTGGACCCCACTCTCACCTACCAGAGGCACCTGCCCCCTTGGGATGGGCAAGGCATCAGGGCACATCCCTGGGTAAGACTTTCCAATCAGTAGAAGGTACCAACAGGTACAATTTGGTGGGAAGTGTACTCTGGTGAGAAAAATACAGTCCCATCAGCCTCAGACTTGAGGAATCAGAGTAGGCTTCCCGGGAGAAGCGGCATCTAGGAGCAGATCTGAGGACGAGCAGGAGCTGGCCCCGCCAAGGCAGAAGGAGTGTATCAGGCAGAACAAGCAGCATTGGCAAAGACCTAGCAGGCAGACGAGCATGGGGAACTGACAGAAGTTCATTTGGGGTGGAAGGTGGGTAGTGGCTTGTCATAAAATAGGCCAATCCGGGAGAAAATGTCACGTGGTTTAGGAGCTGCCTGGAGAGTCTGTTTCCCCACGTTAATTGCTCTAACCCGCTGTGCGCCCCCCGTATTGACCGAATTGCAGAAAAGGCAGTCAGCTCATGACCCCACAAGTTTCACCTTCCCCACCTTTGCCATTACCCAGTGAAAGTGGCCTTAAAAGCAATGTTCCCAGCCCAAGGCTGCTGACAATCCACTTACCTGGGAAAGGATGCAGTTTGGTGCGGGGGGAATTGGCCGGCTTGGAGGAGGCCTCCTGGATGACTCCGTCCTCTCTATTTGAGACCCGGGCCCTGGGGAGTTCCTGGCGGCCCTGCTCAGGTGTGCTGGCAGTGGTGCAGGTGGGGACCCACCGCGCAGATAATCTGGGGGGGGCCGGGGAGGAGGCTGGGAGGGCTTCCGCAGGATTTCAGGAGTGTTGATTACCTGTATGCACAAGTCAAGGAACACCTGAGACAAGAAATCACTCGGGCTGCCCTTGTGTGTCTCTTTGAGATAAACCAGAGCCCAAAGGGAGAACAGACACACCCATCTATCAACCGCCCGAGGATCCCAGAGGTCAGATGCAACCTTTAAAGTCATTAGGGGAAGTCAGAACCAAATAACATGCCTCTCCAGCCAATAAAAGGGCTTTTATTACCAATCCATGGGCCCACAGAGGCTCTTAGAAAAATACAGCATGACCGTGAGGGATAAAGGAAAAGTAGCCAAGTTCAGTGATGCAAAGCTCTTACCTTTCGCTTGCCCTGGGGCGTCTGCAGCTTGAAAGTTGGGTTGGCATGACCAGTCCCGCTGCTCTGAGACACCCTGAAGGGACAACTAGAAACAAGAAATGGGGGAGGAGAAGAAAGGGGCAGATGTTCAGCAGGGGACAGTGGCTGAGTTCCCTTTGACGCAAGCAGGGCCAGCAAGCAGCTAAATCTTCCCCAAGTCTGCTCTGGAGGGAGTGGGATTGGTCTTCTCAAACCACATCTTCCTAAGTAGGGAAACGTGTGGCCAATGGAGAACTCTCAAGGAAACAGAGTTGGCCTTATACAAAGCAGAGCTCTCTCCACACCTTCTCTTCACCCTTTTAAGATCCTTCCCCTCTGAGGAGACACAAGGGTGTCACAAGCCATCAACCAATCCCAATCAGGCACAGACCCACAGAC
The DNA here is from genome assembly GCF_024542745.1 of Macaca thibetana thibetana. Classification (NCBI taxonomy): domain Eukaryota; kingdom Metazoa; phylum Chordata; class Mammalia; order Primates; family Cercopithecidae; genus Macaca; species Macaca thibetana. Next base: position 24,179,727 of record NC_065583.1, on the reverse strand, counting down.
CCACAGACCCTAGGACTTAAAATCCCCTCCAGAACAAGCATTATTTAATAGGTGATTCAGAGACTGTACATCTTCCATATCCAAAATAATAAATCACTTTTTAAATGGACACCAAAAGCGAGCAGGAGTAGCTATTCTTATATCAGATGAAACAAACTTTAAAGCAACAGTGGTTAAAAAGACAAAGAGGGGGCCAGGCATGGTGGCTCACGCCTGTAATCCCAGCACTTTAGGAGGCCGAAGCGGGCAGATCACCTGAGGTCAGGAGTTTGAGACCAGCCTGGCCAACATGGTGAAACCCCATCTCTACTAAAAATACAAAAAATTAGCTGGGTATGGTGGCGCGCACCTCTAGTCTCAGCTACTCAAGAGGCTGAGGCAGGAGAATCGCTTGAACCCAGGAGACAGAGGTTGCAGTGAACCAAGATTGCGCCACTGCATTCCAGCCTGGGCAACAAGAGCGAAACTTCATCTCGAAAATAAATATATAAAATAACATGGGGAACAAATCAAGTAGATAAAGGATGGCAAATAGATTTTATTTTATATTTCAGCTTGATTTGGTTGGGGATATTCTGCTGAGAAGAACTCAGGAGTGATGACCAGAATCAGTAGAGTACTTACAATAAGATCAACTAGTAATGCCTGTCACAGTCACAGCAGGGGAGAGGGCAGCGTGTTCCTTGCATTTGTCTTCCTTGAATTAGACCCACTGTCACCAACACTTTTGCTAAGTACCATTTATGGAGACCTTTGTGACCCATAAATTGACCCTGAGTCCTCCATGGAACCCTGTCATACCAGAACTGTTGCCTCAGCTTGGAAGGGAGAGCTGAGGGCTTGAGTTGGCCTAGTTTGTTGTTCTGTCTGCAGCAGTAGTACATCAGCATGAGGACCGCCAGCACGAAGATGGCCACCAACACTCCAGCTACCACAGGACCCACACCTTCCAGAAACAGAACCCAAGTGGGAGATTTAGAAGCTGTCAGGGCTACAGCAGATTTCAAAATAAGTATTCCTGCTTCTTCTTCAGGCATTTGATTTGCATTTAATTTGTATTACTTACTTTAACTTATAAATTATAATTAAAAGCACACATTATGGGCCAGGCACAGTGGCTCACGCCTGTAATCCCAGCACTTTGGGAGGCCATGGTGAGCGAATCACAAAGTCAAGAGGTCAAGACCATCCTGGCCAACATGGTGAAACCTCATCTCTACTAAAAATACAAAAATTAGCTGGGCGTGGTGGCGCTCGCTTGTAGTCCCAGCTACTCAGGAGGCTGAGGCAAGAGAATCGCTTTAACCTGGGAGGCGGAGGTTGCAGTGAGCAGAGATTGTGCCACTGCACTCCAGCTGGCAACAGAGTGAGACTCCGTCTCAAGAAAAAACCACACACATTATGTACCACTGGGAAATCACTAATGTTAGCTCAAAGAGCCAAGTCAACTTGTTTTGCACAGACTCTACAGTACAAAGCTTCTATAGCCACTTCTACTTAATTGAAGAGGTCCCTTTTCAGGCAAGCAGTTCAAGCTCTGTTACAATTTGCCACTAGTGTTTAGCCTGAATCATGATTTTCCTGAACACAAAGGAACCAACACAAAATACAAAAAGACTTGGCCAGGCGTGCTGGCTCATGCTTTGAGAGCTTTGAGAGGCTGAGGTGGGCAGATCACTTGAGGTCAGGTGTTCGAGACCAGCCTGGCCAACATTGTGAAATCCTGTCTCTACTAAAAATACAAAAATTATCCAGATGTGGTGGCAGGCACCTGTAATCCCAGCTACTCAGGTGGCTGAAGCAGAAGAATCGCTTGAACCCGGGAGGCGAAGGTTGCAGTGAGTCGTGATCACACCACTGTACTCCAGCCAGGGTGACAGAGCAAGACTCCCAAGTAGCTGGGACTACAGGCGCCCGCCACCACACCTGACTAATTTTTTGTATTTTTAGTAGAGACAGGGTTTCACGTGTTAGCCAGGATGGTCTCGATCTCCTGACCTTGTGATCCACCTGCCTCAGCCTCCCAAAGTGCTGGGATTATAGGCACGAGCTACCGCGCCCTACCCAAAAAAAAAAAAAAAAAAAAAAAAAAAAAGAACAAAGAAGCAAAAAGACTCAGACAGATTTAAGACTAGAACTCTCACCCATAATCCATAACTTAACATTTGGTTTCATCAAAACTACCCCAATATTCTCTCAAGTGGTTAATGTAAATATACAGAATATATTTGTACTAACAAAATACTGCTTTTATCAGTTTTACATATTGGGATTTCTTCCTTGAAAGATTTTGGTGCTTTTTTTTTTTTAAGTTCTTTGTTATTATTATTTTTTTAAATCTTTAGAAACCACAGGGCTAGAATCCTTGAGAGATCCACTAAAATACTACAAAACTTTTCTGAGAGTCTGGTTCCCCATTTTAACTTGTGTCCATTAGAGGAAATCTAAACTACCATAATGTGTGCCAGGTTCATGATGATTTTTAAGTGCCCAAAAAGAAATATTCACCACGTTCCCTAAAAAGAATGGGAACATTCAATGACCTACAGTCTCTCTTACTCTCATTCTACTAAGCAGACTCCCCCTCCTCAGTAGAAAGGATGGGAGAAGAGAGACTGAACCGTGACCCCACACCACACTACGGGCAGTCGCTCCTCTCTCTTGGTCTCTCTTTATCCTGATTTCCTCTCTGCAAAATCAGGACAATGAAGCTGACTCAGTGTGGATGCTCTGCAACATGCCACCTGCCCCTGACACCTGCTCTTCTCACAAAAGCGGGCAGTGGCCCCAGCAGGGCTGGCACTCACTCTCAGGGGGCATGGGCCCACTGTCGATGCTGCCCCCGTGGCCAGGTGTGTTGCAGAAGGGCGGGGCCCAGCCCGGCAGGCAGTGGCAATTCTGGTTGTTGTTACAGACCTGGAGTGAAGGAAGGGTAGAGGCATCAGCACCCCAGAGAGCATCACCACCCACAGGGCCTGCCCTCATGACGTCCCCATGACACAAAGAAGCCAGAACCCAGCACGCACCCCATGGCCATTGCACTTCTTCCCACAGCCTTCAGTTTCAAAGAAGGAGGTGTTCCTGCACTGCCCCTCGAAGCAAATCTGCACAGGGAGAAAATAGAATGATCAGTGCAGTGGGAGGTACGCTGGTTGGGAGTTAAGAGGCAAGATTTTGCACTTGGAACATATGAGGACCCATGGCCCGGCCTGGCGGCTCATGCCCGTAATCCCAGCACTTTGGGAGGCCAAGGTGGGTGGATCACCTGTGGTCAGGAGTTCGAGACCAGACTGGCCAACATGGTGAAACTCTGTCTCTACTAAAAATACAAAAATCAGCTGGGCCTGGTGGCCTGTGCCTGTAATCCCAGCTACTCGGGAGGCTGAGGCAGGAGAATTGCTTGAGTCCAGGAGACAGAGGTTGCAGTGAGCTGAGATTGTACCACTGCACTCCAGCCTGGGCAACATAGCAAGACTCCATCTCAAAAAAAAAAAAAAAAAATTATGAGGACCCAAAAAGGCAGCCCACTTCAGGTAACTATCAAAGTGAAAAATGGAAAACAGCCCGCAAAAGCTAAGGACAGGACAATAGTCAGCTAAATTCTGCTATTACTTTTGTGATTAGGGAGAAAACAAATACATTGTTAAAGTATCACATTTAACAATATAATATTATAGGACTATTATGTTGATTATGTTAATTACTTGTCATTAATATGTATCAATTTTAACATTATATTTAAAAATAATGATGGTGACAGTATTCTGTGCCAGGTGCTATGCTAAATGCTTCATGTTTTTCATAGTTTCGTTATCAGAATCGACTCTACGGGATAGTTGCTATCATTTTGCTCAGGCTTCCCTAACTCCTAGTCCATTTTTAATTCCCATGATAATTAGCGATGAGAATGAAAGTGGCACTAGCTAGGTGACCTAAGTGCTTTACCAGGATGATTTTCTTTAATCCTTCTGACAATTCTCTGGGGTGGGCGCCTGCTGTCGCTATACACGCTTCATGAAGGGAGCCACCGAGGCTCAGAGGTTGGGGAGGTGGCATCTGAGCCCAGGCATCCTTCCCTCAAAGCTCACTTCTCAATCACTCTGCTCTGCAGCCAGCTCCTAGGTGAGCTGGGGGAAGAGACTCACATGGTTGTAGCCACACTTGGTTCCGGTCATCACCAGCCCTGGGTCCAGCATATCACCCTCCTCCTCAGGACCTCGGTAGACGTGGGTGCCCCGGCACTGGATCTGCCTCCCATTCATGATGATAGTGGTGTCGATGGGCACCGCGTTGGACTCCAGGGGCCGGGCCTCGGAGCTCTGACACTGGATCTTCCCACACTTCGCATCTCTGGGCACAAGAGACAGAGAGGGAAGGAGGTGGAATCAGAGCAGAGGAAAAGCTGGAGCACCAGAGAGCTTCAGCCTTTCCTGACCAAGACAGCGGGCTTGTGTGGGGTGGGGCAAAGGTTTAGGGCAGCCATGTGCTTTGGAGACTCACCAGGAGAGACTCCATGTGGACTGACACCAAGGGAAGAGAACAGGCTCCTTGACCCTGAGCAAATCCAGACCAGAGAACTGGCCTCGAAAAGTCCTTAACTCCAAGAACAGCCACCTGAGCTGAGCAATCTTTCCCTTTTTGCTCCTTATACCGCCATCCACCCAGGAGCTCCAGCCAGAAATCTGGGGTCATCTCCAATTCCCCATTCTCCCTCAGTCCTGGGCTCAAGCCATTTTCAAACCCTATCCATCTTCCCTCCTATAGATCTACCTTAATTCACACTGCCCCACTCCCCTTACCTGGTCTGCAGAAGACTGATTTCCCTGCCTCCAGTCTGCCCCATAGGAGTCGAATTTCCACACTGCTCTCAAGCTAAAGTCCAAACTCCCCTAGCCATGCATTTGAGGCTTTTCATGACCTGGTCCATGCTAAACTATCCAGGCTAATTTCTCAGCAGACCTTCTCCTTCGCATCCCAACATTATACTTTAACTGTATCAAACTGTTCTCAATTCTTTCAACTGCCAGTTTTTCTCCATTCATCTCTCTTCCTGGATCACTCTCCTATGCACCAGTACCACTCTCCACCCTGTTCACCTAGGTAACTGCTCCAGATCTCAGTGTAGGTATAACTTCCTTTGGGAAACCACTCTGACACACTAAGATGGGTTGGATGGCTCTCTCCACACTCCCATTATCATACTGTATTGTTAATTACAAGTTCCACGCACTCAGCACTGTATCTTGCACATGGTAAATCTTCGATAGATAGTAGATAGTTGGTAAATCTTCAATAGATACTAGATGGATAGATGGATGGATGGATGGATGGATGGATGGATGGATGGATGGATGGATGGGTAGACAGATGAGTGGATGGTTGGTTGGAATGAATGATGAATAAATGAATGAATTAGTGAATTAATGAATGAGGAGTTATTCAAATTAGGGCACGATTAGAATTTTGCAGAAATGACCCAAAAGGGCTGATTACCTGCCCTACTGTAAGATGGTCCCCAAAGGAAGCCTGATCAGCTTTCTAGGAAGCATTGCCACCCACACCCTCCTCTGACTTCCTTAGAGATGAATAGTGCACTGTCAAACAGGGGGCCGAGAAAAGATGACTGACTTCAACTGATTGATGTAAAGGTGCAGCTCTGGGGCCAGTCACGCTGCTAAGCAGGGCAGCAGTGAGGACAGAGTAGAAACTGCTTGTTCATCCTCATTTCATGGGGCCTGCCCTTTGGTCATCACCTTGTGTTGCACTTCCTGTGTTCACCATTCATGTCCTTTCCACAGTTTCCAAAGGTGTCTCCTGCCACATTCACCTTCTCGAAGCAGAGGTCAGGGGCAGGTCGGGCTCCTGGGTGGGCAAGCAACATCTGTCAGTATATTCGTCTGTCAGAAGTCCCCAAGAGCAAAGGTATCTTTGGTAAAGTAGTGAAGTTAAGAATATTTTCTAGGAGAGAATATTCAGCCTCTTCTTCCTGTTCCCCCCACCCCAGGTTATTCCATCCCCATATTCTCATCAAGATCTACTCAGAGAATAATGTTTTATATAAATTCTTTTTTTTTTTCAGATGAATTCTCACTCTGTCACCTAAGTTGGAGTGCAGTGGCACAATCACGGCTCATTGCATCCTCTGCCTCTTGGGTTCAAGCAATTCTCTGCCTCAGCCTCCCGAGTAGCTGGGATTACAAGCACCTGCCACCACGACTGGCTAATTTTTGTATTTATTTATTTATTTTTTTTGTAGAAATGGGGTTTCGCCATCTTGGCCAGGCTGGTCTTGAACTCCTGACCTCGTGATTCCCCTGCCTCGGCCTCCCAAAGTGCTGGGATTACAGGCGTGAGCCACCACACCTGGCCTGTTTTATATGAATTCTTCCTACCTTACTGAGGATTTATATTTGTGTGTGGGGAGGATTGCATGCTAAGCCTGCTCTCTAATGAAGAAGCCATGTTCCATTTCAAGATTTTAAAAAATAGGTCAAACATGCATAATATTGTAAAGATATACATATGGCTTGGAAAATTTTTCTTGTAGTCATCTAGTTCCTACTTCTCTACATCCTGGAGGAATAGCACTTATTAACAGTATATTTTCTAAAGAGACTTACATCTCTAATTTCTGTATCTCCTAGGTATAATTCTGTGTGTATCTTCTAGAGATAATCTATCTAATAAAGAATGGAAGCATTTTCTTTTTTTTTTTTTTTTTTTTTTTTTGAGACAGAGTCTCACTCTGTCGCCCAGGCTGGAGTGCAGTGGCACAATCTTAGCTCACTGCAACCTCTGCCTCCCAGGCTCAAGTGATTCTCCTATCTTAGCCTCTCGAGTAGCTGGGATTACAGGCGTCCACCACCACACCTGGCTAATTTTTGTATTTTTAGCAGTTACAGGGTTTCACCATGTTGGCCAGGCTGGTCTTGAACTCCTGACCTCAGGTGATCCACCTGCCTCGGCCTCCCAAAGTACTGGGATTATAGGCAAGAGCCACTGTCCCCGGCCTTTTTTTTTTTTTTTTTTTTTTTTTTTTTTTGAGATGGTACGTCACTCTGTCACTTGGGCTGGAGTCCTAGAGTGGAGTGGCTCACTGCAGCCTCAAACTCCTGGGCTCAAACCATCCTCCCACCTCAGCCTCCTGAGTAGCTGGGATTACAGGTGCCAGCCACCAAATCTGGCTTGAAAGCAGATTTTGTTCACTGTTCTACACCTTGCAATTTCCACTTTGTTTTTTGTGGAAGATGATTTTATTCAGTAAATATGGGCCTGCCTCCTTATTTAGCCATAAAGCATTGCATTATATGAATGTACCATAATTAATTTAATTGGTCCCTACTGAAAGACATATAGGTTGTTGTTGCTATGGCTAACAATGGTGCAGTAAACATCATAGTAAATATATCCTCACATACATGTGCAAGTGTTAGCTGCATTTCTAAGTATATCTCCGAATTGCTTTACATAGTGGTTGTATCTACCTGTTTCTTCACACCCTCCACAACGCTCCATCATTATTATTGTTATTACATCATTATCTTAACTTCAGTCTTTGCAATCTGATATATGAAAAATCTCACCTCATCATAATTATACTTTGCTTTCCCTCAGTATGACTGAGGTTAAACGTCTTTTCATAGCTTTAAGGGCCGTTTGCATTTGCTTCTCTGTCTCCATCCTCTGCTCATTTTTCTTTTGGATTACTCTTATTCGTTTGTCCACTCTGAGAAATAAAAGCATCAAGGTACCAGGAAGGAACACTGTCCTCTGGTTCTCCTTGAACATCTACCCTGAGTCAAGGGGATGAAAGAGGCAGTATCTAGAGGCGCCATTTGAAGCCAAGATTCCAAACTACCCTGAGGGCCAGGGGAGCTGGCTGGGAAGTGGCGGGCTGGGGAGAGCCATTCTCCCCAGGAGAGCCTTACCGGGTCCCCACAGCTGCTGGCACTGCTCCTGGTAGGTGAGGCACATGCCGTTGTAGCAGTAGGCCTGGCCGCCCTCACAGGGGGTACCATCCATCTGGTAGAAGTTGGTGGGGCAGTGGGGAGACTTGCCCGTACAGAACTCCGGGAGGTCACACTGCCGGGCCTGCTCGCGGCACAGGGTCCCAGGAGCCAGCAGCTGAGCCAAGGAACGAGAGGAAAACACCGTCAATCTCCTCCCCATCCTCAACCCTATTGCCCAAGGGCTCAAAAGGATCACTCTCATAGAACAGAATTTTCCATTACCATGATTTTACAGCACTTTTTACATGACCTCATTAGCCCAAACCATCTTCAGCCTTCTCATGTGAATACTGACAGAATTTCAAGGTGTTTTCACAAATGCTAACTCACTTTCTCTTCATGGAAGCCTTAAGAAGGAAGCAAGAAACAATACCTATACAATAATTTACAGTTTCCTACACGCTTTAGTAATAGCAGCTACTTTTCTGCAGCTCCCACGTAAGTATCCAGTACAAATATGACTTCATTTAGTTTTCATGACAGTCCTGTGTAATATAATTATCCCTTCTGCAGAAGATAAAATCCGTAGGCTTAAAGAGGTTACATGATGCATCCAAAGACTCATAGTAAGTGGCAGAGGAGCCAGGCCCACTAACACACACACACACACACACACACACACACACACACACACACACACCCTAGCATTCACATAACACCGGAGTTTACAAAGCACCTCAGCAATAATCCGTCCCCACTGTGGAACCAGGCACTGGGCTGACTGTGTGACATACATGTATCTCGTGGGATCCTCACAGTTTCCATGGGATAGATACTGCTATTTGCCCCACTTTGCAGATGAAAAGTTGATCAACAGCACACCTGGGGCAACGGGCGAAGAGTCTTACAGCCTCCCTGGGTAGTCGATGTTACTAATACTCTTCCCATTTTACAAATAAAGAACCTAGGCTCAGAGAGGTAATAGGTTGCCCCAAGTCACACAGCCAGGGTTTGAAGTCAGTCTCGGACACCAGGGAATCCTTTCTGAGGCTCAAACTGAAATTCTTGTGTGGAATGAAGGGGTCCACTCCATGCCTATGCTTAGGTCTTGGGCCAAAACTGGAAGAACTTGACCCAGCACAGCCTCCCTGGGGGATGCACAGCCAAACCAGAGGCCATGCAAATTCCGAGAGCCAGGCAAGGAAACCTGTGACTGAGAACAGACCCCCTCCCCTGCTCCTGGGCCACTCCTCCCACCCACAGGGTCCTCCCAGGAGAGAAGGCAGACAGGCTTCTCCACTGGCCACTCTCAGGCTGAGACTGAGCCAGCTGAGCAGCATGCTGAGAGTGGATGCCCCGTTGCAAGTGTGGGCAGGGTGGTGTATGCAGGAGGAGGCTGCAGGACACACCTCTGCCACCCAGAGGCAGGTGGAGACAAAGAGGACCCGCCCCAGAGCCAGCCTGCCTGGGCACAAATCCCCGTTCCTTAACCAGCAGGGGGGCCTTGGGCACCTGCTGTGTGTGACCTGTGTGTGCTCACTCACCCACAACTCAGGATAATAACCCACTCATGGGTGATTCAACATGAGTTAGAACGAAGTACGTGAATGGTATCTGGCCCCTAACGAGTACTCAGCAAGTGCTGGACAGAAGCCGAGGCCCACAGTTCCTGCCTAAAATGTTGGGGCCAGATGCGGTTCAGCCTTTTCAGATTTAGAAAGCAGATATTGTAATGCATAGGTACATATGTACGTGTGTGTACATATATAATTACACGTGTGTGTGTATATATATGGATATGAATAATTACATATGTCTGCATATATAACTACATATGTATATTACACAACCCCCCAGCAAGGCCGGGGATAACACCTTCTGATCAAACATATTAATATTTCTATAATGCAATATAAATATTCACTTTAGGAGTGACTTTTTTAAAAAAAGACTACAATTCGTCTCGTGTCAATTCAGGTCAAGTTTTGCCACCAAATGTGTTTACATTTTTTTTCCAGCTTTTAGAACTCTCTTAACTTCAGAATTGTGCAAGAGAGATTGTGGTTCTACAGTAACACTAGCAGTAATAGACGATTTATCTCCCACATCAGTATTAGGAATGTGGGCACCAGAGTCAGGGAAAGCTGGATTCAGTCCCTTCCTGACTGCCTGATTCCAGATAAACCTCTTATCCCCTATAAGCCCTAGTTTCCACATCTTAAAATGAGGATAATCGCATCTATTTTATGGGGTTTTTGTGAGGAGAGAATGAGATAAGGCACATAAAATTCTCAGCACAGTGCCTGGCATCTACTGAGAGGTTCATCAATGTCAATACCAATTATGATAATTATTATTGTTTATGAGCTCAGTAAAATCAAGTCCACTCTCTCCGGACGCTTCTTTGAAAAAGAAAAAAAACTACCATTTCCAAAGAGGCGCCACCCTCCTCTGGGATGGTCTGAATTCATGAGGCCCAGTATAGGAACAGTAAATTTTATTCAAGGTGCCTTTCCTGCTCCATGTTTCTGAAACTCTGTTGCCATCACTCCCCCAGGATGGAGGCAAATCCCAGCCAGCCACCCCAGCAGAGCAGTCCTGTTGTCTCACTGCCAGGCCAGGGCCCAAGGCACGGAGGAAAGGGCCACTTACCTTACACTGGTGGCAGCAGGAGCCATGAGCACACTCCGCCCCTGGCCTCAGGGTGCAATTAGAGGCATTGCAGCAGGGGTTGTTACATTCCTGGGGAGGCAGTGGGGTGGATGTGAGTTGGGGAGGGCCTTCACCACCCCCAACATTTTCCCCACTCTTGCCCACACACCCCTGGAACCCCAGCTCTCTAGCAACTCTCTCTCTGTTTTTTTTTTTGTTTTTTTTTTTGAGATGGAGTCTCACTCTGTCACCCAGGCTGCAGTGCAGTGATGCAATATATCTTGGCTCACTGCAACCTCTGCTTCCTGGGTTCAAGCGATTCTCCTGCCTCAGTCTCCGAAGTAACTGGGACCACAGGCGCACGCCACCATGCCTGGCTAATTTTTGTATTTTCAGTAGAGATTGGGTTTCGTCATGTTGGCCAGGCTGGTTTCAAACTCCTGACCTCAAGTGATCCGCCTGCCTCGGCCTCCCAAAGTGCTGGGATTATAGGCATGAGCCATCGCACCTGGCCTAGAAACTTTTGACCTCAAAAATCATGTGACAGTTTTGTCACTAAGCTAATGTGTACTTATCACAAGAACCATATATATGCACAATCATTAGTAACATGACTTGGACACAGCTACATCTTTTTTTGAGACAGTCTGCAACCTTCTCCTCCTGGGTTCAAGCAATTCTCGTGCCACAGCCTCCCAAGTAGCAGGGACCACAGGCACACGCCACCATGCCCGGCTAGGACACAGCTACATTTTGAGTATGAATATTTTCCCAGGCATTTTCTACACACATACATATATATTTATACTTACCTTCAAAATCATAGTATCCACAGTGCTTTTTACTTAATATAACATGCATATTTCTCCCTGTAACCATGTATTCTTCTAAAATTGACTTTTTAGCATAGTACATGGAAATTTTAAGATTTGTTTTTCTAATCCCCAGTAGAATATCCAGACACCCCGTCTTTCATGGGTGCCCTCCTGCCTCCAACCCTCCTAGGCTTTCTTATCTCATGAAAAGGGGCTGCTGGTGCAAGAGGCTGCTGGAACAACCTCTCTGAATAGTTTATGTCAACTCCTGGGCCTGTTTCCTTAGACTTTTTTCTCCATCTGCTTCTCTTCCTAAGCCCTTCCTGGCCTGGACCTTTCTGGAACAGAAAGGCCCAAGCATTCCTTGCTCTCCTCTCTTGCTTCCTGCCCCCCGGCCTGAGATTTTTAAAAGATGATGAGGCGCTCCAGTGACCCCGAGTGTCCTCATCACACTCTTACAGTATTCACAGGCCAATCCATCAGCCACTGATGAAGAGTGTATGGGGCTCCACACATCTCTCCACCACAGCCTTATGAGGCAGCCTTGTCCCCATTCCACAGATGGGGACGCTGCAGCTCAGGCAAGTCCAGTAGCTGGCCGAGGGACACGCCTGCCGAATTCAAGTCAGGTCTGCCTGAGGCCTGCCTCATGTTTATCAACCTTATACCCCTAACTGTCCAGGGCTCTAGCATATTGGAGAGCCACATCCCATCCCCTGACCACAGACACCTGTCCACCTGTTTCCCCTAAGAGAAGGAATAGAACACTTTCCTCCCATTAATCTCCCACCATGTTGGGCTCCAGGAAGACCTGTATTCCTGCCTTCCTAATGTATCATATTTCTTCCCATGAAGGCACACGCTCCCCTTCCACCTGATATGTGCCTTCCCTCCTGCGTGCCTCACTAACTCCTAATGCAGCCTTCAGATATGGGCTCCACGGTCACCTCCCACACAAGCAAGGAGGTTCCCCCTCACATTATACATGTTCAGAGCACTGTGTCATTTGTCTTCCTAGCACTTGCCATGGACTGCACGTATATTCTTTTGCAATTATTTCAATATGTGTTTCTCCCACTAATCTATCAGCTCCCCAAGGACAGGAACGATGTCATTTTTGCCATTCATCCTAACCCCAGGACCAGACACCGTAGCCCACACTCAGTGTGTCTGTAGAATGAGCAGCTGCTCAGAACCTAAGCCAACTGGCCACGCCCACTCTCAGGCCATTCCTCAACCCCAATGGGCCCTCCATGTTCCTACCACTCCCTTCTTTCTGATGGGTCTGGGTTGATCTCTCTGGGCTCATGGTGGTGGGGGTGGCATCCTTGACTAGTACTTATCCTATTCTGAAAGTGGCATGCTGGCATTAAAAAAAGAAAATCACATCATAGAGGTCACAGGCAGAGTGCGGTGGCTCACGCCTGTAATCCCAGTGCTTTGGGAGGCCGAGGCAGGTGGATCATCTGAGGTCAGGAGTTTGAGACCAGTCTGGCCAATGTAGCAAAACCGTGTCTCTACTAAAAGCACACACAAAAAAATTAACCAGGTGTGGTGGTGCACACCTGTATTCCCAACTACTCAGGAGACTGAGGCAGGAGAATCGCTTGAACTCTGGAGGTGGAGGTTGCAGTGAGCAGAGATCATGTCACTGCACTCCAGCCTGGGCAACAGAGTGAGAGAGAGAAGGCCATAAAATCAAACATTTTTTTCCATTTATACAGAACCCCAGTCTCACCCCCATAATTTACTGTTACTTGTTATCTACCCCAAATTGTTATGCATGTATAAACATACATATTTTCAGCCTTCAAAAAATAGAGACGAAACAATCCAGTTCTGCTTTCTGCAGAACCACATGCATTTGTTAAAAATGACCAGGCTCTGCCGTGTGCCCTCCACACTCACTGTGAAGATCAGAAGGAAGGAGAGAGTTTACACATAAACAGTTCTGCCCTTTCTTCCTCCTAGCAGCCCTTTTGAGACTCGACAGCACTTCCTACATCCCCTTTCCATCCTTTCTCCTCCAGCCTAAACAGCACGAGCTTGTTATTTTAAGCATCCTCATAAGGCCCCTGTTCAAGCCCAAATATCCAGCTGTGTGGCCTCCAGAATAAATTCCGTGCAGCTGGAGGGCCAAGCAGGCATGTGCAGCTCCACCGAAGAAGAGAGAGTCAACATGCCATGCGATTGTGGTTTCTGGTTAGACCAGACATTTACAAGAAGAACTGATCTTGGACACTAGCGAGGCTGGCCACAAACTGGGAGAGGCAGCAGAAACACTCCATCTGGAAGCTTCTTCTCCGTATCTGATTTGTCATGGGGTATTGGATAGTTATGTGTAGGAAATGCCTGTGACTAAGAAATTTTCAATTGTGTTCTTTTTTGACCTTGAGCTTTGAAACCAATGCAAATTCTTCCCCTCCCCCTAGCACCATTGTGACCCCTCACCTCTTCTTCTCCACAGTCACACTCTTCCCCATCTTCCAGGTACCCATTCCCACACCTCCGGCCTCCATATAGCATCCTGGTATCTGGCATGTTGGAGAGACACATTCCACCGCCTGACTGCAGATATCTGTCCAGCTCCCTCCTGTTGCATCCATTGAACACTTTGGGAAAGGGGTGCCTGGCAGAGGACAAGGTTGGAATTAGTGGGGAATCTAAGCATCCAGCAGTCAGGCAGGTGTCACTCCTCCTGTCACTCCTGCTACCCGTGGGGCTGACTCCACCTGGGCTCAGACCCCCATTGTCTCACACACATACATTCTTGCCCCTTAGAACATTTACCAATACATTAATTTAGAATTCTTTCATCCTTAGTGATGAGATAGTAACCATCCCATAGCATTTTATTTTTCTCACTCTGCATGGAGGAAGCATTTGAGAATCAGGAGTATCAATTTCTGCCCATTGCATGAGGGGGCTGCAATAAGTAAAAGGTGAGTGTGTTACAATAGGTCTCCCAAGCCTTAGTGCTGGAGAAAATACCAGTCAACCTAAACCTTTCCTGAAGCTGATATCAGGTGAATATTCTCTTGCAACAGAGGACCAGGCCAAAAAAAGGCCAAGATCATAAGTTTTATTTCTTTCTGGGCCAGTGATCTCATCGCTGTTCCAAGGATGCCGAGAGCACTCCAAACTCAACCAGCCAACTCATAAACGCATGCTCTTTATCACAGGAGCATGGAAGGTACTGGGTCCCACTATTGGTGAGAAGGACAAAAAGTACAACCATCTGGGTCTACAAAAGGAGAGTTATCCTGCTCCCACTTCTCTAAACCAATTAAAGGTTAAACCCTCCAAGAAATTAGAGGTTTTCCTTCAGTGAGAAGGTATGCTACAAGGAATTTGTTACTAATCGTTATTGTTAAACTACCCAAATTTGTGAATAATTTTAAAATGAAGTGGAGTAGTAATCAATATAACTCTCAATCATTTGTCTTCAGATATGTTTTTCAGATTGAGAGAGAAACGGGTGGGCTTAACCATGAGCTTATAGGGATCCAGGCACGACTCTGAAGTTGTATCCTGCCTCATTCTTTTGTTGTTGTTGTTGTTTTGAGATGGAGTCTTGCTCTGCTGCCCAGGCTGGAGGCTGGAGTGCAGTGGCACAATTTTGACTCACTGCAACCTTCGCCTCCTGAGTTCAGGTGATTCTCCTGCCTCAGCCTCCCTAGTAGCTGGGACCACAGGCGTGTACCACCAGGCCCAGCTAATTTTTGTGTTTTTAGTAGAAACAGGGTTTCACCATGTTGGCGAGGCTGGTCTCAAACTCCTGACCTCAGATGAACTGCCCACCTCAGCCTCACAAAGTGCTGCAATTACAGGCGTGAGCTACTGCACCCAATCAACATCATCCTTTCTATGTCACAGCTGAGAAGTAATTTTTAAAAATTAACACCAGAGGTCTAAGGAAGCTGCATTGTTTCTTGGAGGCATTGAAACACCATCCTCTAAGAAAGAATCATAAGCAGGCCCGAATGGTTTGGGGTGAAAGAACACAAGGTCCTATCGTGATGCCTTCCAAGGAGCCTGGAAGAACCCAAAGATTTGTGCTGCCTGAGTCCAGATGCTAGAAGACAAGACCTTTGAAGAAACTTCCTAATTTTCTTCAAAGGCTCTGGTTTTAAAAATCCCTCAAGACCACAGGGAGATGCAGCTGCCTCGCCCTGTTCCTCACGGGTAACACAGCCTGCAAATTCCCTGAGAAGTCACTGTAGGGTGTATGGATGGCCCTCTTCTTCAACTTGTTCTGTTACATCCGAGCTTTCAGTGAAGCCTGGAATTGAAACAGCACTGATTCAACTCTCTTGGGATAGAAGAATTAAGGTTTGTGGCTATGATCAAAATGTGTCCTCATCAAAAATTCATGAAATTAAAAAGACACATGTGGCCAAGCCAATTTATAACTCAACCCCTTAAAACAGAAATTAAGTAAATTTAGGGTTACACCAGCACCAAACCTCCTGCTGGAAAGTTAAGTTCTTGCCACACATTTGCCTTGGTCTTCTCTCAATTTCTTTGTTGTAAAAACCACATTTTTTTGGTCCCATCAGAAGTTTTTTTTTTGTTTTTTTTTTTTTTTGAGACGGAGTCTCGCTCTGTCGCCCAGGTTGGAGTGCAGTGGCCGGATCTCAGCTCACTGCAAGCTCCACCTCCCAGGTTTACGCCATTCTCCTGCCTCAGCCTCCTGAGTAGCTGGGACTACAGGCGCCCGCCACCTCGCCCGGCTAGTTTTTTGTATTTTTAGTAGAGACGGGGTTTCACCGTGTTAGCCAGGATGGTCTCGATCTCCTGACCTCGTGATCCGCCCGTCTCGGCCTCCCAAAGTGCTGGGATTACAGGCTTGAGCCACCGCGCCCGGCCCCATCAGAAGTTTAAGGGAGTCTCAGTGGGACCAGCTGGGAGGAACCCCTGTGTCACACTGTCCAGGTGTGCCCACCCTCCTCCCCATCCTCCCTCTTCCTGTTTGACTCACCCAGTGGCAGCCGCCATGATGCACCCACCGTCAGCCGCACTGGCCGAGCAGCAATCTGCAGAATCATGAGTCATGCCAAAGTTGTGGCCCATCTCGTGGGCCATGGTGGCAGCCACGCCAATGGCATTCTCGGAGTGGTCCTGCTCAGAAGACAGAGTTGAGGTCAAGGTCCAGGGGACAGATCCGCCTCTGCCCCCTATCCCTGCCTTATCCTTAGCCAAGTCTTGAAGGTCTCCACCAATTCCACTGTCACTGAGCATACAGACTCTCTACATGTGCCTCTGACAGCAAGGCTGAATCTGCTGTCACTAGGAGGAAATCAAATGTTTAGAAGTCCGTGTTTCTGAGTTCTCCAAGGTTGCAGACCACAACTGACCTACTGATGAACTTCCAGACCAATAAATGCTTTCTGAATAAATAAGAGGAAGATTTTTCCCCATTCTTCTTCTGAACATATATCCCTCTCCAGACATAAGGGAATCAACATAGAAAACACCACCTTGATTCAAACATAGGATGTACTTGGCTTAGTGTTTCCTGAGAGAGCCACACAAGACAGATACACTCCAGGCACAGCACTTGGTGTACTGTCTGGTATGTAATTGTCAGATGCAAAAGCTAAGGAAATCAAGAGGAAAAAAACCCAGCAGGAAAGAAGCAGCAGAAAGATTTACTAAACATGGATGTGTGTTTCCTGCATTATTTCATTTAATTCCCATTCTTATCCTATGATTATCAACTGTAAAACTATGTTTCTTTACAGCTGAGGACACTCATTAACTCCCCCAAAATCACACAGGTGTTCTTTGAACCCAACAGGCTCAGACCCTAGAGCCTGTGGTTTTGGCCATTACGCTACTTTGTCAATAAATACAGAATGGATAGAGGGACAGACAAATAGATGGAGAGAAGTCTTCCTCGATATGCACTTCACAGGTTAGAAATACAGAGTCAAAACAAATAGTCTCATGAAGTCAGAGTGAATTTCAAAAGAAGGCAGTAATTTCCTAACCATGACTTTGAGACAGGTTCTTGTTTCTTAATGACATATATAACAGCGCACGACCTGGAATAAAAACATTTTTAACCTCTACTCTTTTACTATTTTCCAGTCCCTGGTTTGGAACATATGAGATCTAGTGATGAATGCATGTAATCTCTTCAGGGTTCCTCAGCTTGGAGATACGGAATGAACTATAATAAATGAAAATTCACCCTTGGGTACCTCCATCTCTTAGAACTTAATGACTTCATTTTAAACAACTGCCCTTCCTGATATCAAAGCTTTTTCTGCTACAATAATAAATATCAACTTTTTTTTCAAAAGATGACCTCTGGTCTTGTAAGGCAGTTCAGCGCCTTCTGCAGCACACACACATGGGCTGAGACTCACCATGTTGACTCCTCCAGACTGGTACACAGAGCACATGGCCATGAGGGGGGCCAGGCCGATGGTGGTGCCATGGAAGGACATGCCCCTGCAGGAGGCAAGGAGAGAGAGTGACCTGGGAGGGGACTGAGAGGGCTGTTCCAATGTGCCCAGGAGTAGGTGGCCATCCCGGGGTTCCTTGGCCCTGCTGACTTTCCCAGGTCATCCCCAAGGGTAGAGGCTGTTGTAATCAGGCCAACTGGACAACTTCCAGCTCACCACACCTCTCACTTCCTCTCACCTACTCCCTCATGACTCCAGAGAAACACAAAGAGAGAGAGAAAGGTCGTTTATCCCCCACAATATACCCATAACCGATTCTTTGGAAGGAAATGGGCAGGGTTTGCAAAGCTGCATCGCATTCCTGCTGCACAGGAAAAGGTCAGAGGGAGAGGTTGATGGAAGGGTGGCACAGATTCTGATGCTGAAGTGAATCATGCCCACTTCCACCAGCTGCCGGGATCCAATGCCTTATCCCTGGCTCTGTGGTGTGAGTCCCCGGGGTAGGGGTGGGGGCATCGGGGCAGCAGCTGTGGGGCTGATGATGCTTCATTCCCACATACTCAGGGGCCAAGGAAACAGCTGTGTCCCATCAGGAACCTCACAAAGTGCAGCTGGATGCAAGAATGAGCTGTTTCTGCCTTTGTTTTGCAATGGGATCCTCATCTGCCAGCAGCAAGCTGCATTTTCCCCAGTTGAATACATCCTTCTTTCAGTTACATACATCCAGGGTAGGGGAGAAGAAAAAAAAAAAAAAACTACCAGTGTTTCTGTGCATGCCACAAACATGTAATATATTTAAAGAATCTATGTGGAAATTCATTATGTGGTACTTATCTCCATGTTTGTCTTCTTATCTAGACCATGATATCTTTGACAGCAAGACTATCTTAACTATTTTGGGATCAGTAGAACCTAGCACAGAATGTCACACATAGTGGGTATATAATAAATGTTTGCTGAATTACAGGCAGACTTATCTTCAGAGAAACAATCTGCAAAGAAATATGCAAAATCTATGCAAATTGATATGAAGTCCTACTAGTTATTTTCTAAATGTTCCAAAGTTCAGGCCAAAAGTTCTAATAACCAAAGACTCTTCCTAGGCAAATGTATTGTCATGAAGTAACTGTTCACAGCCCAGGTTTTGGGACAGTTATTTTTCCCAGTTTCTTTAAAAGTATAAGCCAAGGTTTAAATGATTATTGGCTCAACTATATTTAGGGAACAGAAGAAAAACGGTTTTAAGGCCAGGCATGTGTGACTCACGCCTATAATCCCAGCACTTTGGGAGGCCGAGGCGGGCGGATCACTTGAGGCCAGGAGTTCAAGACCAGCTTGGCCAACATGGTGAAATTCTGTCTCTATTAAAAATAAAAAAATCGGCCGGGTTTGGTGGTGCATGCCTCCAATCCCAGCTACTTGGGAGGCTGAGGCACTAGAATTGCTTGAGCCCGGGAGGCAGAGGTTGCAATGAGCCGAGATGGTGCTACTGCACTCCAGCCTGGGCAACAGAGGGAAACTCTCCCTCAAAAAAAAGAAGAAGAAGAAGAAGACAAATGGTTTTATTATCTATATGCCTTTTGTTGTAACTGCCTCAAAATACCTTCAGAAGTCAACACTAATAAATACCAAATAATCACCCTGGGGCACAGTCACATGCGACCCCCATCACTATCTCTCTGGGGCTGATGAAAATCTAGCACAATCCCTCCCCTCAATGTCTCCCTCCAGCCAAACCCTCAGTTCCTGCACTGTCTCACACTTCAACTCTCTCAGGCACTCAGCCCTGTGCCCCTTGGGAACCAAGTGAAGGACAACACAAAGAGCCCCTCTCCTGTGCCTGTGTTGGGAGATCAGCTCATGTATTAGAACAAAGTGCCAGGAAGAGTGAGATGAGCCTCTTAGAAAGTCTAAGACCTGACCAACAGTCAGTCCCTTCCCAAATATATACCCAATTATTTCAGATGCTCAATGGAATATGGGTAAGTCTAATTTTCCCGTTAGACTGTTAAACACGTCTTAGGACTAATGTGACTCAGGCTTTTAAACATTTTCTGGGGTATGCTGGGTACAGAGCGCATGTTTAGGAAATGCCTGATTCTCTGGACCAGGGAGTCAGAATGGCCTTGTACAACCAACACTCGCCATGGGGCAAACTCTGAGCATTGTGCACGGTGGGCAGAGGCTTTGCAGCCAAGGACAACACAACATATGGAAAAAGGCTATTTACGTGATTAATTGGGCGTTGTCATGGTACTTCTGGGCAAGCAGCTTGCGCCTCCAACTGAGAAAGGACCAGAGGGTAGAGTATGGATTCTCTGAAACTTCACACATGTTCCCGTGAGTCCACACTTCCAAGCCCACAAGAGCAATCCGGATGTTCAAGGATCGGTAAAACTGAAAAGACACAGAAAAACACGGTACGTCTCAAACCACCTGGGATTTAAAAGCCCCTTCCTTTCATTCTGCTGGAGCTTGAGATTAGAAAGAAAAAAACTAAAACTAAAAAATAAAAATAAAAATAAATTAAAAAAAAAAAAAGCCCCTTCTCAACCTAAGAACACAGAGCACAGATACCAGATTTCTCTTCTGCCCATGGCTCCAAGGGAAGGAGGCAACTGGTGTTATTGACATTTTTTAGAAAGGGAAAATGAGGTCCTGAGAGAGAGCAGGACATTCTGGTGGCAGAACTGCGGTGACTTTGCTTAGAGATGACTGAGATAAGAGATAAAATTGCTTTCAGATACGAACAGGTCTATCATGTGGAAAAAGGGTTAGCGTTGTTCTGCATGATTTTCAAGTAGGGCTTAGGTCAACAGGTAAAAGAGACAGAAACATACATTTCATTTTAAAATAGGAAGAAGGCTTTCAAACAAAGCTGGTCATGAGATAGCTCAGAGTTGAGCTTTGCTGTCTTCTGTAATCAGTGCCCTTGGCCAGGTTGTCTGGTACCATTTTTTCTCCCAATTTCTTACATGGGCCTTATCTTTCTTATGGGTATCTAAAAAGTTCTCTTGTATATGGATTTTTAAAAAACCGTTTCATTGAGGTATAATTTGCATACCATAATACCCACCTATTTTAGGTGTACAGCCCAATACGTTTTTGGTAAATTTACCAAGTTTTAAAGCCATCACCAGCCAAGCGTGGTGGCTTATACCTGTAATCCCAGCAATTTGGGAGGCTGAGGTGGGCAGATCACCTGAGGTCAGGAGTTTGAGACCAACCTGACCAACATGGAGAAACCCCATCTCTACTAAAATACAAAATTAGCTGGGTGTGGTGGCGCATGCCTGTAATCCCAGCTACTCAGGAGGCTGAAGCAAGAGAATCGCTTGAACCCGGAAGGTGGAGGTTGCGGTAAACCGAGATTGTGCCACTGCACTCCAGCCTGGGCAACAAGAGTGAAACTCCATCTCAAAAAAATAAAAATAAAATAAAGCCATCACCATCATCCAGTTTTAGAATATTTTCATCACATCAGTAAAATCCCTCATGTCTATTTACAGTCATTTCCCATTCTCACCCTCAGTCCCAGGCAACCATGCATCTACTTTGTTTTTATTCTGCCTTTTCTGGACATTTGTTTTACAATATGTGGTTTTGTGTGTCTGGCTTCTCTCACTTACCATAATGTTTTTGAGATGTATCCATGTGGTAGACTGTATCATTTGTGATTTCTCTTTATTGCTGAATAATATTCTTTTGTATGGATATACCAAATTATATTAATACATGGATATTTTATTATAAAATGTCTCCCACTCATTTTGGAAGTAAATGAGTATCAACGACATAAAAGTGCATAGATACGCTTATTCTTCAAATTTTCTTCCCCATCCCTGGATAGTCTCAGGTTTTGTCAAGGATGGAATAAGCAAGTTGCAAGCAATAGACTACAAAGATTGTTGGTAATCTTCAGGGTTTTGTGCAAACCCGAGATCCTGAAATTCTATACGCAAGATCTGACTCAACCTCCTCGAGGCTAGAGCTGCATCTAACCTTTATGGCCTGGCATCTTTCATCTCATACAAATATAAGCAGGAGGAGGGTTTTCTTTAAAACTAAACCACTGGAAGGTGTGAGTACAACAGGTTTTTTGATGGGTCCACCCTACAAATACTGAGCCCGTGACTTAATAAAAAGCCCCATGTATGGAGAGTTCGTATGAGCAGAAGATACCATCTTAATCCAAAATTGGTAGGTACTGCCCCAGCTAAAAAGAATAATCATAGCACCAACATTTTTCCATCTCTTTTTATGTACTAGGCACTGAGGCTTAGAGAAGTTAAGGAACTTGCCCAAAGTCTCGGCAAGAAGATAGTGGAGGCAGGATGAAGTCCTAAATAACAACCTCAGAGCCTATGTGTGATCCTTTACTGCCTCAGTGCTGCAGTATCGACACATCCAGATAAGCCACTTGCTCCAAGAAACGCTGGTCAAGATGGGCTCAAGATTCAGTGAAATATCAGTTTATTTCAACGGAAATTTTGATTTTTCCATTTTGTGCCAGTTCAATCGTTAACAGAAAATAAAAGGTTCAGATTCCAATTTGAATTTGCTTTCCTAGGGAGCTTTTCAAGGAAGTAAACTTGGCTTTTTTTCACAGTTACAGAGAAACATTTTGGATTGGGTTCATGATTCAGCACAGGAGTGCAATTCATTCCAGTTTTAGTTCAACAATAGTTCAGTTCAAGTAGCTGGGTCAGCAAGCTCCAGAGAAGTGGGCGTGGCTTCCCTCACCAGCCAGGAGTGACTAACAGCAGCCGCGAGGAGAGAGCCAAGACAGGATGCATGGGCCACCCAGGCTTAGGGCTTTCAGTAAGGACTGAGGCTTGCTGGTGCCTCTCTTCTCCCTTCACTTGTCACCAGCACCCTTGGCTCCATCACCTACCCCACTGAGGGGATACCCAGCCAAGTCCCCACCTGCCAGGTCCCCAAACAATGGATGTCACATGGGTGAAAGCAGAGTCGGCCTCCCATATTCTCCCCAGGGAAACAAGCTTCCCATGTTTTCCCAGATGTTGAGTGTTTGGGTTGTAGGATTATTTAAATGTTATTCTTGAGTGAGTCAGGAGCTAGAGAGAGGACTGGACTGTGTCCCTAGAGTCTGTCCTTCCAGGAAATACCAGTGTTTGACTTTCACCTGTCACTGACCACTGACCTGTGTTTCCAGAGCCATCTAGGGCAGAAAAAAAAACCAAGGGCATGGAAACTGCCATCACACGACTTCAGAACGCTAACATATTTGCCTATTGGTCCCTAAAAAATATTTTAAGTAATCTCCTATATTCTCTAGTGTTTAGGAAAAAATGATTTTCCTTTTAGGCCTGGAATTCATGAATCCCTAGCAGGCCCAAGGTTAAGCTTCATCAATGTTATGAGTGTTCTAAAATTGTGCAATAAACGTTACCAGATCCTCAAAGAGACCTGTGATCCCAAACACATTAAAACCTACTTTTAAAAACTATATACTTCTAGCCTACCAAGAGGCTACTGTCGTTCTAGGTTACCTATTCTGCATTGTGTACTATAACAAATATCCTCTTTCTTATACACAATGTATTTCCAAGTCCCAGACCAGCCTATTCTAGTAAAATTCAAAAATGTAGGTATTTCCCAAGAGCATCTTGTAAAAGGTCCTGACCTAGGAAAGTTAACCATTTGCACATCCTTCCTAAGGGGGAAGACATAATTTCAGGATAGTTTTACACATGGAGACTTTACAGATTAGCCCCAAGCAACTCACTTCTCAGACAACCCACTTCTCAAGCAGCCCGCTTCTCAAACAGCCCGCTTCTCAAACAGCCCGCTTCTCAAACAGCCCACTTCTCAAGCAGCCCACTTCTCAAACAGCCCACTTCTCAAACAGCCCACTTCTCAAGGCTGTGTGTCTTTCCCACCCTGACCCACCTCAGTTCCCTCCTAAGTCAGAGAATCCCTGGGCTCTGTATCTGGAGGAACCTTAAAGAACCTTAAAGGATTCTTAAACTGGGCTCTTCCATGCCCAAGCTGCTTGGGATCCACTGCAGGGGTAAGAGGAAGGGGTCAGAAGGACAGTGTTCTGGGTCCTCACCCCTGCTCCCGCTTAGAGCAGTCTGTTTTCATTCAACTTTTATACTAGACATTGGCATAAGATTTCATTTTTTAAGATTCCACCGGAAAAATAAAAATAACACAAAAAAAAAAAAAAAAAAAAAAAAGGTGACTCAAAGAAAATGAGTTACTTGCCTAAGGGTACGTAGTTCAGGGCTCTGTCATGACCGCCCTGGGCCTCTATGGCATTGCTCATTCCCTTTCAGAAGATGGCTGGGGCAGCCAATCCAGTAGAAGGCAGCTCCAGTGCCCTTGGAAGTGCTGGCACCTGACACCTTTCCCACAAAGTACACACCTGGTCTCACCTTATCAACATAGTTGGCGATCTCTATGAGCTTGTGTTTGGTGGCGTCCTGGTCTCGTCGATTCTTCTGAAACTAAATGGGACAAGCAGAGCCATGTGAGATCCCAGAACCTCTCGCAGGATGCTTCCTGCGCCCCATTACTCGTCTTTGAATTTGCTCTTATTTCCTTCTGTCTTCTCTGAGCCGTCATTTTTATGCAATTGTCTTCCCCACCACAGTAAGAGCTGATGGAGGGCAGTACCTGTCACATCTATCTTTGTATCCACAGCTACTAGCTCAGTGCAGCACACACAGTAGGCATGTAATAATTATGCATGGAGTTGAACTGCCTTCCTCTAACCCTTGAAGCACATCTTATTCTCCTGCCCTTCAAACTACAAGGCCTCTGACAAACTCCCACTGGGGCTTAGGACGACTGATCCAATCCTCACCTCGGTCATCACCGCAACATGAAGCCACCATCGCACAGATCTCAGGAGGCTTCCCTACATGTGGTCAATCAACAATGATCGAATTGTTGCTGAATGCCTGCTATGGGCAAGGCACTGCGCTTAGCACTATGTAGGACCCAGAGAAGTGTGAGATCTTGGTCCTAGCCTAGAGGAGCTTCAATTAAAACAGAAAGGGCCAGAAATAACTGTGGCAGATCCTGAGTGACAGATCCTGTGCTTAAGAAGTATACAACTGAAATGGTCTGAGAAAACCTGCCTGGAAAACGTGCACAGAAAAACCACAGTAGGAGGCCATGTGAATGGCATGAGTGCTAACGAGGAGGACCATAAGACACTGGCAAATAGGCTTCATCTTGCACACCACTCAGATCCACTGGCAATGCCTTCTACAGTGAGGAGAATTCTGAGACTGCATCAATTCAATCAGACATTTCTTTTTTTTTCTTTTTTGAGACTGAGTCTTGCTTTGTCGCCCAGGCTGGTGTGCAGCGGTGCAATCTTGGCTCACAAGCTCTGCCTCCCAGGTTCAAGTGATTCTCCTGCCTCAGCCTCCTGAGTAGCTGGGATTACAGGTGCTCACCACCAAGCCCGGCTAATTTTTGTATTTTTAGTAGTGATGGGGTTTCACCATGTTGGTCAGGCTGGTCTCAAACTCCCGACCTCAAGTGATCCATCTGCCTCGGCCTCCCAAAGTGCTAGGATTACAGGCATGAGCCACCATGCCCGGCCGCAATCAGACATTTCTAACCAAGCATAGGAAAGAAAGCTGTGTTCCATTAGAAATATCTGCCATGGGTACCAGAAAGAGGACATTTCAGTGTGAATACCTTCTATTTACCATTCCTGCCTCAAAAAAATAGATCTCTCTGAGCTGCGATGAAGGAAAGCTTCACAGTGTAAAGAGAAAACCTGCTACAACTGCAAATTAAAGTTGAAAATCATAGGCATGTCCTGTACACTGCCATTGTTACATAGAATCTGGGTCCTCTCTAATTTATCTTGGGTACCCACTGTACATGTTACTTCAATTCTGAACCTTCACGTCCTTCCTCCCCTCTATCCTGCAAGAGTATCTAAGCAAGAAACAAGAACAGCCAAGTAAAACACCCTGGGATATTTGTTCAGCCAGAGGTGTGTCCCAGCCCTGACACAGGGAAGAAATCCACCATTTCCCTTTCAGCACAGCTTGTGGACATTCTCAGGGCTTCCTTAAAACTGCCACTCACCAGAAGAGAATCTGTCACCACCGCTTTCTAGAGTGAGATTCAGTGAGACACTGTAACTTAGACCTTTCCAAGGTGTTAATCCAGGAGTTTCTCATTCTAGAGGTCTCCTGTTTCTAAATTGGTCTCTCAGCACAGATAGCATTGCAGCATTTCCATTCATTTAGTAATATTTATTAGAACATCAGGGTCAGATTTCGTTGTCTTTCAAAAAAATATTAACCTTCTTCTCTTCAAAGAACTGCCTAATGAGACCACCATAATTTAAGGAGTGAATTCTGTTGTCCAGAGTAGTCTGAAGCAGGAGTCGGCAAACCTTTTCTGCAAAGGTCAGATTAGGCTTTGTGGCCATATAGTCTCTGCTACAACTCTTCAACTGTGCAGCGGTGGCTCGGAAGCAGGCCTGGATGATACAGAAACCAACGGGCCTGGCTGTGTTCCAGTAAAACTTTGTTTCCAAACACATAGTACAGGCTGGATGTGACCATGGAGTATAGTTTGCAGACCCCTGATCTAAAGAAAGGACTGTCTCAAGCTCACATTTTCTAGGGTGACACAGCAAGTACCACATGCAGCACCATCCTTTCCCAGCCATTTGGCACTGTACCAGCATCATGGAAGTCCTCTACAGGCCTGTGTTTACAGCTATCCTGTCTACCCCTACAACAGTCCACCTTACTCTTTATTCCGCCCTGGATTCCATTCCACCTGGGGGATGAATAAACTAGAAGCTCCCACCGAGGACCAGGGAGCGAGGAGCTGCCTGCTCACTTTTACTGCTGACAGCTCTCTCTCTAGGCAGCAGCGGCGTCTGGCTCTCCCTATCTGTGTCTCCACTTCCTCCTCTGCATTCAGAGCCGCAAGGTGAAGGCTGTCCTGTCTCGGCAGGAGGTTATAAATCATGGTAAAGCAGCCCTCCCCTTTCCTGCCATCCCATCCTCTCAGATTGATTAATTAATTGTCAAGAATATATTTCTGTCTGCAGAGGATGGAGACAGGTGGAGAGGGGATGATTCGTGAGCCTGTGAACCCAGCCTGGCCTGTTACACCCCCACCCCAGTCCCTCAAATGAATCATTCAAAGCCTTCAGCGGAGGGGTGCCCAGGGCTCTGAGAAATGAGCACATTCCTTTATCCGCCACGGCTGCATGAATCACAGCCCTGCTGGGAACCCCGGGCTGTTGCTGAGATGCTCTCCTTTGTAAGAGAAAGATGGCTCTAGGTGACACCAGAGTCCTCGAGGCACCTTGAGCAGACACTTTTTCTCTGGGGGTGTGCTGTGACCCTGGAGGTCAGGAGACAGAAGATGCCTAATCCCTGCCTCCCCCCATGCTGCCCACTTCTCCAGCTGCTGGAGATTCACACCCAGTGGGTTTTAAAACCTGCACAGAATTCCTCTGAGAACAGTGCAAGGCCAAAGGGGAGAAACACCCCACCTTTAAACTAGAGCAGTTGGGCTCTATATACTTAAGTATTGGGATTCCCAGGAACTGCCATCTAACCAAAGGATTCTGTAGCTGAAAGAAATGACTCATGACCATTGTATTCGATGATCACAGATGCAAAGCTTAAATGGAAAAATGTCCCAGAGTCAGAGGAGCTCGGTTTTCTTCCACCAGTCCTCCCACGACGGGCAGTCGTGCAGGGCAGGCCAGAGTCAGTTATCTCCTCCCATGACTTTGGAGCCTCAGCTGGCTTTTAAACCAGCTTTGGATTTTGCTCCCCACACTATTCCCCCATGCTGTACACACACGAGTCTTTGGAGAGGAAACAGAAAACATAGAAAACACACACACACACACACACACACACACACACAGCTGTTGGAAAAACCAATATCAACATCAATTAAAAAGCTAAACGCTTTTCAAAGCAGAGCACAATGTTCCCTCGGTCTGGAATGCCCTTCATCTCCACTCCTCTGCCCAGTTAACTCCTCCTTGTCTTTTAAGACAGCTTCAAGGGCCACCTCCTTCTGCCACTAACGAACATCCAGTGACTAACACTCAAAGACCTTCTGGCCTACAGCCTAGTGCTCTCCCCACACTACCAGGCCCTGCCGCAGGACACATGCTTTGGAAATGTGACTAGATATAGGCGCCTTAGACTGAGCTCTTTGGGGAGATGGTAGCTAAACCATGTGGATGGGATACAGACAGACTGGAGTAGCGATGGGCTCTATCCTCAGGAGAGACCAAGGCCAGTGTCTGCCCTGCTCCAACACAGCGAGCGCTCAGCTCATAATGACATCCAATGCACACAAGATGCGCTTAGTACTTATATGATGGAGACGCTAAACACAGTGAGAATTGGAGGTAACATCTGGCTAATTTAGGCGAATATGGGCTCAGGGCCTAAACTCACTCTTTAAGTGTCTGCTTCAATGTTAGAGAAGCTTTCCCTAATTCCCAAAACTATGTTGAATCCCTCATTATCTGCGCTCTCATCCCTCCTAATGGTCCATCTTAGTGCTCATCACACTTTGGACCTACAGGTTTGTGTGCTGTTACTGCAAACTCTGCGATGCCAGGGGAGGGTACATCTTCTTGAGAGCTATATGTCCAGGTGCTTAGCACATAATAGAAAATCAAGAGATCATTGATGAATAAATGAAATATACAATGAGCCAGGTGAGGGTTCACCAAATCTTAGAACCTGTCTGATTTGAGGAACATGGTGTTAAAGGCTGAACTGCTGTGCCTTTAGGTCAGTGGTTCTCAAACTTGCCTGTACAACCCAATTGCCCAGAGGTCTTGTTAAAACATGGATTCCTAGACCCCATCCTGATGGTCTGGGATTCAGGTGGTCAGGGGTAGGGCCCAAGAATTTGCATTTTATATAAGATCACAGGTGCTGCTGATGCTGGCACTCTGGGAACCACATTTTGGGGACCATGGTTTTAGGTCATCATTTGGCATCATTTGACATGATTATAAAAATGGACCCACACACATGGGCAAGAACACAGTTTTCAGTCGGATGACTAGGAATGTACTTACTATCTTTGCAAACAAAAAAGAGTTTTAGAATTTCCATGGACAATTCATGGGTTCCTAAGAATAAACACCAGAACCTTAAGGTCTTCAGACCCAGTTCAAGAAATGTTAATCAGATAACTGTCTTGATTTTCTATGTGATTGATGTATCAAGCCAGGAGAGGCTTAGCTGTGTGGGGCGGGGGGTGGGGGGAGGGGAACAAAGGGTCAGGGGAGTGAGGGGAGCTCCCCCCAGCCATGTTTAAAATGGCAAAAAGAGCCTTTGGTCAGATTTTTTTTTTCTTTGAGATGGAGTTTTGCTCTTGTTGCTCAGGCTGGAGTGCCATTGGCACGATCTCAGCTCACTGCAACCTCTGCCTCCCAGGTGCAGGCAATTCTCCTGTCTCAGCCTCTCATGTAGCTGGGATTACAGGCATGCACCACAATTCCCAGCTAATTTTGTATTTTTAGTAGAGACGGGGTTTCACCATGTCGGCCAGGCTGGTCTCAAACTCCTGATCTCAGGTGATCCACCCGCCTTGGCCTCCCAAAGTGTTGGGATTACAGGCGTGAGCTGCCGCGCCCAGCCCTTGGTCAGACTTAAGGTCAAAATCATAGATGAACTGGAGAAAGATGAATAGGCAACATTTCCCCAAACAGTCTGGAGCCTGGAATGGAAGCTATCAAGAGAGCAGTTTTTCTGTCAAACCCATTGCCTCCCCCTTACCTCTGCATAATCAGCCACGAGGTAAAGCTCCACATACTTCATGGAGTTTAAATCTTCCCTTTTCATCTAAGAAAGAGAAACAGATCAGCGCTATAGAAATGGTGGACTTGGCCTCATTTTTAAAAAACTGCTAAGAAACAGAGCTGCTGGAGAAGCAGCAGCTACCTCTGTAATGATTTTGTCATTGGGCACTAGAGATGTTCTTGGCTGTGGTGGCCGTCACTCACATAACACCTTCCACTGCCATTTGGTTATTGCTGGAGGCTGCTCTGGGACATTGGATTCAGTCCTTTATTCTCAGAAAATACTGAGATGAGCTGGTGAGCACAGGCAGGACAGAGGCCAGCGTACGAGAGGGAGTGTGCTAACCACCACGTTCCCACAGAACCTCGAAACCTCAAAACCTCAAAACACCCTGCTGTTTTCAGTATGAATCAATATGAAGACTGTGTGCATAGGGTGTAGTGTCTACTCCAATAGGGAAGGCATACTTTTCTTTCCCACTTTTTTATTCTTATTTTTTTGAGGCAGGGTCTTCTTCTGTCACCCAGGCTGGAGTGCAGTGGTGCCATCTCGACTCACTGCTATCTCCGCCTCCCGGGTTCAAGTGATTCCCGTGCCTCAGCCTCCCAAGTAGTTGGGACTACAGGTACCCAGCCACCATGCCCAGCTAATTCTTGTACTTTTAGTAGAGATGGGGTTTCGCCATGTTACCCAGGCTGGACTCAAACTCCTGGCCTCAAGCAATCTGCCTGCTTTAGCCTCCCAAAGTGCTAGGATTATAGGCATGAGCCATGGCACCCAGCCTTCTTTTCACTTTTTAAGCTTTCTGAAGTCAGCATCTGAGTGTTTTAAAGGTAGTGGTGTTCTCCCCAAAAGCAGTTATTCTATTATGAGGGTATTTCACACTCAACAATGACTTAGAATCAAAGAAAAACACTATTTCCTTCTTCTTAGGCATCACCCTTCAATTTAGAAATACTCCTGGATTCAAAGTAAGCAACCTCAGAGGGGACAAGCCTGTCCCCAGGTTGAGCCTCAAAACTCACCCTGCGAGGTCGCTTCTTGGTCTGTTGTGTAAACTGAAGGGCCCAGTCCCTGGTGCTGAGCTTGGAGTGCCCGAACCCACAGTTTCCCGGGGGCGGCTTGAGATGTTCAGATCTGTAAATAAGGTGTTGGCCCTCGCTGTCAGGGAGGGGCTCGATGACGTAGCTGAGGTTGCTGCTCACCGTAATCAGTCCTCTGTTGAGAGGAGAAATAGAAACTCTGGTCAAAGATTATGGTTCTGAAAAAGTCCCTTGTGTAGGTCTCAGTTTCTCCATATGCAAAATGACATAGTGGGTTTTGATCATCGGTTCTTAACCTCATTATGGGGCCATGTACCCCTTTGTGAGACTCTGATGCAAGCTCACACTTCCTCTCTAGCGAAATGTACATATACATAAAACGTGGTGCATGAGCTCAGGGCACTTGGACCTTCCCCACTCCACCCAACCACCACCACCAAGCTCATCGTGAGGCTCCAGGTTAAGAATCTCTGGACTGGGAAATCTCAAAAAGTTCTGAAAAGGCTGTACCTGTGACACTTAAAACTTATGAAGGATGGTAGGTCCAGGATTCCAAAAAGCCTCCCAAACCAAAACATGGCATAGGACAAATCATGGGTCAAAACTTTAGAGACTCAGAAGAAGCAGTACAGTGGCCAGAGAAAGAACAGTGGCCTGCAAGTGAGGTGACCCAGGTTCTGGATTTAGCTCCAACATTCAATTGTCACACGCTCTTCAACAAGCATCTTAAATCTCTCCAAGCATCAGTTTCCTCATCCCTAAAATGGCAATTATAACTTATCAAGACTCCTGGATGACTAAGTGGAAAGACAAGGGTCTTTGTGCTTGGAAACTAAAGCTAGATGCATCAGTGATGACATGCCTACCTGTCCCAACTGCCCCACATCAGCACGGCAGTTATTTGGTGAAGTGACATCCACCACCAAGCATGAGTGACTACTTTTTTTCCTCCCTTGATTATAGATACTAGCATTGAACTCAGAATAAACTCATGGAGCCCTTACTGTGTCCTACACATAATCTAGACATAATCCTTTTCCTCAAGAAACTCACAGTCATCTGGAGGACAGTCACAAATATTTACTGAGCTCCTGCTGCGGGCCAGGTTATCATGCTAGTTGCTGAGGATGGAATAGTGAACAAGACACACCAAGTGCCTACCCTTGTGAAGCGTTGAGTCTAAGCATTGGAATAAGTCACTCTAATGTATAACAGAGAGAGCAAAAAGTTTCATCACCCCTTGGACTGGAGGCAGCTGCTCCAAGTGTTACATCACCAAGGCTTCTGAGGGCTTTTCTAGCCTCAGCAAGAAAGAAGACCATGACTTATGATCTATTGCTATTGCTAATGATCAGTGAAGGCCCAGGCAGCAGGCATGTGTCATCCTTGATACAATGAGATAAACATGATTGTAAAGGTATGTAATCAAGGCTCAGGGGGAGAAGGAAGCCCAGGAGTAAGCCCTACAGACTCTAGCAGCATTTTGTATGCTCTAAAACCTCAGGCAGGCTCTCATCCATCCAGAGAGCTCAGAACCTACAGCATCTCCAACCCAGTCTTTGCCACTGTAAATTGGCAGGACCTCTCTCTTAGCTTATCTCAGCTTCGACCTCCACCACAACCGCCACTTGGGATTCCCGCCCAGATTTTGCCCTTTGGGAAGAGCCTGTGACGCTCTCAGGAAAATCAGCGCCAGGCTGTGATGGGCAGCAGCTTTTCCCGGATCCCATCCCTGGCTGACCTTATTCCAGATCCAGGAAGCCTGATGACTTCCTGGCTGCCTCACCCAGGCTGACGCAGCAATACGCGACCACCCCCTCGGACGGACATGTAAGGTACTCCCTGAACATCTGGGGGTGGGAGCGGGGCAAGGAGCAAGGGTCGCATCCACTCCCTAATCCAGTCAGGAAAGGGCAGAGGAGAGAGCTGCTACACACATCCTGTTCCCAAGTTATCTTTTCATCCCAGCCAACCAAGGCCTCTCCCATCACCTCAGTTTCCCCTGATGGCTACACACTTTGGGAACACAGAGGGCTTGACCACCAACGGATGGTTCTGTGCACCAGGCTGTGGCTGCCAAGATGACACCCAGTGAGTGGAAAGTTCCATAGAGGAATCGGGGAAAGTTCCAGTGGAGGGTCACAAGGCGCAATTGATCTGGCATCACTTGAACAAGCCTGTGAGCTAAACAGGACAGAGACCAAGCCAAAGTGTGGTGCACAATAAATAAGAATCCTCATAGTGGCTGCAGACTATAGAGCCTTTGCTGTGGACTTGGCACTGTGCCAAGTGAGCATTTTATTATTCCCACCACCTTCCTAGGATCCTTACAAATATTGTCCCCAATGTACAAATGGGAAAACAAAGGCTCAGCAAGGTTAATTAACCCAAAGTCACATAAATAGTAAGAGTAAAGAGTAGGGATTTGTTTTTTGTTCGTGTTTCATCAACTTTTATTTTAAGTTCCAGGGTACATGTGCAGGATGGGCAGGTTTGTTACACAGGTAAACATGTGCCATGTGATTTGCTGCACAGATCAGCCCATCACCTAGGTATTAAAGGAGTTGGGATTTGAATGGAAGTATTCTAGTTTCAAGTCCCACAACTTTACCCTGACCTTCCACTGCCTCAGTCACGATAGTCCTATAGAGGCTGGGCGCAGTGGCTCACGCCTGTAATCCTAGCACTTTGGGAGGCCAAGGCTGGTAGATTCCCTGAGCTCAGGAGTTGGATATGGTAAAACCCTGTCTCTATTAAAAATACAAAAATTAGCCAGGCGTGCTGGCCGGCGCCTGTAATCCCAGCTACTCGGGAGGCTGAGGCAGAAGAATTGCTTGACCTTGGGAGGTGGAGGTTGCAGTAAGCTAAGATCGCACCACTGCACTCCAGCCTGGGCGACAGATCAAGACTCCGTCTCCAAAAGGAAAAAAAAAAACAGCCCTGTAGAGTGAATCAGAAAGATACCACCAGCCTACAGATGGCTCCAGTGATGGTGCCAGCAGCTCTCCTTTGAGGGGTGATTGGCCTCACCTCAGTTTCCTAGGAAAAAAGACAAAGGAGGTGTGCAGCCTACTTTTCACCTTCAGATGCCATTGATTGAGCTAACTGGATGCCAGGCACTGTGTTTACAAATGTTATTTCATTCCCACATCATCATTATAAGGAGGCACCCTCATGAGTCCCACTTTATAGATGAAGAAACTGTGGCTCAGAGACATTAAATAACAAGCTCTCATGGCTAAGGGCAGTGTGGGCTCCAGACATGGGGACCAGGTAATCTAGAGTCAAAGATTCAAGGTCCACAGACTTTGGACCCTATCCCCTTAGCCTCTATGCTTTCTGCCTCCATCAGTGAGTTCCAGGCCTAAGTGTCAGAGATCTCTAGGAGCAGAGGTCTCAGGGATATCTACTAGAATATTCTACAGTGTATTGAAAACATGGCTATCCAGGTCTGCTGTGGATATGGTTTACCTGTCCCCAGCAAGTCTCATGGTAGAATGTGATCCCAGTGTTGGAGGTGGGCCTGGTAGGAGGTGTTAGGGTCATGGGGTGGATCCCTCATGAATGGCTTGGTGCATCCTGGTGGTAATGAGAGAGTTTTACTCAGCAAATTCCCGTGAGAGCTTCCTCAAGAGCTGGTTATTAAAAAGCCTGGCACCTCCTCCCTCTCTCTCTCACTTCCTGTCTCACCACTTGATCTCCGCTCATACAGGCTCCCCGTCTCCTTCTGCCACGAGTGGAAGCAGCCTGAGGCCCTCACCAGAAGCAGATGCTGGCGCCATGCTTCCTGTATGGCTCGCAGAACTGTGAGCCAAAATAAAACTCTTTTCTTTATAAAGCACCCAGCCTTATGTATTCCTTTATAGCAACACAAATGGACTCATACAGGGCCCAACTTTAAAAATCCAGATCTGCAGGCCTGAGTGTCTGCACTGTTATCAAGGCCCATGAGTAATTCCCTGCCCAGCCACACTCAGGAACTTTGGCCTGCAGACCGCACTCTGCAGCAGGCACCTGCTTTTC
Organism: Macaca thibetana thibetana; assembly: GCF_024542745.1. Lineage (NCBI taxonomy): Eukaryota > Metazoa > Chordata > Mammalia > Primates > Cercopithecidae > Macaca > Macaca thibetana. The sequence continues at coordinate 24,145,031 of NC_065583.1, read as the reverse complement.
ACGGGGACCCTAGTAATTCTGATTCAGGGAGTGGGCAGATTACAGTTTGAGAGAAACGCAGGCTCAGAAGGACCCTGGAGGTCCTTCCAGCAATAGGATTCTGTGGCCACTTCCCTCCCTTCCTCCAACTGCTATTCCTGGTAATGTGCCCATGTCACGGTTGCAATCCCCTCAGACGGCCTGGGGATGGAGGAGAGGCTGGCACAAGCCCCAGCACTGTCAGCGGCCTGCAGCTTTGTTGCTGGGGGAATGTCTGAGAATGTGGCTCCAGGGGCCCTCCCCGCCCCCACCCCTAATTCCTTTAGCTGCCCCCTTCCAAACACCACCAGTTGTTTATCTTTCTAGGAGCCTTGCTTGATCTAATTTGCTGAATGTTAGCGCTGGCAAAGGCAGAACTCAGCCAGAAGGCATGAGCCGGGGCCCAGGAGGCTGGGTGGCCAGCCTCACGTGCCATTCTCCATTCTGTCCTCCATCCTACTGCTCATTGTTAAGAGATGGATACAAACGAAATTGTACAGAAAAACCCGGGCAGGCCAGGTCGGGCAGGCAACAGGCAATTCATGTCTAACCCCTGCATAACTGAAGGATTCACCAAATGCATTCTTCAAGGAAGTAGGCCAAGAACTGCTTCCTGGGGACTTGTCCATTCAGAGCTAAACCAAAGGGGACACGTTCTACATCCCTCTACCCAGAGGTGCCCTAAAAGGTAACTACCCTGCTACCCTTCTTTCCTCTCCCCTTCTCTGCAAATTATATCCATGCAAAAGGAGTTACGGGGAATTCCAAAGGTTGCAAAAAAGAGAAGAGAAGGCTTGTAGGTCATGTGCTATCTTAGGGACGGGGTGCCCCCATGTAGCACCTGGATTCAAACTCTGGCTGTGCTGTCTCCTAGCTGTGTGGTAAGTGATGTAATAACACTGCCCATCTCACAGAGTTGCTGTGATAATGGACTGAATAGGCAATGTTCACTAATAACCAAAGCAACATTTTAAAAGAATAGTTAACAGTCATTGATTGTGTATTATACGTCAAGCAAAGTGCAAAGTGTTTTATTCGACAGCCATTCCACACATCTGTACTGAGAACCCACTGTGTGACAGGAGCTGTTCTCAGCACGGGAAACAGCATGATCAAAGCAAAGTCCCTGCTGTCAAGGAGCCTGCACTCCTCACCTATTGTAAATCCACCAGTGATGTCAATATTGTTATTCCCATTTTATGGATGAGCAAACTGAGACTAGATAGCTTAAGTAGCTTGGCAGGGTTTAAACCAGGAACTGTCTGGCTCCAGAATCTAAATTCATCACAACTTAATAATACTGTCCTCTGAGGGCTTAGTCTGCGCAATGCCTGACATGGACGTGGCATTTATGATCTGTTCTGCAGAAGGAAGGCAAGGAATTCAAAGGTGGAAAGGACTTGCCACTTCTCGTCCAGGGCTGGCTGTGTATACATGAACCACCTCCTTCTGCCCCAGGCTCCCACCTCCCTGAGACTCTGCCCAACCTCTCTACATCCCAGGACTTCCAACACAAAAGGAAGCTTTTAACAGTCTGGTCTACTCTCGTTTTACAGAAGAGAGGAAAGCCCACCCAAAAAAGAACTTGCCCAAGCTCACCTAGTGAGTTAATGTGACAGCCGGTGCAAATCCCAGCTCTCCTAACGTCCAGGTTCATGACTCTGGGGTATGCCCCCGACCTCACCCCCACTGACCACCCACCCCACTCCCAGGACTTACCCACCTTTCGGACAGAGTAGGGCCTGTGGAGGGACCAGCCTGGCCACAGCAAAGACATGGAAAAAATTTAATGGGGAGAGGAAAACACAGAGAGCCACACAGCCAGGAAGTATGGAGCTAGATCTTAAACGTGGATCCCTTGACTTTAAATTTTGAGCTTATTCCAGGCCATCATGCGCACTTTCCTACACATTCTCCTGCATTCATTTTCAATCTCATATTCTCCCTTTCTCCCTCTCTCACAGAATCTAGTCCAGGGACCACAGTTAAGGTATAATTACAGTGAGAGTGAGCCCTATGTTTTTGAAGGCAGGGCTGCTGTAATATAAGGGTGATCCATCAAATAGACAACGATGCATGATTTACTGTATGCCTCTGAAAGACTTTCTATATAATGAAAATCTGTCAGACATTAGTACAAATGATATTATGCAATCATTAAAAGAATGAGATAGATCTATGTATACCTAAAACATAATGCTAAGTTGGAAAAAAAAAACAAAACTGTATGTATAAGGTAACCTCATTTGGATTAAATATGTTCATATATTACATATATATACACACACACACACACACACACACACACACAATTATGCATTTCAATTAAGGATACCTCCAACAGTAATTAAGGATACCTCCAACAGTAATAACAGATGGAGAACGGGATTGGTTGGAAGGGTAGGACAAGATAAACAACTTTCATTTTTCAAAGCTTACACATTCCTGCATGATTTGAACATTTAATACTAAACCCATATTAGTTATATAATGATAATTGTTAAAAATTTCTCTAAAAAAAGTAAACAACTTACCAACCAGATACACCTCTGCTATTGACAGTGAACTACATACACACACACACACAGTTTCCCAGAACACACAGGCTCAGTCAGAGATACCTTAACCCAGTGTAGATATTTAGAGAATGTCTTAATCTGAGACAGGCTTGGGAGAATGACACTTGACATCCCCAGTGAGATGGGATGCCATGTCTTTTCAATGGTGTCTTTTTTTTTTTTTTTGAGAAGGGGTCTTGCTCTGTCGCCTAAGCTGGAGTACAGTGGTACGATCTCAGCTCACTGCAATCTCTGCCTCCCGGGTTCAAACGGTTCTCCTGCCTTAGCCTCCCAAGTACCTGGGTCTACAGCATGCACTACCACACCTGGCTATTTTTTATATTTTTAGTGGAAATGGGGTTTTGCCATGCTGGCCAGGCTGGTCTCAAACTCCTGACCTCAAGTGATCCACCCGCCTCGGCCTCCCAAAGTGTTGGAATGAAAGGCGTGAGCCACCTCGCCCAGCCTATTGGTGTCATTTATAAGTACTATAGCTTCCAATCAATTCTCAAAGGGTCCAGGGGCCCAAATAAGATTACAGACATTATACTCCTGTATTAGTCTGTTTTCACACTGCTATAAAGAACTACTTGAGACTGGGTAATTTATAAAGGAAAGAAGTTGAGTTGACTCATAGTTCTGCATGGCTGGGGAGGCCTCAGGAACCTTACAGTCATGGCAGATGGCCAAGGGAAAGAGCACCTTCTTCACAAGATGGCAGGAGAGAGGGAGCACAAGGGAAACTGACACTTTTTTTTTTTTTTTGAGACAGTCTCGCTCTGTCACCCAGGCTGGAGTGCAGTGATGCAATCTCAGTGCACTGCAAGCTCCGCCTCCCGGGTTCACGCCATTCTCCTGCCTCAGCCTCCCAAATAGCTGGGACTACAGGCGCCCGCCACCACGCCCAGCTAACTTTTTGTATTTTTAGTAGAGACGGGGTTTCACCGTGTTAGCCAGGATGGTATCCATCTCCTGATCTCATGATCCGTCCGCCTTGGCCTCCCAAAGTGCTGGGATTACAGGCGTGAGCCACCATGCCCGGCCGGAAACTGACACTTTTAAACCATCAGATCTTGTAAGAACTCCCTCACTATTACCAGAACAGCATGGGGAAACTGTTCCCATGATTCAATCACCTCCCACCAGGTCCCTCCCTCAACACATGGGGATTACAATTCGAGATAAGATTTAGGTGGGGACACAGAGCCAAACCATATCAATTACATATCTATGTTCTTTTTTCGCAAGGAATATTCCTAAAAGGATATATAAGAAACTAGTAACAACGGCTGTCTCTGGGAAGGGGGGGAAATGTGGAAATCTGGGGTAAAAAGAGACGTATCTTTCATTGTACACTCTTTTGTACTTTTTTGAATTTATTTTTACTAAGATCATATATGACTTCTTCAATTAAAGTAACCTAAAGAACTGCTTTGGAGAGAAGAGGGGGCCTAGCAACCATCTAGAAGCTCAGCTGAATTCCTCTTGGTATCATCAGCTTGAAGATCTCACTTGATAGAAATCCTACCTATTTTCTCCAATCACGGGATCTTGTTTCCAGGACAGAAGAACAATCACTATGGAGATTTTTCACTGCAGCAGTGCTTTATGAGCTTTGGGAGGCGCCTTGAGTTTTGATGACATGGGTTTGAATACTGCTGCTGTTGCAGCTGCTCCTTCTCCAGGGTCCAAATGGAACCATCTGGCATGAGTCTCCAGCTCTTAAATCAGTCCACCCACAGTCCACGCCTTGGTTTCTTAAGGCGTGTGTAGTGAGAAGACTGGGAAAGTAAGGAAGGTGGACCTCACCAGACGGAAGCATGCAAAACAGAAACACATGGACAGCTCACCCGGTATCCCCCTCCCTGTCAGCACTGCTGCTGGAATGATTTACAAGACGCCAAGCCAAGTTCCCACTGCTCCAGACTGAGGGGATGGAGGAAGAGGCAGACAGAAGCAGGTCACACCTGCATGTTCTTTTTCCTCCTTCTTGGGACAAACTTTGTTTACTTGCAGACTGCAGGTGGCGGTGGCTGGGCTTGTAAATACCACTGTGAGGCCAGTTAGCTTGGCTCAACCAGGTCACTTAAACAGAGGGGATTTGGGGCCACTCTGTTATTGCTTCCCATCCAAAGCCCATTTCCTGCCTAATTTCCTCCAGCCAACTCACCATGCAGCATTCAAACAAAGTCATGGCCCAATTTATAAACAGACACTTGGGACCTGCAGTGTCAGAAACCCTCCATCTGTATAGGAGCCTGCATAAGTCTTAGCATCGTCTCACCAGTGTAAGATGAGGAGAAACCTTTACATTTAAAAAGTACCATAATTACAGCAATAATCTCTATCATGCCTAATATTGATGTTCACTTTATTGACAAGGAAACTGAGGGCTCCAAAATTACAATGCTGGTTTTCCCTCCGCCTGTGTAGGGCACTGGCATCAGGAAGACACTCAATTTCAATTTGTGAATGAAAAAGGCAATCACTGAATGAATGAATCAGTCAATAGAGGAAGAACACACAATGGAGCCACCTCCTATCAGCTCACAAGAGCCAATCCAAGGCATGTCTTCCCAATTCTGCCTTCAATAACATCACATGGGTAGCTTGAAATTGATCATGGTGGGATTATCTTTGCCAGCATATTGGCAGATGCTACAAATCAGGGCTTTTTCCTTTTTGTCATAGAGCCAGTTTACACTGGGCTGAAGTGTCTCTCACTGAGCCTGTGTATTCTTGGAAACTGTAGCTCACTGTCTATCACTGCACAGAGGCACCACATAGTACAGGCAATCAAAACCCAGGCAATTAGTATATACAAGGAGATATCAGGTTTTTTAGATCATCATCCTTCTTCAAAAAAAAGGGAAGGAGAAGGAGATTGAAAGTGGTCTACATAAATAAGACTTATCACGTCAACATACATGCGTAGATTCTATTGCATGCAAGGCATTAGGGCAGGCTGGTGGAGAGAAATAGATATGTGAGATATACTGCATATTCTCAAGGAACACACCTTCTCAGGTACAGACTATAATGTGCACACAAATCACGTGGGAATCTTGGTAAAATGCAGATTAAAACCCAGTAGGTCTGCGTGGAACCTGAGAAGCTGCATTTTGAACAAACTCCCAGGTAAAGTTGACGCTACCCATCCATGGACCACACCTAGAGAAGCAAAGGCCTAGGAGGTCACCGCATGCTGACAGTGTGCCGCTGCAAGTTCCTAGGTAAGATGGCTATTCACAAGCTGAATCCTCACAACCACAGGCATATATTCTTTTTATCCACATTTTACAAGTGAGACCATTGAGACCCAAGGTCACCCAGCTGGTAAACTGCTACCAGCTCAAAGCCAGGTAGTCTCACTCAGAGAAGGAAGGGTCACTCTCAAAAGCACATTCTGGTGGGAACTTTTCAATTGATTTTCTCTCTTGAAAATTATTCTTGCCTCTCCTTTCTCTTCCTACTCTCTGTTCATTAACCGTCCGTTTCCTATTTCACCACCTCCAAGTACTCCCAAAGAAGAACTGAGGAGGTGTGGAACCAAATGCTCAAACTCATCCATTGCGAGCATATTAACCATGTGTCTTCTTTTTTATCTTCTGTTTCTTTGACATCTGGGTCTTGCTGACCATAGAGGGACTGCCCCTTCCAGGGTTAGCCAACTCCTAGAGATGGTCAACAATTTCCCAGCTACCTTGCCTTTCAAATGCAAGCCAATCAATCCAGAACCCATACCCTAGCCATCTATTTTATGGGGCTGTCAACCTCTGGGCCACTATCCCCCTTCCCTAATCACCCCAGAACCAGGTATAGGACAACTAAGGACAGAGAGCCCATAAACCCCAGAGCCTGCTGAAATGATGCAAACTAGCCAATCCTAAACCTGCTTACTCTGCCTCTCCCATTCCTTCCTGCAGAAACCACAAGAAGGGCTTCTGCTGACATTTCTCCAGGCTCCCTCGGCCGGCTGACCAACCCCAGTGCCTCCCCAGGCCACCCCCATGGCACAGCTGGGCCCCTCCTTTTTCTGTGAGTATAACCATCTTTTCAATGGCAGTCATCTCCTGATTTTTTGGCCTCACCATACCTAAATAATAACAAAACCTATATTTTAAAACATCAAGTTTCATCAGGAAAGTTAAATCCCAATGGATTTGTGGATTACCTAGGCTTTCCCTTGCCCGTCCTCCCAGGCTCAGCCCCTCTCTGGGCTGGCTTGCACACATTCTCAATGGACTCCTTCCCAAGGTCCTTGCCTTTGCCTTGTCTGTCTTGAAACTTCCATTCCTGAGGAGAGTGTCAGGTGCCACCTGTAGCCTTAGAGTCTCTTACCTAATTCCCCGGCAGGTGCTGAGCGTGACGCTGGACAGCTCTGTCTCCCTCACTGTGCCGTGGTAAAAGCAGTGATCCTAACAAGGAGAAAGGAGGTGGTCAGGCTAAAGAACACTGATAAGCATGGCAACGTTAATGTCTCAGGATGGTGGGTGACTCATGGCTTATTATATACCTACCCAACTTTATAGCACCTTACAACCTGCAAAGAGCTTTCCAAGACACAATTTCATTTGATTCCCAAAATAATCCTTGGAGACGGGGCAGGGCAGATGTCATTATCTCCATGAAGCTGATGAAAGGCTGAGGCTCAAAGGAGCAAAGAGATTTGCCCAAGGTCTCCCTGCTGTTTGGAAAATCCAGTATTTTCCTAGTTCAGAGCTCTTTCCATGGCATGCTGTTGGCCACAGAAAACACTGATTCCTGAAAGAGCCTGCCTCCCCACCAACGTTATCTTCGCAACCCCCTGCAATGAGTTGAATAGAACCCCCTAAAATTCATGTCCCCCTCAGAATGTGATTTTATTTGGAAATAGGGTCTTGCAGATATAATTAAATTAAGGTGATGTCATGCTGGGCCAGGCGTGGTAGCTCACACCTGTAATCCCAGCACTTTGGGAGGCCGAGGCAGATGGATCACTTGAGGTCAGGAGTTCCAGACCACCCTGGCCAACATGGTGAAACCCCGTCTCTACTAAAAATACAAAAATCAGCCAGGCGTGGTGGTGCACACCTATAATCCCAGCTACTTGGGAGGCTGAGGCAGGAGAATTGCTTAAGCCCAGGAGGTGGAGGCTGCGGTGAGCCGAGATTGCACTACTGCACTCCAGCCTAAGTGACAGAGTGAGATTCTGTCTCAAGGAAAAGGAAAAAAAAAAAAAAAAAAAAAAAAAAAAAAAAAGGTGGTGTCATGCTGAATTAGAGCAGGTCCTAAATCCAATGATTTGTGTCCTTCTAAGAAGAGGAAAGGACACAGAGAGACACACACAGAGAAAGAGAAGAAGGCCATGAAGATGGAGACAGAGACTAGAGTGATGAAGTTGCAAGCCAAGGAACACCAAGGATGGCCAGAAGCCACCAGAAGCTAGAAGAGCCTGGAAGGACTCTCTCCAGAGGCTTGGAGGGAGTGTGGCCCTGACAATACCCTGAGTTTGGACTTCTAGCCTCCAGGACTGTGAGAAAGTAAAATTCTATTGTTTTAAATCTTTAAGTTTATGGTGCTTTGTTGCCATAGGCCTAGGAAATGAACACTGCCTACTCTTCCACAGCTCAAGATGCTCTTCTACACAAATCCCTCCACACCTGAATCATACTTGATTTGTCACCTATGCCCATGAGGTCTGCTGCTGCTCTCCAGCCACTGTGTCTCACAGCTGTCAGAATTCCTCCATCACTACAAACAGCTGTGAGCACTGCTCTGTGCCAGGCCTGGGGCCAGCCCCTGGAGACACCATAGCCAGCAAATAGAGTCACAGCTTCAGCCTTCATGGGGCTTATGGTCTTGTGAGAGGCAGTCATTAATGAGAAATCCAAACAGATATAATTACAAACCAAAAGAAGGGGCTTGAAACAAACATTTCAGGTGTGGGCTGAGTGTTTTATAAGTCAGGTAACCATAGAATTTAGGAAGCAAATATGCACTGTTGAGCATGCTAATGCGCTAAACCAGACAGACGGGGATGAAATCAGGACTGTGTCCAACAAATGGAGGGGTAACAACAAGAGACACATTCCTAGAGGCTTCCTCCCAAATAAGTCAAGAGAGATGCACTGGTCAGAACAGAGAGAAGGTAAAACCCGCAGGGTAGAGCCAAGTTCTGGAAAGATCTCAAAAGGGATGGATGCAAACCACACAGTTGCAGACACAGAAGCTTTCTCTTTTCCCCCACCTCTAGGACCATGCTTCTTTGTCCCCACCGGACAGGGATGTGACCAGTAATCAGCTATCCCACGTGTCCGTATTCTCTGGCTCCACCTCCCTCCCAGCTCTAAGCATGAGTATAGACGAATAATTAAATTCAAGCATTTTGGCATAGCCAGGCATATTTAAATCCAGGCATAAGCAGTTCCACAACCTCTCTCTGACCTTCAGTGTCTTTAGCCTCTATCCCCCAGAGTGGTGGTGAGAATATTGTACATAAAGGAGCTAGTAAGAGTACCTGGCCCAGAGTGGCAGGCAATAAACATCGGCAACCATATAATCATGAAATTCTCCTTTATCAAATAATATGGCCTCAAGGGACCTGGAAGCCCACCAAAAGGCTGAATCCAAAGCCCTAGCTGTGCCAGTGCTCCATCCTATCCAGCCAGCCACGCAGCCAGATCAAAGGATACAGGCCAAGCTGACACTCAACATGGCCTCGTTCTCCAGAACACAGGTGCCCTTTCATCTGCATATGGTCCCTCGGCCAGCAATGTGGCTTCTCTGCCCATTCAAGCTCATACAGTCAGGAGGAGGGACAGAGCCAACCCCTGTCTTTGCATCAAACTCTTCTGGATTTTAAACAAGTCAGATGTCACCCTTGAGGAGCACAAAGGAAAGTCACTGTGCTGTGACTATGAAAGAAAGTGTGGCAGGCAAAACCCTCCTCCTGGCCAGGATTCCAACTGCTTTCAAATGCCAGCCTGTCATGTGGCTTCTCAACCTATCCCTGGGATCTGGGATTTGGAGGCCCCTCATGAAGCACTCAAGTCCTGAACCTGGTCCTTAGAACTCAACAGGGAAGCCACGAGCCCTGTAGCACAGGATTATTCATGGGGAGAAGAGGGGCCAGGCCTGTGTGGGGTAAATGGGGCTCAGAGGAGTTGGAATGACCAAGAATCAAGGAGTTCAGAAACATATATCGGTATAGTTTCAAAATGCTGGTTAACAGAAAGAACTGAGGCTAGGCGCAGTGGCTCACGCCTGTAATCCCAGCACTCTGGGAGGCCGAGGTGGGCGGATCATGAGGTCAAGAAATCTAGACCAACCTGGCCAATATGGTGAAACCCTGTCTTTATCACAAATACACAAAATTAGCTGGGCATGGTGGTGTGCGCCTGTCGTCCCAGCTACTCAGAAGGCTGAGGCAGGAGAATTGCTTGAACCCGAGATGGCACCACTGCACTCCAGCCTGGTGACAGAGCTAGACTCTGTCTCCAAAAAAAGAAAAAAGAAAAAAGAAAGAACTGAAACCCAGGGATGGCTGTGAAGAATCCCTGCACCTCCTCCTATCTCTGAATGGATGCTAAGAGTGTTCACAACTCCAGTTCTCTCGAAAATAGAGCACCTGACTTCTGTAACATGCTTTATAATTTACAGAGCTTTCACATACACTATCTCATGCGACGACGACACCTACAACTTGTATTATTAACAGTAAGAGGTCAGGTGGGGTGGCTCACACCTGTAACCCCAGCACTTTGGGAGGCTGAGGCAGGCAAATCACTTGAGGCCAGGAGTTTGAGACCAGCTTGGCCAACATGGTGAAACCCCATTTCTACTAAAAATACAAAAATTAGCTGGGCGTGGTGGTGGTCGCCTGTAATCCCAGCTACTTGGGAGGCTGAGGTATAAGAATCGCTTGAATCTGGGAGGCGGAGGTTGCATTGAGTTGAGATCATGCCACTGCACTCCAGTGTGGGCAACAGAGTGAGACTCTGTCTCAAAAAATAAAATAAAATAAAAAAATAAGAGCTAACATCTAACCAGGCATGGCAGCTTATGCCTGTAATCCCAATGCTTTGGGAGGCCAAGGTGAGAGGATCACTTGAAACCAGAAGTTCAAGGCTGCGGTGAGCTGTGATCATGTCACTACACTCCAGCCTTGGGGACAGAGCGAGGCCCTATGTCTAAAATAAAAGAGCTAATATCTACCCAGCTCTTACTGTTTGAACAACTTAGGCAAATTTTTCCCTTTGATTCTGACCACAATCTTATGAGGTAGATATTATTATTGCCATAGTTTAAAGGGGGGAAATTGAAAGAGAGGTTTTAAGTCATTCACAAGGTGACACAGCAAAGTGGAAACTGGAACCCCACCAGCCTGGCACCAAGCTCCATCCTCTGCCTCTCTCAGCAGTAGCAAAGGAGGAACTTGGCTAGTCAGGGCTCTTTTATCCCCAGCTTCTCTAGCAACAAAGGAGACAAGTTCTAGCCTAAGCCTTGCCACTTGCTGGTTATCTGAACTTGAGCAAGTTACTTTTCCTCTTCTCTCAATTTCCTCATCTGTAAAATGTGGAGTTGGAAGAGAAGTTTATGAATTCCCATAAAAATTAGTGATTCATCTTACCCTTCCACAGCGCTGCGAGTCAGATATCAGCATATCCAACTTACAAAGGAGAAAACTCAACACTAGTGTGGTTAAGGGGGTTGTTTAAGGTCATATAACTAGTTAAAGCCAAGATAACAACCTTGGCTTCAGATCGCAAACCGTGTCATTCTTTCTGTCGGAACACATTCACAGACCCATTCCCCCAGCCGCCTGACCTAGATGCAGGCTGTCGCCAAAAGGCCTGGCTGATGAGTCTTGATAAGGTTGCCAGAATTCCAGCTACCCCAGGCCAAGTTTGGTAGTAGAGTGCAGTCTCCAACATTCGGGTCAAGGGCAGCTGAGTGGTTTATTCCATTCCCACTTTTCATTGAGGTCTCGGCTCCCAAACGAGAAGTCTGACTGAGAACCCCATGGGCCTGGGTGGGAGCTTTGCAAGAGTCTAGTAGCAGGGGATGTAAGCAAACAATGAGTTGTCCGTCCCAAGGTTCAGCTAGGATGTGCTTCAGCCAACAAGACCTTCTGGAAGGAGGGGACTTTGGGAGAGGGGGAGTTCTCTTCCAGTCCTCTATTTCTGAAAGGCCCTTACAACATCTCTGCCTAATGCACAAGCTGAGAGCACAAAGAACAAGTCAAGAATCAGTCATGAAGTCATTGCATTCCTCAGCTTCTCAGCCTGATGGGGCCACCCCAAGGGGGCTTTCATAGCAGGAAGCGTGAGCTCATGGCAAATTTGTGGACTGAGACACATTCTTGAGCTGTGGGTATAGAAGTGGCAGGATCCAAACTCAGAGGAGGGTGTTTGAAGGAGGTTGTCATAGCTAGGCTTTCTAGGCATGCCTGTTCCCCCATCCCACCCCTGCCCCTGGAGGCAGAGAACAGAGGTCTCAAGAAGAGAGGAAAAGTTTTGACCAAGGGGCATTGAAGAATATGAAGTCACAGCTAGACAGCCTTCCTGGGGATGAGAAGACACAGCCCAACTGTGCTGCAGGCACTGGCCACACTACCAACTCCTTCCCTATCCAGGGAAGTCTTGGTGAAGAAGGCAGCACTGGTCCTCGCATTCAGCCATATAATACAGCCCCTGAACTACCCAGTTACTATACTCCAGGTCTCTTGGATCTATCAAAAACTGTGGCCGGGCACGGTGGCTCATGCCTGTAATCTCAGTGCTTTGGGAGGCCGGGGCACGTGGATCACCTGAGGTCAGAAGTTCGAGACCAGCTTGGCCAACATGGTGAAACCCCATCTCTACTAAAAATACAACATTAGCCAGGCGTGGTGGCTCATGCCTACAATCCCAGCACTTTGGGAGGTCAAGGTGGGCGGATCACCTGAGGTCAGGAGTTTGAGAATAGCTTAGCCAACATGGTGAAACCCTGTCTCTACTAAAAATACAAAACTTAGCCAAGTGTGGCGGTAATCCCAGCTACTGGGGAGGCTGAGACAGGAGAACCGCTTGAACCCGAGAGGCGGAGGTTGCAGTGAGCCAAGATCTCACCACTGCACTCCAGCCTGGGTTACAGAGTGAGACTCTGTCACACACACACACAAAAATTGCCTGTCCTGTGTCCCTTTCCCCATCCAGGGGTAATCTGGTGAACTAATCTGAGCTGTTAATGACTGATAGCGGCCAGTGTTATCTTGCTGGACACTTGCACTCCAGCAGGGATATTTTAAAGAACGGGCCTGCTAGAGTACTCAGGTTCCATGGGAAGCTGCTGGAGGAGTCCTGAGGTGGAGGGACCTCTCCTGCTGTTCTCTACACCGCACCTCCCAGTCCGTGTGCCTCAGTAGTCCATTATGTCCTGCCCCAAAGGCAAAGGTCACTGCTGCTCCTACCAGCGTGCGTCTTCCCTTCTTTACCCCCATCTCACCAGCCCAGACTTTGAGAATGGTCACTTGAATCCAGGGTTTCTCAACTTGGGCACTACGGATATTTGGAGCTGGATAATTCTGTTGTGGGGGAGTGATGGGTCTGTCCTATGCATTACAGAATGCAGATGCCAGTAGATCCTCCCTGCCAGTCACGGCAATCAAAACTGCCTCCAAACATTACCAGATGTCCCCTGGGGTCGGGGGAAAACCATTGGTTCTCCTGGTTGAGAATCAATGTTCTGAGCCTACAAATTCCAATAGGCATCCCTGTAAGAAGAACCAGACACCATGAAATGTGTATCATTCACTACCTTAAATGTCTACCAGTGGAGTGCGGCAAAGCAAACTGACATGTAACCATCTGAAAGACCATTTTCTAAATGAAAGATCTTTGACGTTGTGTAAACATCCCTACTCAAAAACAACTTTGAGGGAAAAAATGTCCAATATGAATACAGAAGCAAAATTAAAAAATCTTCGTAACTTAAAAATCACATTAAAATAGCAGACTACAAAATGTATATGCACAGTTATTACAACTTGGTAAATGTTATACATCCATTTAAAAAGGACTGATCAAACATCTAATTGGATGAGATGACAGGATTATGAGTAAGTCATTCCTTTTACTAAAACTTTCGTTAATATGTGGGTAATTAACATAAAGTAAAGAGCATGTATGTTTCATAATAATTTGCACCAACTGTAATCAGATGCAATTACCCTAAAATAGTCTATGTTTCTTTAGCCATTTTAGTTAGCAAAGAAGGGGGAGCACCTATGAAACATCAAATATATGTTTTGCTTCTCTGGTTTGCTCCCTTGGTCTTCACTTGGGGGAAACACTCCCTTCAGGGGAGGGACCAACTCCATCAGGCGTCTCCTGAGGTCCTAGGAGTGGTGCTGGGAGAGGACAGTTGCTGTATAGACATTTGTTGACCTGAACTCACCTCCAATTTCAGTGTGGTGGTTTGAGGGTTACCACTTGAAGTATAATGGGTTTCTGTGTAGGAAGGAGCAAAAAGTTGCCTGCAAAAAATAAAAAGAGACATTTATATCATAAGTGGATGAACTCCATTCTCCTAGCAACAACAACTAGTGATTTTAACTGAACCAGGCAGGACTATCCCAAGCATCTCCATGCAAAAGAAACTGGGCAGCCACTATGGGCTAAGGAACAAAAGGGAAAACCAGAAGTTTGCTATTAATTTTATATTTAATGTAAATTAAATATAATTTATCATCACTATGGGAACATCACTCCAACTAGATCGAATTGACAGAACTAAAGCAATGATCTTAGTATTTGTCTGGGTCCCGGGAAAACAGACATGCAAACACATGTAAAATTTTCCAGGGCCTATGAACCCTATTGTGTACCTTGGTTGATTTTTCCAGCACTGGATCTACCAATTTTTAGTATCAGCAGACCAATTTTTCTTTAAGGGAATACCTCTTCTCTGATGTGTATTTTGGTGAGACTGTCAATCAAGGAGTCCTACTTGGCCCTGGCCAAGGGGTGACCTGGCCAGCGGAGTGATGCTGCCAGGTCTGAACAGATGGAAGCAATGCATCTGTTCTTCTGTGCCTGCCACAAAGGTTCCCTAAGCTTCCGTTGCCTGCCCTTTCTGACGCTTAGTGGTTCAGATTCCCTGAGACCTGGGACTATATTACCCTTCCAATAAATTCCTTTTTTTCTTTTCTGAACTTGGACATTGGTTTCTCTCACCACAGACCCCTTGAAGGAGAGGTTAAGAATCTCCTCACCAAAGGCCAGGCAACTCCAAGAAATATTCTTAGAATTTCTCTAAAAATTAAAAGAAAAATACAAGAGTCAAATGGATGTTTTCAACTATTAATAGTTCAGCTTCACTAAAGGGAGAATTGATCTAGAGAAAGCCAAGGTCGGCCAGGCGCGGTGGCTCACACCTATAATCCTAGCACTTTGGGAGGTGAAGGCTGGCAGATCACCTGAGGTCAGGAGTTCAAGACCAGCCTGGCTAACATGGTGAAACCCCTTCTCCACTAAAAATACAAAAATTCGCTGGGCGTGGTGGTGGGTGCCTGTAATCCCAGCTACTCGGGAGGCTGAGGCAGAAGAATCGCTTGAGCCTGAGAGGCAGAGGTTGCAGTGAGCCGAGATCATGCCATTGCACTCCAGCCTAGGTGACAAGAGCGACACTCCATCTCAAAAAAGAGAAAAGAAAAAAAAAAAAAAAAAAAAAGGAAAAAGAAAAAAAAAAAAGTCCAGGTCAAGGGGCAAGAAAGGTTTCTAAAGGAAGGCACCATTAGAAATTCAAATCTGACAAAAAGAGAATGATGTGGCTCTGTATGTACTAATATGGGAAGATGTCTAAAATGGAGTTAGACAGCAATAGTAAAGTTCTGAAGAGTATGTATTTTAAAAGTCCATTTCATTGAAAATCAAATACTACACACTCTAAAGCAGGCATCAGAAATAATTAGACGCCAGGTGTGGTGGCTCACACCTGTAATCCCACCACGTTGAGAGGCTGAGGCAGGCAGATTGCCTGAGGTCAGGAGTTCAAGACCAGCCTGGTCAATGTGGTGAAACCCTGTCTCTACTAAAAGTACAAAAATTAGCCGGGTGTGGTGGCAGGTGCCTAGCTACTCGGGATGCTGAGGCAGGAGAATTGCTTGAACCTGCGGGGTGGAAGTTGCAGTGAGCCGAGATCCCGTCATTGCACTCCAGCCTAGGTGACAAGAGCGAGACTGTCTCAAAAGAAAAAAAAAAAAAAAAGGAGAAACAAATGACCTTTGTTGATGGTGATTATCTCAGGAGTTGCAGAAGATGTTTACAATATAAGTTGCATATTTCTGAAGCTGGTTGACTTTTAAATTAACTGTCAGAGAGCTGTTTTGAAAACTGAAATTTTAACTTAAAACTGCTCTTAAAAAGAAGAAAATGTAGGCTGTGGCCAGCACAGAAAGCCAAAGGAATCTGCAGGGATAACCCAGGTTTTAAAGGAGGTGACGTTTCCCAGCAAGAGAGGGTCATTGTTGAGGGTCTCTAGAATCCTTCTAGAGTCACTTCTAGCTCTAAGTTCTGGGATCGCTCAGATTTCCCTCCATCCCCAGTGTGTGGTCAGAAGGCAAATGCCACAAGAATTGTCTTCTGTACTATGTCAAGTCCTTCAACTTCTCGCCTTGGACAAGAAGAAAAGAAGCCCAACAGGAAAATGTAAAAATAAAGCAAAGCACAAACCCCAGCTTTGTGAAGAGAAATTCTCATTCACATGGAAACTTTGGGTCAGTGGCTAACTTGACAGAATCTGTCTCCCAGTCCTTTCTCTTTCTCCTTAGCATCTAACTAGCCCAAGATTCGAGGGAGGAGTCACCCATTTGCCTGAGGGAGAAAAACTGTAAGCCTCAGGAGGGCAGAGGCCAAGCAGTTTTGCTCACTGGTTTATGTCAGTGCTCAACATTTGTTCAATGAAAAAACCACTTAACTAGTTACTGAATGAATAGATGGATGAGTAGTTCAGTGTCCTGGGAGCTTAGAGCATGGTCTGGACACTGGAAAAACTGATGTTTTGATTCCAGCTCTGACATTTACTGTCTCTACGGCCGTGAACAAGTAAATGTATGTCTCTGAACCTTTGTTTCCTCTTAGACAAAAAAGAGGATGAAATACTCATTTGACAGGGCTGTGATGAGGATCAAACAACATAATAAATGTAGCAGGCTTAATGCCATGCCTGGCACAAAGTGGAGCTCGGTAAAAGTTAGTGATAATCATTATTGCTTTCAACAGGGATTATGACAGAAGAACCCAGAAAGTTTCTCTAACTTTCCCCAGCCATGAACTCCCCAGTCCATCGCTTAAGAGAGGTGGTAAAACGCAGCGTGCTCATTCCTGCAGCCCATTTCCTGGGTCTGCTTTCACACACTGCGCCACGTACAGCTGGTCAGGAGTTCAGAGTTTAATGGTTCATTCCAGGTGTCAGTGGGGAAGTGTGACTTTTCCCACAGAAAATGCACTCCTGGTAAAAACATTCTCAGCCTCCTCTGAGACTTAGCAAGGGGGGAAAACAATCATCCAGCCAGTGACGTTACCCCATCATCACAGGACTCTCCGACCCTCAGCACTGAAAGGAACCCTAGAAATCATACAGTTAAACTCCAGTTACACTGTGAGCTCCCCAAAAACAGGGACCTCGGTGTCCTTGAAGGCTTCTCCCCGGCCCCCAGCACCTAGCAAGCAGGCAGTACATGTGCATTCTGTGAACGAGTGGATGAGTGAATAAACTCGCAAATGAATAAATGAACTTTTTATCTCATGTAGGAATCTGCCAGATGGCCATTCACCACTGGACACCTGCTAGGAGAGGCTGCTCCTGAGACTACCCACTCCATATCTGACCACATACAGTAGTTAATTTTTACTCCCGATTAAAAACTACCCCTCTGGCACTGGTACCCACAGGCCTTCGTTCTGGCCTCTGAATCTGCATAAAACAATCTGCCGTCATCTTCCACCTAAACACCCTTTCTGAAGCAGCAGTATCATCTGAAACTAGTTAAAAATGCAAATTGTCGGGCTCCACCCAGACTCATGAATCAGATAGAAACTCTAGGGTTAGGGCCCAGCCATCGGTTTGAACAACTCTGCAACTCCCCCAAGCTAGGTCCATATACGCCCATGTGTTCAGGTGCTGCTCTCAGAACCAAAGGACACTGCTGTCCCACAGAGAGGAGGGCACGTGGCCACTGAGCAGCCCGGCCCAGCCCAGCTGCCCCATTCTCTGACCACATCTTGTTCTCATCTCCTCCCTAACAAGCGGCTGGCTCAGCAGACCGGCAGGAAGCCGTCTCTCACCACTGGA
This sequence comes from Macaca thibetana thibetana, assembly GCF_024542745.1. Classification (NCBI taxonomy): domain Eukaryota; kingdom Metazoa; phylum Chordata; class Mammalia; order Primates; family Cercopithecidae; genus Macaca; species Macaca thibetana. The sequence goes on along the minus strand of NC_065583.1, from coordinate 24,127,140 downwards.
TTGCATTAGGATTTTCAGGAAACGACTTATGAGTGATGTGCATCCAGGAAGAGAAAGGACTGTGCACGATTTCCCATTCCGCCCACTCTTTTTTTCTAGCTTTAATAGAAAAGCAATTTCTGTTCTACCCTGCTGCCTCCCGCTCTGTCTGCTCCGTGCTCAGGAGCCCATGGACAGGCAGAAATCAGTAGGACACTGCCATGTCTCAGCACCATTAGAATAGTAGCCAGCACTACAGTTGAGCAAAATCTGTGTCACTTAGATTCAAAAGTCCCCGAGCAAAACCTGCATCTTCAGACTTCCACCTAGGAAAATAAGCTACCCCCAAACACTGGACATAAAACATCAGGTCACTCTCTAGGGAAAAAGAACTGAAACCTGTACAAGCAGCCAGCCCCAAAAGTACACTGCAGCCTGAAAACAGCTTGGACCCATCTTTCCTAAGGCTCGGAAGCTTCAAACTCAGGACAATTCCTTTAAGTTCTATTTATCATCAGACAAATTTCAAGTGCCTCTCTATGCTAAACCACCCTCTAGAGAGGAAGGAGCAGTGACGCTAAAATGAATTTGCAAAACATCTTCTGGGAGCTCAAACCTTCTTCCTCCTGCTTCAGATAAGCAAACCAGTGAAGATAAAGTGATAACAATTTCCAAATTACCTTGAAAAACACTCTCTGCAGACGAGCTCAGCATACGCGAGCTCTGTTCACCTCAGTAGCGAGTTTTGCTGACACCTCCTTTCTCTGGGTCTTTCTCTATCTAAATCTTCCAAGAGTCTCCAGATGATGCCTTGGGAGGTCCTGCTTTTCTGGTCTCTCTTATTTCACTTCATTCTGCCTCTGTTAGTAATAATGTCCTCACCATGCGACTTAGCCCAGCAACTGCACAACACGGAAAGACTGTTCAAAAATACACAATCCCCTGCCTTCTCTAGGGAAGGATTAAGAAATCTGTATTTTTAATCTTTTTTTTTTTCAGGTGATTTATGTTTTCAGGTTGTGGGAATTATTCTACTCCATTTGCGCAATTTTAACATTTTTAATTCTCTTTTTCATGTCTAGCCTCCTAATCACCTTCCAAAAATCTAAAGATCATCCTAGCCCAGCAGAGAGGGAAAGTCAGAATGCTTTGGTTTAAGCAGCAGCCGCGCTACGCAACTGCCCTTCCAAAGCCATCTTTTGGAAATAAAGCAAAAGATGACTATGGTTCCTCTCAATGTCACACAAGTGTACAGCCACGGCCAGGCGCGATGGCTCATACCTGTAATCCCAGAACTTTGGGAGGTCGAGGCAGGTGGATCACTTGAGGCCAGGAGTTCAAGATCAGCCTGGCCAACAGGGCAGAAGCCCTCTCTACAAAAAAAAAGTAGCCGGGTATGATGGTGCGTGCCTGTAATCCCAGCTACTCAGGAGGCTGAGGCAGGAGAATCGCTTGAACCCGGGAGGCGGAAGTTGCAGGGAGCTGACATTGCACGACTGCACTCCAGCCTGAGTGACAGAGCCAGATTCCATCTCAAAAAATTAAATTAAAAAACACGGAGCATAGCCAAGCTTTAGAGTCTCAGAGGCCTGCCTACTGTTCTCTGGTCTTTATGGGAAGAATGTGGCTTTGAAAGATGTACTATTTACAATTAATTACGGCAGCCCTTGCTGCACTCTGTAAAATCAGATGTTAACTTGTAAAAACTTAATAAGATACAACAGAAATGCAAATATTTCCATCTAGTAGAAAAGATAACCCCAAAGGTTATGGTTTTACAGCCCCTAGGATATTAACTAGTTTTGTATCTCATTTAGCAATCTTATCTCAGCATTCCTTTTTTCACTGTTAAATACACACACACACCCACACAAACACATCTTAGTTTCCCTTATCTAATTTTAAACCAGTTTTATCATCTTGCTGGTTCCCCCATTAATTAGATAAATAAAACTTTGAGAAGAGCTCACCATGCATTTGTATAAAAAGTGTTTTCACGTGAGCCACAAAAACCCCCTCCATTTTCTAGACTGCAAAACAAACAGACTAATAATCACCGTCAGTATCACAGCGATGCTGAGGACCAAATGAGAAAATACTTTCAAATCCTAGCTCTTATAAGTAGTGTGAGTTCAGACTGGTCAGTAACTTCTCCATGCCTATGGTTTCTCATCATAAAAATGAGGAGAATGATAAAATCTACTTCACAGTGCTCCTGTAAGATGTTAGAATAGTGCCTGGCATATAGGAAGATCACATGACTATTCGTTAGATAAAATGAACAAATGTGAAAGAATTATTTGTAAAGTAGAAAGTATTTGCGCTTTACAAATATTGCTATCATTTTCTCCAGCACTAGCTATATATACATGTGCCAAAATCTTGATCATTGTTAAATCTAGGTAATGGCTGTCTGAGGCTTATAATACTAGTCTCTCTCTTTTTGGGTTTATAAATTTTGACAATATTTTTTAACTAGCTGGGTGATACGGTGCAAGTCACAAACTACTGAGCCTCAGTTTCCCTTTCTATCAAACAGAAATGGCAATGCCCAGGACAGACAGGTCCTGGAAAGTGTCTCTGAAAAGCAGAGTGCTATTCTAATGTCATGGCCTGCGCTAGTCTAGATTTGGGACAAAATAAATTCAGTGAGTAATGTTTTGTTTTCTAAGATGCTGAAAGACAAGCAGGGAAGAGACAGCTAGAGCTGCTTCAGAACCAAGATTTCTGCATCAGTGCTCATTCCACCTCTGACTCCAAAGGAATGGAAACAAACCAACGTGCCAAAGGCATGGCCCCAAAGCCAAATAAGGGACTGATGAGTCCAGGGGGCTGCAAGCAGACACATTCCTTTATGAGGGAACAGAAAGGCCAAGGAAGGGGGAACTTTGGAGGTTGCTCCGAGAGTAAAAAATTGGGACCTCCTCCTATTCCAGGGACTCCCTTGAATAAGCACCATCGTTGCCAGAGGAGCAGCTTTGGAAGCAACACTCCGAAGGCAAAATGGCGCCATCCAGAAGCCTGGCAAAAGGCCAACGCTACTCAGTATGTTTTCTTTAACTTCCTATTAAGGAAGTTTCCAAACAATGCGTTAAGTCAACACTCCCTTTCACCAACCACTTCCCATGACATCTTCTCCCAGTCCCCACAAGACCTGGCACCCTTCCGACTAGTTTCTGGTCCTGTGTTTTGCTATTACATTATATACCAAAGGATGTTTGGATGAGCACCACTGACTCCTTTGGCCAGCAGGGTCTTTACTTAACCCTCTTCAGGCCTCCCTCTTGGCTGCCTCTATGAAGATGGGTAACCTCTCTGCACAAATAGAGCTGACTTCTTGAGATCAGACAACTTAACTGGCAGGGACCTGAGGGGCCCTCAAAATGGCTCACCCAAGAAGAGTTCACAAATTTGTTTTCCAGTGTCCCAAATAGTCCATTATGTGTATTTGTTGAAACCAGATAAGAACAGTTCGGGGAAATGAGGTGCTACCTTTAGTATTTCTGAGAAAAATTTAAAAGCGAAAATGGTGAGTAGGAGCAACTTCTCTAGCAACCAGTTTTTGGTAAATAACCACAGTGTTTATCAGATTAGCCGATACCACAGAAAACCTGAAGGGAAAGACGGATGTAAGAGGGTATGAGGAGAGAGCTACATCATAAAGAAAAATGGTGTGGATAAGACACAGGGGAAATGAAGAGAAGGACCCTCTGAGATCACTGAAGCTGTGAGAATATGCTTAGAAAAACGGGAATAAGCGGACCACTCCCTGAAACTAACAAACAAACATAAAACAGGGAGGTGTAGGTGCTTAGCGCTTTTTAGGCTCTGATTAAATATCCCAGTAACTTTCAAAAACTTGTCCAATGTTTCTTAGCACACTAAGGCACAAACCACACCCAAAGCATAAGTCAAGGATGTCAGAACTTGGAAAGCCCTCCTAGATCATAGTGGATACCTATTGTCGGAGCCTGCCCAGCATCCGTGCCACCTTCCTGAGATAACAGTGGCCCGATTTGTATTTAAAGAAATACTCCCTTCTCATAGCATTGCTGACTAGGGCACCTGGAGTTGATCAAGATCCCTGCCCTTGCCTGGCCAAATGAATGCTTCATGATATGCCTGGACAGTCAGATCTCATCTCGAAACTTCAAGATGATAGTACATGAAGGGACCATCTATTCATTCTGGGACCTCAACCTTTCCAAACCTTAGTTTTTCAACTTTTCCCTCATTCTATGCATTCCCCCATATCCTTTCCAAAAAGATTGTTCAGGAGAAGCAAGGGTTAGTGTGTAAGTTACAGAGTCTACCGCAATGAAACATTAGTTATATACCACCCTCTCTGCCCAACCCTGACCTCCACTTTCACAGATGGAAGAATCTGCAAAAGAGCAAAAGCAACTTGCCCAGCATCACACAGTTATATTTTGTTTCTAAACCCATCATCTCAATGAACTAGAGTAAGCTAAATGTCAGTGGTAGACAAGCCAAGAGTTGGGCCATCCAGACACACCCAGAAGGCAGAGAGAAAGGCTATTCATGCAATCTCATGAATAACTGCATATTAAGCAGTGTAATGTGGTACAAACTGCAGGCCACCTGGCATCGGGAGGGCAGAGTTTCTCACAGCTTGATTTCATCACTATTTGCTGGGGGTCCTTGGTCAAGATGCAGCACCTTTCCTGAGCATCAGGCCCTGCAGGCCGTGCATCTGCAAGTCCAGGCACTATGCTACAGGATGGGGCTTCAGCAGCCAATGAGGCAGGCCTAGGTTTCCTTTCCCTCTCCTGGCTTGGCACCTGCAGTTTCCAAGTGCTTGGCAAATGCTGACACCATGCATAGGGCAGGTGTAACTGTCTGGTCCCCAGAAGGCACTGTTTCACAGCTCATCTTCCTTCCTGCAACAGCTGCAAACCAGTGTGGTAATCAATTTCCAGTTTCTCCTAACAAGCTGTCTACACAGTTATGGAGAAGGGATGTGTATGTGCACGCGTGCATGTGTGTGCGTGTGTGTGTGTATGTGTATGTGCGTGTGTGTGTGTTGTGAGCAGAGAGCAAGACCAGTCTGGGGATCAGGAACTAAGGATACTCACTCAACATGGCTGCCCTCCTTCTCCAAACCCATATTCCTATCACCATATCCCAGAGAGGCCAGTTTGACCTTTGCATTCTTACCCAAGCCCCAAATCTAGCATCAGTGAGTCAAGAGATAAAGAGCTTCTAGAATACAAAGAGCCTGACATTCCTCCCCACACTTAGATCACCCTTTTCCCCAGCACTCCAGTCTCCCTCCAAAGGAGTCCCTTTCCATGACTTGCCCTTCCCTTCCCCAGAAGGGAGCCCTTGGAAAAAGAAACCATGCTTGATATAATGCAGCCATTATAGCTCCTTGGCCCTTCTGGCCTTCTCCCCAGGGAGACTGATGCAAGAGGAGAAAATGTGGAGACTGCCAGTTTTCTGCAAGGAGGAAAGGGGGGAAGTGAGACACATGGGAGCCATGGAAGAAGCTGGAAAAGAGCCACAAGTACAGAAGTCATAAAGACCCCATTTCTCCTTCCACTGGCTGAGGAAAGTCCGGCCCAGCTCCACCTACTCAATGATATCATTGTTTTCAACAAAAGCCAGTTTCAGAATCCCTAGAGAGGTCCCCAGTGAAGCCTCAGCTGCTGGAATGGGCAGAGGTCTCACCAGTTCCTAAGAGATCAAGTGCTTAGAATTTTAGATAAGGAGGAAAAAACAGAGAAAACCAGGGGAGGCACAGATTTTGCTTCTGCTGGGCCTGTCAGCGCTAGGGAAAGAGTACAGGATACTGCTTTTCACATAGGTTTTATTATTGCATCCCCATGATGATCCTGCCAAGTTGGTGACTAGGAATTATTACCTAGTCTAATTAGTCTATTGAGTCTAATTACCTATCCAATGAGAAAACTAAAGATCCAAGGAAAGAGGTGGCTTGTCCAAGGTCCCACCACAAGCTAAGGAAAAATCAAGGGACAGACACCACCCTTGCTATGGTTTGAATGTGTCCCCCCAAAAGCCTGTGTTGGAAACTTAATCCCCAATGCAACAGTGTTGGGAGGTAGACCTGATGAGGAGAGATTAGTCCATGAAGGCTCCACCCTAATGAATGGATTAATGCTGTTATAAAAGGGCTTGAGGCTGCAAGTGTGCTCTCTTGCTCTTTTTTTCATGTGCTCTCTTGCCCTTCTACCTTTCACCATGGGGTAACATAGCAAGAAGGCCCTCAACAGATGCTGGTACCTTGATATTGGACTTCCCAGCTGGCAGAACTGTGAGAAACAGATTTCTTTTCTTTATAAGTGACCCAGTCTCTAGGATTCTGTTTTGCCAATGCAAAATGAATTAAGACAACTATCCTGCTACTTATTCAAGCTAGAAACTTTGGACTCTCCCTTGAAACCACCCTCTCCCTCAGCCCACATGCAACCCATTTCCCAGTTTCCATGATTCCACCCTATAAATATCTCTGGAATCTATCCTCTTCTCTTTATATCAGCTACCTCTTCCCTAAATTAGTCCTTCTCAAATGAATTTTGGATGCTGTCACTATGTGACTTTTAAAATATTCTTCATCCGCTTCCCATTGCCCTCGAGATAAAAGTCCAAACTCTTTAAAGTGCCTGCAAGGCCCTTTAAGGACTCACCTCTGCCTGCCTCACCAATTTCTTCTCATCATTTCCTTCCTCCTTCTCTCTGTTCTAACTATAGAGAACTTCTTTTCATTTTCAATGTCATTCTTGCCTTTGGGCCTTTGATCCTGTGATTTGTGCTGCTTGGCACATACTCGCTGTTGCATGAGCCAACTCTGCCACACTCTCCACCACCACCACACTCCCCCTTTTCTTTACTTCCTCCTATAAGACTTCCCGTGCCCCCAGTCCAGGGGAAGTTCCCCTTCCCCATGTTCCTACAGTACCCTCTACTTCCTCCCTCCTAGCAAGCCCCACATTGTTCTGTAACTGTTTAATTATCTGTCCCCTCTTCTAAGTTCTAAGCCCCATGATGGCAGAGACTATTTTGATCACTACTGATTCTCCCATGAATACCCAGGACCTATCCCAGTGCCTGCCACATAGTTGGCACTCACAATATTTGTTTAACGAAGGAAGAGAAGAAAAGAACGACGTAAATTAGGAATTCTCAATGAGTAGTCCAGAGCTCAAGCCCAGTACACTGGGAAGGGACTTGCCAGAAAAGCCAGGGATTCTCTGACTCAATACCTGCCCCAGTTGAGTTTGTGCAAGACCTAGCAACTTGCCCCAGAGTACCCAAAAGACGACTCACTTAGTTTATTCAAGGGGTCAGCCAAAGGTCTGTATATATCACTGAGTTCTAAATAAAGAAAAAGCAAACATTAATTGCTCAAAATCAAAAATATCTCCTGGGTGAAGTGTAAATGTAGTTTCATTTTCAGGACAGAATCTGTCCAGGGGCCACACTGTCAGCCTCCTCTCACTTTTCTCCAGGATAGTCATGCTCCATTGCCCAAGCACAAAGCATAAAGAGTAGGAAATATCCTCCAATTTCCAGAGAGCCTAGATGAAGAGCTTAGTCACATCCTCGGAGCTGGGAGAAAAGAGAGGGCCAAAAGGGCCTCTCCCAAATCCAAATGTATATCCATAAATCCATCTGCATCCCGCCCACCAGCCTTGCATCTCAGGAGGCTTCCCCATCTACAGAAGTTGTGAAGAAGCCATCACTGCCTTGCAATCCATGGGCTCCATCCACCAAGTACACCTCCATCCCCTTGGCTCGGCCCAAATTGTTCTTCAGTGGGGAGGGGTGGGAGGAAAGCTGCTTCTCTTCCAAGGTGTAGAAATACAGCCTAGCTTTAGAGCGCACTTCAAGCATGTTTCCTAGAAGTAGATCACCTACTTCCCTGACCACATGGGTCTACCTGAGGCAAGAGAACGCAACTCAAAGCCAAAAATGGGAGAATTAAAATATTGAGCTCTACGCCACTCAAATTCTCTGGTAGCCCACCAGTGAAGGAAAAGCAACCCATTCTCCAACCTCAACATATCACTCTTCTGAATTCAAATGATTTGGCTAGTTAGGGATACTAAATTCCTAAAAGATTAGTAGCACTGTAGTTTTAGGTTCCCTTTGATCCAGACCAAACTTTTACACATTGTTTTCTCAGTCTGAATTCCTTTCTCATTCTCCATTCATCTCATCTCCCTCCCTCATCAAAAGCCTCCCTTCATTCTGCAAGACAATATTCCAAGTAACCCCCATTCGGGAAGGTTCCCCTCTTCCCCAGTCACAAATTCCCATTCCTCTTGCCTTCGCAGTACTTTACTTTCAATTCTACCATGTAAATTTGTAATCTGTCTTGGATTATGCTGTTGGCATGTTGTTTTCTCTCCCACAGAGTCTAAACTGCCAGAAGGTAAGAATATCCTGTTTTCATGCCTAATCTCTACAGCACCTAGCACAGGACTTTACATAGAGGTGCTTAATCAGTATCCCCTGAAATCAAGCTTGTAGAATGTTTGATTTAAAAGGCATATGAGGCATTTAAAACATAAAGTTTAAAAGGCAGATCTATCAACTAATGAATGGATTAACAAAATATGGTATATCTATACAATGTAATACTACATAGCAATAAGAAGAAATACTGATACGTACTGCAACATGAATAAACCTCAAAAACATTACCCAAAGTGAAAATAGCCAGTCAAAAAGACCACATATGGTATAATCCCATTTATATGAAACATCCAGAATAAGTAAATCTAGAGACATCAGATTGCCAGCTTCACAGGACTGACGTGGGGTTGGGGAGAATGAAGAATGACTGTACTTGTTTTCTAGGACTACCTTAACAAAGTGTCACAAACCAAGTGGCTTAAAAGTTGGAAGTTCACTGCACTCCAGCCTGGGCGACAGAGCAAGACTCCGTCTCAAAAAAAAAAAAAAAAAAAAAAAAGTTGGAAGTTTATGTCACACAGTTCTTGAGGCTAAAAGTCCAAGATCAAGGTGTCATGCTCTCTATGCAGGTGCAAGGAAAGGGCTTATTCCAGGCCTCTCTCCTGGCTTCTGAGTTCCTTCGCTTGTGGTGGCATAACTCTAATCTTCACATGGCATTCTCCCAGAGTATGTGTCTGCTTCCAAACCTCCCCCTTCTAAAAGGACACCAGTCATGTTGGATTAGAGACCTGCCATACTCCAGTATGATCTCATCTTAACTAAATACATCCACAACTCAATTTCCAAATAAGGTCACTTTGAGGTACTAGGGATAAAGACTTCAACATATGAGTTTGAGTTTGGGGGGACACCATTCAACTCATAACACTGCTAATGTTTTCCTTTTGGAGTGGTGAAAATGTTCTAAAATTAGATTATGTCAATGGCTGCATGACTTTGTAAATATACTAAAACAGATAAAATTGTGTACTTTAAATGAGTGAACTATATGTTATGTGAGTTATATCTCAGCAAAGCTGTTTGAAAAAAAAAGACAAGAGAGTTTGGGTTTAAAGAGTCTGCCCAAGCTCAATAAATCAACTCAATGGTGTGTTTGGGAAAACAGGATCTCTCAACAAGGGTAGTGAGATATAAACTTGTAAAGAAGCCAAGGGCAACTTGCCTCTATATATCCATGTTACATGTAAATTCTCTTTGACTCAGTTGGGTATACAGTGATTCATAACATTATTCTCTCCACTCTGCATATTTGATAATTTTTCATTATAAGAAACTGTAAGAGTTAATCATGCATACACATAGAATATAATATCACACAGCCATGAAAATGATATGATAGTCTCTTCAATAAATGGTGGGAAAACTGGATATCCATATGCAGAAAAATAAAACTAAACCACTATCTCTCACTGTATACAAAAATCAAATCAAAATGGATTAAAGACTTAAATCTAAGACCTCAGGCTGGGCACAGTAGTTCATGCCTGTAATCCCAGCACTTTGGGAGGCCGAGGCAGGCGGATCACCTGAGGTCAGGAGTTTCAGACCAGCCTGGTCAATATGGCAAAATCCTGTCTCTACTAAAAATACAAAAATTAGCTGGCGTGGTGGTGCACGCCTGTAATCCCAGCTACTCAGGAGGCTGAAACAGGAGAATCAATTGAACCAAGAAGGCAGAGGTTGCAATGAGCTGAGATCATGCCATTGCACTTCAGCCCTAAGCAACAAAGTGCGATTCTGTCCCCTCCCCGCAAAAAAAACTAAGACCTCAAACCATTAAACCACTACAAGAAAACATGGGGGAAATCTCCAGGACGTTCGTCCAGGCAAAATTTCTTGAGCAATACCCCACGAGCACAGGCAACCAAAGAAAAAATGGACAAATAGGATCACAACAAGTTAAAAAGCTTCTGAACAGCAAAGGATACAATCAACAAAGTGAACAGACAGCCCAAAGAATGGGAGAAAATATCTGCAAACCACCCATCTGACAAGGGCTTAATAACGAGACTATATAAGGAACTCACACAACTCTATAAGGAAAAAAAAGCCTAATAATTCAATCAAAAGATGGACAAAAGCTTTGAATAGACATTTCTCAAAAGAAGGCATAAAAATGGCAAACAAGCCTATGAAAAGGTGCTCAACATCACTGATCATCAGAGAAATGCAAATCAAAAGTACAACGAGCTGGGTGCTGTGACTCATGCCTGTAATCCCAGCACTTTGGGATGGATCATTTGAGGCCAGGAGTTTGAGAACAGCCTGGTCAACATGGCAAAACCCCATCTCTACTAAAAATACAAAATACAAAAAAATTAACCAGGTGTGGTGGCGTGCACCTATAGTCCTGGCTACTCAGGAGACTGAGGCACGAGAATCACTTGAACCCAGAAGGCGGAGGTTGCAGTGAGCCAAGATCGCACCACTGAACTCCAGCCTCGGGGACAGATCAAGACTCTGTCTCAAAAAACAAAACAAAACAAAACAAAACAAAAAAAACTACAATGAGATATCATCTCACCCAGTTGAAAGACAGGCAATAATAAATGCTGGTGAGGTGAGGATGTGGAGAAAAGGGAACCCTTGTGCACATTGTCGGTGGGAATATAAATTAGTACAACCACTATGTCATGCTACCATATGATCCAGCAATCCCACTGCTGGGTATAGACCCAAAAGAAAGGAAATCAGTGTGCCAGGCGTGGTGGCTCACGCCTGTAATCCTAGCACTTTGGGAGGCTGAGGCGGGTGGATTGCCTGAGCTCATGAGTTCGAGACCAGCCTGGGCAACAGGAGTTCGAGGCCAGCCTGAGCAACAAGGTGAAACCCCGTCTCTACTAAAAATACAAAAAGTTAGCCAGGCATAGTGGTGCATGCCTGTAATCCCAGCTACTCGGGAGGCTGAGACAGGAGAATCGCTTGAACCTGGGAGGCGGAGGTTGCAGTGAGCTGAGATTGTGCTATCGCACTCCAGCCTGGGTGACTGAGTGGGACTCCATCTCAACAAAAAAAGAAAAAAAGAAAGGAAATCAATATACTGAAGACATATCTACACTCCTATGTTTGTTGCAGCAGAGTTCACAATAGCCAAGATTTGGAAGCAACCTAAGTCTCTATCTGGGATGAATGGATACAGAAAATGTGGTACACATACACAATGGAGTACCATTTTGCCATAAAAAAGAATGAGCTCCAGTCATTTGCAACAACATGGATGGAACTGGAGATCATTACGTTCAGCGAAATAAGACAGGCACAGACATTGTAGGATCTAAAAATCAAAATAATTGAACTCATGGACAGAGACAGTGATGGTTACCAGAGGCTGGGAAGAGTGTAGTGGGGAGATGTAGATAGTTAGTGGGTACCAAAAAAAAAAAAAAAAAAAGAAAGAATGAATAAGACCTATTATTTGATAGCACAACAAGGTGACCATCATCAATAACAATTTAACTGTACATTTTTAAATAAAGAGTATAATTGGACTGTTTGCAATGCCTGAGGGAATGGGTACCCTTGTCTTCATGATGTGCTTATTTCACATTGCATGTCTGTACCAAAACATCTCATGTACCCCATAAATACATACACTTACTATGTATGAACTCATGAAAATTAAAAATTAAAAAAGGAAAAAATAAAATTACTGAGACTTGTTTTATGGGGTCAAAGTCAGTAAAAATAAAACTTCTAATTAATTTTTTAAATATGATAAAGGTACATGGAGACATATTTATAATATACTCATAATGCAAAATGGTACATTCAACCTTTGGGGAGGTATCTGTTGTTGTATAAATGCAAAATGGTACATTCAGTCTTTAGAGAGGTATCTGTGGAGTGAGAGGTACAACTTGTCAAAATTTAAAAACGTTTTAATTATGTACTCCATAGGATCCTGTAACTCTACATCTAGGTATAGTCCTACAGAAATACTTGCAAATGTGCTTACAGGTTATGTACAATCCTATTACTAGGATTATTTGTAATAACAAGAAATCAGAAACCTAACTGTTAGTTAATAAGGAAATTAATAAATTTTGATTCATCCATTCAGTGGAATCCTATGTCACCATTAAAAAGAATGAAACAGGTCTATACACATGCACACGTATGTTTATTGCGGCACTATTCACAATAGCAAAGACTTGGAATCAACCCAAATGTCCATCAGTGACAGACTGGATTAAGAAAATGTGGCACATATACACCATGGAATACTATGCAGCCATAAAAAAGGATGAGTTTGTGTCCTTTGTAGGGACATGGATGCAGCTGGAAACCATCATTCTTAGCAAACTATCACAAGAACAGAAAACCAAACACCGCATGTTCTCACTCATAGGTGGGAACTGAACAATGAGATCACTTGGACTCGGGAAGGGGAACATCACACACCAGGGCCTATCATGGGGAGGGGGGAGGGGGGAGGGATTGCATTGGGAGTTATACCTGATGTAAATGACGAGTTGATGGGTGCTGACGAGTTGATGGGTGCAGCACAGCAACATAGCACAAGTATACATATGTAACAAACCTGCACGTTATGCACATGTACCCTAGAACTTAAAGTATAATAATAAAAAATAATTAAAAAAAAAAAAGAAACAGGTCTATAAATGTGCTCATGTGGAAAGACACTGAAGACAAAAAATAAAAAAGCAAATTATAAAATAGTGTATCAAGTATGATACCATGCATTTAAAAACTCTATAACTTGTTTAATTTTTCTCTGAAGTTTTATTATGAAAAATGTCAAACATTCCAAAAAGTTCCATGTAAAATCTTTTAAATGTTTTCATAATGCCCATGCTATATTTTCAAGTGAAAAAAAAAATAGGTTACAAAACCAAGAATACAGTATGACCTCATTTGTATATAAATATACATAGGGATTTTTAAATCTACATAAAATACTAAGTTCATGGTAAATGCTCACTCCCTCAATGCCAGTTGTTGTTATCTGAAGGTAAGCAGCCTGATGATAAAGGGATCCCCAAACTCAAGCACTCCTGACTTCTTCCAAGTCCACAGCTTCCCTTAGTTCGGATAAGGGTCCATCTAAGGCCAACAGGGCAGTTGACAGCTTCCTCCCATTCATTTTACCCCGTGCTCCTGCTGAAGAGCAGCCAGGAGAAATAAGCTTGAGACAAAAGAAAACCGTGGACATCCTTCCTGGCTGCACTGGCTGCGGCTCCCTGGAAGGAGAGCCGGAACCAGTGGACAAATCCCAACCTCATATTGGACAGTTCAGGGCCTCATCTGATTCTGCAGGCACAGAAAAGAGGTACAGTTTGGCCCACTGGAGAACACTGCAAAGCAGTGTTTTCGAGACACAATTAGGTCAAACTGGGCATCACTGGAGAGCAGAAGTAATTTCCTCCCAGGGGCAATGGATTTTAAGGTCAACCCTTCTTAATTACATTTGGAAACCAGCTCAGGGGAATTCCCTCTGACTTCATTCTTAAATGTTTTTCTGACCCTGGAAAACACAAATAACAGTGTCTATTTATTGTGCCCTCATAGTGCACCAGGCACCCTGTAAATCCTTTAAAAGCATTACGTTATTGAATTCCACACACATCCTATGAGGTTATTATCCCCATCACGTAGATGAGAAAACTGAGACTCCCAAAGGTTGAGTGACTTGACAAAGCTTATACCTCCAGGTAGTGCAAGGAGCCAAGCTTGGGATCCACACCTGCCTGGATTACACTATCACATTACACTGACATGAAAATTCTAACCAGGGCCTGGGAAGGGTAGGAGGAAAGGGAAGGGGGAGAGTAGAATAGTGGAGAAGAAATGCCAGTGCTAACCAAAGAAGAGACCAAAGCACACTGAGCCAGGACTATGCATCTCAGAGGCAATATACTGCCCCTGTTAAAAGCCTGGACTTGGGAGTCAAACAGATCTAGCTTCACATCCTGGCCCTGCCCTTCCCACCCACATGACTTTGAGCAAGTCACACTGCTCCACACCTCAGGGTCCCCATCTGCCAAATAGGGCTAATACAGGAATCTACTCTTCACTGGTTGGTTGTAACAAGAGAATGAGATGACCCAGGTAAATACCAGAGTACAATGCCTGTTATACAGGCATCTCTTACATTTTAGCTATCACCATTTATTAATACGTGACAATCATTCCTAGTTATCCTCAGCCAGAAGTTCCCTAAGGGCAGACAGAGCATCAGAGAACATGACCCGGAACTTAGGTAATGTAGATAAGCAATAACCACACAGATTATTGCTCAATATGTTTTTTTCTCTTGTCATTTTCATGCTTGAAGAAAGCTGCAAGGGCCACACGTCACGACTGGCATCCCCAAAACACCTGAAAATATTTCTTCTGGACTTTGCATTAATACAAATTAGCGTGTATTGAAAACCTGCTTGTTATGTGCCAGACGTTGTACTAAGCACATTGTAATACATTATCTCCTAACCTCACAAACCCTGTGTGGGTGTTTCCTGGGGCCAGTGTGTAATAAACTGTCACAAATTTGGTGGCTTCAAACAACAGAAAATTGTTTTCACACAGCAGGAGAGGTCAGAAGAGTGAAATCGGTATTATTGGGCCAAAATCAAGGGGTCAGCAGGGCTGCACACCCTCTGGGAGAATCTGTTCTTTGCCTCTTCCAGCTTCTCCTTGGCTCGTGGCTGCACCACTCTAATCTCTGCCTCTGTGGCCACATCACTGTCTCCTGTTCTGTCTGTAGTCAAATCTCCTTCTGCCTCCCTCTTACAAATATATTTGCCATTGTATTTAGGGCCCATCCAGGTAATCCAAGATAACCTTCCCATCTCAAGATCTTTAACTTTGTCGTTGTTGTTGTTGTTGTTTGAGACGGAGTCTCAGAGTCTCGCTCTGTCACTCAGGCTGGAGTGCAGTGGTGTGATCTCGGCTCACTGCAGCCTCTGCCTTCCGGGCTCAAGTGATTCTTCTTTACTGCAACCTGTTTTATCAGCAAGGTTTTTATAACCTTTTTTTCTTTCTTCTTCTTCTTTTTTTTTTTTTTTTGAGATAGAGTCTCGCTCTATCGCCCAGGCTGGAGTGCAGTGGCACAATCTCGGCTCACTGCACCTCCACCTCCTGGGTTCAAGCAATTTTTCTGCCTCAACCTCCCGAGTAGCTGGGATTACAGGGGTGTGTACCACCACGCCCAGCTAATTTTTGTATTTTTAGTAGAGACTGGGTTTCACCATATTGATCAGGTTGGTCTCGAACTCCTGACCTCAGGTGATCCACCTGCCTTGGCCTCCCAAAGTGCTGGGATTACAGGCGTGAGCCACCATGCCGGGCCTCAAGATCTTTAACTTAATCACATCTGCAAAGATTCTGCCACATGTTTCAGGGATTAGAATGTGGTTATTGTTGGAGGGGAGAGGGCACATTTTTTAGCCTTCCACACCCTGCAATGAAGGTATCAATGTCTCTATTTTCTATGCAAGTGCTATAATGTAGTAAGAGGCAGGCAGGCCTGAGTTTGACTCCTGGCTATGCCCAATGCTGGGTAAATTACTTAAACTCCTTGTGCTTGAGTTTCATTACAAAATGCAGACAATATCTCATTCAAAGGGTTGCCATGAGGATTCAGTAAGACACTGTGTGAAGTGCCTTTTCCGAGGTATCCATTCTCAGCAAATGCTCACAAAGCAGTGAGTATTATTATTATTTGAGACAGCATCTAGCTCTGTCAACCAGGCTAGAGTGTGGTGGTATGATCTCAGCTCACTGCAACCTCCACCTCCTGGGCTCAAAAGATCCTCCCACCCCAGCTTCCTGAGTAGCTGGGACTACAGGCATGTGCCACCATGCCTGGCTAATTTTTGTGGGGGTTTTTGTTTGATTGGTTGGTTAGTTTTGGTAGAGATAGGGTTTTGCCGCATTGCCCAGGCTGGTCTCGAACTCCTGAGCTCGAGCGATCCACCCGCTTCAGCCTCCCAAAGTGCTAGGATTACAGGCATGAGCCACTGCACCTGGCCAAGTAGTATTACTATGAATACAGATGAAGAAGTAAAACTTAGAAGGCAAGTGACGTACCAAAAACCACCCAACCAGGAAGTGTCAGTATCTGGAATTGAATTGGGGTCTCTGGGACCAAAGTCCAAATCTGTTCTACTCTATGGATTAGGATGTTTAAGGCTTGTGTGCACATGGTTTTCAGAATCAACACACCTAGGCTATTTCAGTTTTGGATGCACTCTGATACTTCAGGCAAGTGTATCATGAAGCTGCATCCCTTCAGATCACCAGGCTTATTACTGAGTCTGAGCTTAAGCAATGGACCCTAAGAAAGTGATATCATGTTTCCAGCAATTTAGAAATAATGGCATCTTAGTCCATTCAGGCTGCTATAACAAAACAGCATAACCTGGGTAGCAAATAAGCAACAAATGTACTTCTCACAGTTCTAGAGTCTGGGAAGTCCAAGATCAAGGGATCAGCAGATTTGGGGTCTGGTGAGGGCCCTCTCTCCGTTCATAGATAGTAGCTGCTAGCCATGTCTTCACCTGGTGGAAAAGGTGAGCTAATTCTCTGGGGTCTCTTCTATCAGGGCACCAATCCTATTCATGAGAGCAGAGCCCTCATAAACGAATCATCTCCAAAAGGCCCCACCTCCTAATACCATCACCTTGGGGACTAGGATTTCAATGTAAGAATTTGAAGGGAGACAGAAACATTCAGTACATTGCAAATGGAGACCCTGCTTATGCAGGGGTGGGGTTGAGAGTTTGGCTTATACAAAAATCACATCAGACTGGCTGGCAATCCATTTGTTCTGCAACTCCGGGCATTTGGGAATTGCAAATGAAATCATTCTCAGTCTACAAAGCTACAATTAGAAACTACATCTCAAACAGGACTACCAGGTCTCTCTGGGACCACGTGCCTAGCACAGCACTTGGAATTTAAATCCACTCATGCATTCACTGCCTTCAGCGTCAACACAGCAGGGTTAAACCAGTTCTTGATACTTCCAAAGAACATTTGAAGAAAATTTCAGACACCACAGGCAGCTCTCATCAAATTCTGGTGTCCCCACCCATTCATCTAACTGTTTCCTCAGCACCCGTCTCCCTGGGTTATACAACCTTAGCCACGGGGAATGGGGAGTACAGCTGCAAGCAGAGTTTGGAAAAACATTTTGAATACTTTAGATCTGCCAAATACTTGGTTAAAAAAATGATATCCTTTAATTTCTTGAGCCATGTGTATTTTAAGTGCAATGTAATCCATATGTCTATGACTCATTTAAATGCAACTCAGTGAAGCATGGTTTACTAAGAGCATTGGGATACCATCTAAGCCTTTCTAAGCTGCTCTTTGATCCAGGAAATTGAATTCTGCCAACAACAAATGAAGCTCCTGACAGGAGAGGGTCAAAGAGAGCTGTCCTTTATCTTAGGTAAGATGTTAAAGTCTACTCTTGACCCGGGAGGAAGCTGGGAGGGTGGAGGTGGGGAGAGCTCCACTGCCTAAGTGGTATTCAGGGCTCTGCTTTGGGTCTGCTACTATTTCTACCAGGCCTCCTTGAAAAACAAGCGCAGGAATAGGAGATGGCAACTAATCTGCCCTGTGTGTTGCTGAAAAATTCCCTTCCTGCCTGCTAATTCTGCCCTTCTTCAATTCCACCAATGTTATGCAATCCAAATTGTATAATGGACTTGAGGAAAAACGAGAATGTTAGGGAGCTAGATTACTCCATTAGCACTGAATGACTGTTAATTTTCCAGACTGTAGTTTGATTTCCAGAACAACAAAAGCCTTCTCCTTCCCTGTGATATCACTGAAGGACTGATAAGAAGTTAGGGATAGGAAGAAAGATTAAAGAGAGAGGTAATGATGGGTATTAAAATCAGTAAACCTCTAAAGGCCAAATTCTGCCTTGACAATTGCTGTTCCCCAGGTGGTTTGGAGGTCGATATACTCACAAAAGAAAACAAACACCCATTCTTATTAACTAAACTTGAGCAAATAGGATCTCTTTAGCTAACTGGGCTGGAGCACAAATGGATGGGGTGAGACCAAAGGACGTCTCTCCCTTTCTCAAGCCATCGTCATTTGGACTTGAGGAAGGACAGTCTACCCAAGAGATGAGAGTCCTAGAATGTGTTTAAGATACTAGAAGACAGAAGCATATGGCCAAAGAGCCTCTGGGCAAAGTGCCTACTAGTTGAGCTGTTCATTTGCTTTTGAAGGTGATCTTGGAATAGAGTGATCCTGCTCGCTAGTAATGTGGCCCAGTGAGCATCCAGGAATCTGGCCGAGCAATTCAGTGTGCCCTCCTTTTGGGAAAAAGCCAAGAAAGGACAGGAGACAGCACCAGGGTTCACATAGCCCTGTTCATCTCCCTGGATGCCTGTAGCTAACTAAGGAGGATTCCATTTGATTTCAGCAAACAAGTTTTTGTCAAATATGGGTTCCTGGGTTGGTGAGGTAGTCTCAGGACATGGGGAGAAGAACATGGAGAAAAAATACGGATTAATGCTCAAATCTGTTGTGCAAACAGCAGTCTGTAAGCTCTGCTCTGTAGTTTCCCTTCTTGTATTTTCTGTTGCCTGAACTGCCAGGTTCTGACCTAGAAGTTCATCCCCAACTTCAAGGTCCCGTGATTTGGGACACCTTTTTCCTTTATCCCACTGCCCACTATTTCCCAGGATGTCTCCAAAGTAGAGCAAATTTCCTGAGGCAGAGACTTCTTTTGTGTTTTTCTACTCACACAGCGTGCTTTAAAGAGGTAGTGCAGGAAGAGCCTTCCGAGCCTAGAGCCTATCCGGGGCCAAAATCTGCATTTCACAGATGAGAAAGCTGAGGCTCAGGGGAGCTGGCTGGCTTGTTGACCAATTCCACATCATCTGTCTCTGAGGTCAATGCTATGTCCACCGTGCCACACTGCCTCAATCACTAGTTTCTCCAAACAACAGCTAGGCACCAATCTTTGCAAATTATGTGATTACAAGTGTATATAAATATTAAACAATGTAATATATACTTTATTAGAGCAGAGGACTGTCTTCATGACATCCAATTGAGTTCAAAAAAGGAAATGCTGGAGCAATATGTCTGGCATAATCTCATTTCTGCTCCTCCCTCCTCAACAAAAATAGCAGCTTCTGTGTGACTGTGTCTGTATGTGATTGTGTCTGTGAGGATTCATGTGCATGTTCTTGTACGCATAGAAAAGGTCCAGGGTTTGCTCACCAAACAGCAGTGGATTTTCCTTGTTGGGGGGGAAACTTTCATTCTTTTGTTTATTCGGAATTGCTACATGTTTTACAATAAGCATGATTTGCTTTGGCAATTTAAAAACAATGAACAAGAAATAATCACAGCAACCTTAAGCTTGGAATACCAACAAGGCACTCCGCTAGGTCCTTCACCTGTACCATCTCATTTCATACCCCCTGTGGCTCTGTGACATGGGACCATAATTAAACCCCAGATGCACAAGCTGAGGCTTAAAGAGGCTACAAGGTAGTAAGTGGCGGAGCCAGGATCTGAACACAGGAATAACCGACACAAAAGGAATGCTCAGATTATCCCTAAAGGGTCACAGTTTCTCACCTGCACTCAATAGAAAAAAAGAAAGTGTGCCTCTCACGGATGTCATCCGTTTATCCTGAGTTGCTTCAAAGCAGAGAAAGGCTGCCGGCTGCCGTGCTATTGTAGGACACCTCGGAGTGTCTGCCGCCTGAGCTGAAACTCCCTTTGCTGTGTTCCCCCTCCTCTCCTGGCCCATGCCCCATGCCTTTCCATCCTCACCATTCTTGGCAATCTCTCCATGTGTGAATTCCATTAAAGGCTTGCTCACTGCTATTTTGGGCCATGCATTAACACGTGGGCTTTGATTTGATGGGAGAAGGCCAGACACGGCAGGATGATGAAAAAGAAATTTAAAAGGTCCTCTCCCTCCCCCCAGAGTCCCAGAAGCCCTTGCTCACTGCTCCTGGGAGACCTGAGAATCCAGTGTATGGGGAAATGTACAGATGGAGAGTGGAAACCTTCATCATCTATTAGGGCCTTTGAACGTGGCTGTTCCCTCTCCTTGGAATTGTCATCTCTCAGCTGCCCACATGGCTCACTCCATCACCTCCTTCAGGTCTTGGCTCAAATATCAGTTCACCTGCAAGGCCTTCCCTGACTGCCATTCAGAAACAGCAGCTCCCGTTCCACCTCCACACTCCTCTGGCCCCACTCCCTATGTTCCTCTGTCTCGTGCACAGCACCCATCACCTGACAGACGGTGCACTCACTTGTCTGCTTACCACTGCCCACTAGAATAGAAGCTCCATAAAGGCTGAACTGTTTTATTCCCAGCTTTATCCCCAGTACCTGCACTGGTGCCTGAACTATCACAGAGGCACAGTAGATTTTAAAAAATGAATATGTTGGTCAAGGAGGTTGAGAACCAGAGGCTGAGAAATGGCTTGGCCCAGGGCCTAGTTTCCCCCAAATATCATGAGATTATAGAAACTGCAACACAGTGATTTGAAAAATTAGAAAATCATCTCCCCCACTCCAAAGCTGTTTTGAATCCGGACTCGCACGCACCATGAATGAGAAGGCTTTGGGAAATAAACACACTAGGAAGTCGTGTGCAGTTGGAGTTCCGCTCACTAACACATGTTCAAAACAAAAAGCCCAATTTGGATGAAAATAGCAGGAAGCCGTCCCCCAGGGACACCTGGTGAGGTCATATTGCTTGGCTCTGCTGCTTCCATTTTTACCAACTCTGCTGCCTTCTGCCAACTCAAGGAGGCCAGGAACCACATCCAGCCCCATGCGGCTCAATGGGAAACGAGAGCTGCTCTCGGAAAAGCAGATGCTAGAACCACAGCCACGGGTTCTCCTCTGGAGCCTGTGTGGGACAATAAAAATCCCAACAGTGGCTGGTCACTCACCATGCGCTCTGCAAGCACTTCCTGCACTTCACCTCATTTATCTTCACAATCATCCCACGAGGCTGGCCTTATTACCCTCATTTTATAGACAAGGACGCTGAAGTTCCAAAAGATTCAGCCATTTGCCCTGGGTCACATTCTGTAACTCCAGACTCACACCAAGAATACACATGATCCTAGTTTCAGCTCTTGCATTTACCTGCTGGGTGGCCTCGGACAAAGGCCTATCCCTCTCTGAATCAAAATTTCTGCATCTGTAATTTCAGAGTCTTCTAAGATCTTTCCATTCAGTGTTTTCTAAGGCATCTTCCTGCTTTAACTTCCTATGGTCTCTAGCAAATGTTTCAAAATAGGAGGGAAGGAGAGAGACTTGAGTCCTGGGACTCCTGCTTGGCCAGAGACCAACTCCTAAAGATTTTCCCACAACACCAACACTATCACTTGGGCTGACCAGAGGAAGCTGAAGGGCCACAGGCTCTACTGGGGGCAGAACAGGAGATTAGACACAGGCAACAACAGGGAACACTTAGACTAGGGCTAATAGGCTGGGGCCATGAGAAACAAAGGCAGGCCCCTGAAGAACAAATCCTCTAAGGGCCTTTTCTTGAAGGACCAAAGGAAGACAACGCAAGGAAAAATCCAGGGCTAATAGTTGCTGCACTGTCTGGGGATGCAGCTGGCCAGGTCTATTCCAGGGACAACAGAGAGAAGAAACACAGCCTGAACTGGCTTTACTCTCAAGAGGAGAGAAACAAAAATGACTGTGATCCCCATCTTTCTGGCTTCCCGCGGCCACCATGTCCTGGAGGCAGAGGAAGGATGTGGATGAAGCATCACCACTGCACAAGCTGCGAGTTGTATTTTAACCATACTCGGGACACCACTCATCCTCCTTTGCAAGTGCCCAAAAAGCCCAAATTTGGAATAAATTATATTCTCCCTTTCCACCCAAGCCTAAAAGTCATTCCCATCCTTTTGTATACAGGAAGGTCCTTCTTCATCCTTTTCTTGGCAGTGATGCATTTGATTACTCATTGGCTTCCAGGGGGTTGTGGAGGCTGCCAAGAGGAGACAGGCAGCTCTCCAAGCCATGCGGCCTTATCTGCGACGTCTGTGTGGCAAAACAAAAAGTGGGATGGTCGGTGGGGAAATACCAAAGGTTTTCAGAGTCCCTCGGCCAAGTGAGGAGAGCTCTTCACAGCTAAGTAGATGGGGAATGGCCAAAGAATGGGCCACAGACATAGTCATGCCTTGTGCCCATTCACCTCCTCCCTTAAATGAATCCAGATATGACTGCGTCTGATGGCCAATCAATGCACAAGTGCCTCTGAGTCAGGCTACCACCCAAGATGAATGGGGTTAGGAAGATGGAAGAGCCGGGCCCGACGAAGCCAGGAGACTGTTGACAATGCCCTATTGGCAAAATCTCAGATGCAGCTGACACAGAACACATGGAACGATCTGAGTCTGAGGCGCCAAGCCCCAGCACACCCCTGCTTTGCTCGCTCCTCTCTGCTGTTTTCCTCTAATTTCCTTCATTTCCTGCCACGCACTGGGCTGGCGCTAGTAAGGCAGCTGCCGAAGACCTCCGGTCCATCCACTCCCTTAATCTCACACATACACAGACCTCTGTGTGCCCACAGTGAACTCCAGGGACCCCTGAAATACTGCCTAAGGAAATTTTAGCAACACATTTAGCAGTCCAGCAATCTCACATCAAGTCAAGAGGCTGTGGAAAGCTTCATGACTTTGCAAGATGCTGCCTGAAAGGAACCAAGGACTGAGAGCTTGGGGTCACTCCATTAACTGCTTCCTTCCAGAACAGCGACACCTGCGTCCGGCATTGACACAGACTTTATT
This sequence comes from Macaca thibetana thibetana, assembly GCF_024542745.1. Lineage (NCBI taxonomy): Eukaryota > Metazoa > Chordata > Mammalia > Primates > Cercopithecidae > Macaca > Macaca thibetana. The sequence goes on along the minus strand of NC_065583.1, from coordinate 24,103,930 downwards.
TGTTTCATTTTAGACAAAGGAGGAGTCCACTTACTCATTCTTCTCCAGGTCCAGGATCAGTTCTCGCCCCTCAGCCATTACCCTGAGCTCAGCTTTGAGTGGATGCTAAAAGCAACAACAAAATAATGTCAGTTCCTAAAACCCGGCACCCAGGCTCCCAGAGTCAGGCACAGCCTCTAGCACAGTGCTCAGACATTGATCCACAGGAAGTGAACGAGCAAAGGTCAATTGCATTTCCAGCCTACATGTAAAACGACCTCAATCCCAGAATGACCCAAATCCTTCCCCCATCTGCTTTCTCCTGAAAGGCATAGGGAAGAAACTCCAGGCTGCAATGTGGTGTAAGTGTATGTATGTGGTGCAGTGAAGGGAAACACTGGAAAACACAATCTCTAGCAGTAAATGTCCTGCAGAGTCAGATCTGGATTCAAGCGCTGGCTCTGACACCGGCAGCTGTGTGAAGTCAGACATGTTGCTTAGCCTCCCCACATCTCAGTTTCTTCATGTATGATACAGAGATAGTAATAGTCAATTTGATGGGGATCTTGTAAGGACTGAGTGAGATAATGAGCATAAATAATGTATCACAGTGCCCGGCACACGGCAAGCCATGATACATGTTGCCTATTATCTTGTAAAATACTAGGGAATCCTCTTCGTAGTGGGTGTTCTTATTTTATTTTGACTCTTAGTTTGGAAAACCCCAATCATCTCAGAGGAAGCAACTAAGAGATCCTCAAATTAAGGTTTTATAGGCCAAAAAGTAGATACATTTTACACATAAGCAGTTTGGTGGTGACTACAGGTGCTACACACCCAGAACGGATCACTTAACATATACCAGTGGTTGATAAGCACAAAAACTATGTTCAACATCACTAATAAACCACCTCTCTCCACCTCCAGAAAAAAAAAATTAATAATAAGGTACCTTGAAAAACATCAAAGTGCCAGAGGTTATCTAAAACTCTAAATCACAATGCACAATGCCCACTGTAAAGTGGGCACTTGCAATCCCTACCACTGAGAATTTAAACCGACGGCAACTCTCTGAAAGATAACATGACAGTATGCACCGAGAGTTTAAAAATGTTTAGACTTGGCCGGGCACAGTGGTACACGCCCGTAATCCCAGCACTTTGGGAGGCTGAGGCAGGCAGAGCAGGAGTTCGAGACCAGCCTGGCCAACATGGTGAAACCCTGTCTCTACCAAAAATACAAAAATTAGCCAGGCATGGGGTGGGCACCTGTGATCCCAGCTACTCAGGAGGCTGAGGCAATTGCTTGAACCTGGGAGGCGAAGGTTGCCGTGAGCTGAAATCGCGCCACTGCACTCCAGCCTAGGTGACAGAGCGAGACACTGTCTCAAAAAAAAAAAAAAAGTTTAGACTCAGGAATGTGAGGCTGTTTGAAAGGAATAAAAGGAGGCACAAGCAAAGGTTTGTATAGAAGGATATTTATTACTTATAATAATGAATAATGGGCTGGGAGCAGTGGCTCACGCCTGTAATCCCAGCACTTTGGGAGGCCGAGACGAGTGGATCACTTGAGGTCAAGAGTTCAAGACCAGCCTGATCAACATGGTGAAACCCCATCTCTACTAAAAATACAAAAATTAGCTGGGCATGGTGGTGCACACCTATAGTTCTAGCTGTTCAGGAGGCTGAGGCAGGAGAATCCCTTGAACCTGGGAAGCGGAGGTTGGGCCAAGATCATGCCACTGCACACTCCAGCCTGGGTGACAGAGCAAGACTCTGTCTCAAAAATAAATAAATAAATAAAATAAAAGTAATGAATAATGAAATGTAACCTAACTGTCCTAAATATAACCTGTTAGAGAATGGTTAAATAAATGATGATCCATTCATATGACAGAACACTGAATGATCATTAAAAGCAGCAACTTTAAGTAGTTGTTAAATTATTGACAAAATGTACACTATAATCGCTAGTCATAAAACCTCAAAATAAAACACTGAATGTTTTATTTAAATACACTTTGCAAAGGGAAAACTGTAAAGAGAAGTAAGCCTAAAGGTTACCATACTTACTCTAGGCAACAGGATCATGAGTTAATTTTGTTTTCTTCTGCACATCTTTCCACATTTTTATAGTTGCTTTCAGAGTTTAAGAAAATAACTTTTATTAATCTCTTTTTACCTTATTATTGTGGAAAATTTCAAAGAAATTTAAAAACCAAGTCATAATAAACCTCCATGCTTCAACAATTCAACTTAAGGCTACTGAACTGTTTTTGAAGAAATAAATTATTTATTTAAAAAAAGATATTTACATATTTAAAACAGAACAGATTCTTTGGAGTGTTTTAAACATAAGCTCTCTATTTTGGGACTAAGGAACTGACAACTTTTTTTTGAGACAGGGTCTTGCTTTGTTGTGCAGGCTGGAGTGCAGTTGCACAATCACAGCTCACTGCAGCCTCACCCTCCCAGGCTCAAGCATACTGAGTAGCTGGGACCACAGGTGCATGCCACCACACTGGGCTAATATTTTTAAATTTTTTGTAGATCCTGGGGTATTATCATGTTTCCAAGGGAGATCTTGAACTCCTGGGCTCAGGTGATCCTCCCAACTCAGGCTTCCAAAGTGTTGGTATTACAAGCGTGAGCCACCTCACCCAGTAGATAAATTCTTGAAGTCCCTTTCAATCCACAAAAGTCATTGCTAGAGTAGAGCTTCTAGCCCTTATAAGGTTGACCTGAAAGCTTAGTTCTTGCATGTCTGAGGAAGTAGGTCACCCGTTCTGCCACCTCTGGTTAGAGGCCTACCTCTTCTAAGCACATTCCCCTTCCTCGCTGCAAACCCCACTCTGCATTAGGATTTGGGCATTTCTGAGACTCTGAGGTCACCAAGGGCTCTAATGAGATCTAAACGTTCCGATCAAGGACTCTTGGTCAACCCTGACCATTGCCTAATTAATCGTATTACTTCATCTCAAGAAGGAACATTTCAAACCCACCGGAGTAGGAAGCTGGGGAGATGTTTGACCAATAACTTTCACTAAGAGATTCACTTCTCTGTTTGTCATGCCCTGATTCAGCTCTGCCAACACCTACTCTGGTTGCGGATCCTTTGCCACTTTATGGATTTTTTGAACCAGTGACCCGCGCAATCACACTGAGCATCAGGGACCCAGCTCCAAGAAGGCATTTAAGAAAGACCACACAGACCGGGCACGGTGGCTCACGCCTGTAATCCCAACACTTTGGGGGGCCGAGGCGGACGGATCACCAGAGGTCGAGAGTTCAAGACCAGCCTGACCAACATGGAGAAACCCTGTCTCTACTAAAAATACAAAATTAGCCAGGCATGGTGGCGGGTGCCTATAATCCCAGCTACTTGGGAGGCTGAGGCATGAGAATCGCTTGAACCCAGGAGGCGGAGGTTGCCAAGAGCCGAGATCACACCATTGCACTCCAGCCTGGGCAACAAGAGCGAAACTCCGTCTAAACAAAACAAAACAAAACAAAACAAAAAAAGAAAGAAAGGCCACATAGCAACAGAGCTACAGCGATTCCCTCATCCAAGAGGTAGGTAACCATGTATGTCACTGCCCCCACAGAAAATGAATACTGCCCCAAATCAAAGCACTATCACCCCTCCCGCAAAGAGACACAAGCTGCAGCAGGAGTAGTAATCTTTTTTTTTTTTTTTTTAATTGAGACAGAGTCTTGCTCTGTCACCCAGGCTAGAGTGCAGTGGCCCAATCTTGGCTCACTGCAAACTCCACCTCCCAGGTTCAAGCCATTCTCGTGCTCAGCCTTCCAAGTAGCTGGGATTACAGGTGCGCACCACCATGCCTGGCTAATTTTTGTAATTTTAGTAGACGGGCTTTCTCTGTGTTGGCCAGGCTGGTCTCGAACTCCTGACCTCAGGTGATCATCTCGGCCTCCCAAAGTGCTGGGATTACAGGGCATGAGCCACCTCACCCCACCAGGAGTAGTAATCTTTATTTTTATATGGGTGATCCAAAAATAATTCTCTCTATTCTGGAAGGTGCTCGGGCACCGATATTTAAAAAAGGATGCTCCCTTTTTCTATGAGGCATTTCAAGCAAAACAACGAAACTGCATTTTAAGGATCTATGAAGCTTTTCTGTCCAGTTCTACTGATAAGCTTTTCTGATGAAACTCCACCCTGTATTAAGAAGAGGCACCATCAGCTCTCCTCTCCCAGAAAGTACAGGGAGCTGACCCACCATTTATCCCTCTCCTAGGGATGGTTTAAAAATTCTCTCTCCTTCAGTCTAGATTAAATAGATCTTCAGCTCCATAGGGTATCGGAAATCTGTCCTATATTTGCATTCCCCTTAAGATCTAGTATAATATTTAGTATACAGTATAAGTATTCAGTCAATGTTTAATGAATGTGAGCTTTAAGTCAGTGGTGAGAAAAAGTGAAGAAAAAAATGTTCAGTGAGTGAATTAATTACATAAATGAGAATGAGAGGCCCAAGTGAAATCCAGCCTCTAGTCTCTCTCTCTTTGACATTCATTCATTTATTCATTCAACAAATATTTATGGTGCCAGGCACTATGCTGACTATTCCTATAGAATATAATGACCCATATGCTGGGCAGACAATGGTTGGGAACAAAGACAGGATCTGGTCCTCTGCTTTGTTCTCAGGCCCTTCCTGAGGATGCCCAGCATCCACATCTGGAGAGAACAAAGAAGCCTCTATAAAAAGTAGCAGGTCCATTCCTCAGGCAGTATGAATAGGTTGCAATACCCAAGATCTTAATTGTGAAAAGTAATTTGCTCTAGGACGACCATCCATTAATTTGTCAAGACTTTTCCTGAAGCTATTTTCAGCATCTCCTACTTTTTGATGAAATGAATTCCATGTGTTCACTGCCTTTAGGACAAAATGTTACTTGTTTTTATTTGTCCTGATTTTTTTTTTTTTTTTTTGAGATAGGATCTTGCATTGTCACTCAGACTGGAGGACAGTGATGCGACCATATCTTACTATAACCTCAAACTCCTGGGCTCAGGCGATCGTCCCACCTCAGCCTCCAGAGTAGCTGGGACTACAACACACACCGCTAGGACTAGCTAATTTTCTTTCTTTCTTTCTTTCTTTTTTTTTTTTTTTTTTAAATAGAGATAGGATCTCAGTATGTTGCCCCAGGCTGGTCTTAAATTTCTGGCCTCAAATGATCCTCCTGCCTCAGCCTCCCAAAGTGCTGGGATTACAGGCTTGAGCCACCGCACTTGGCCTGTCCTAAAATTTACACTGTTAGGTTCCCTTGGTAAATCCAAGTTGGAGCCTTTTTGGACATGTCTGTATTATCCTGGCCAGAGCTTCAAGGATCCTGGACGTTGCTGCTTTCCATTTATCTTTCCAGATTCAACAGCCACAATGTCTGCAGCCTTTCCTGACACATCTCTTTCCTGCTGTAATCTTGCTCCAATATGTTGCCCAATAAATCACAAATCGTTTTAACCCAAAGAGATCTTAGAAAACAACCCCTCTCCCCAGCTTTCTTTTCTCCTTATTCTCTCTAAGCACTGCTTTATAAATGAGGAAAATCCACCACTTCAGCAAGTGGCAGGTCACATAGCTGGTTACTGGCACACAACAACCACATCTTCCTTTCCTGCTCTTTCATGTCTCACTTGGGCTGCAATAACCAAAATCACAGTGGGGCACAGTAGCTGACGCCTGTAATCCCAACACTTTGGGAGGCCGAAGTGGGGGATCACTTGAGGTCAGGAGTTCGAGACCACCCTGGACAACATGGTGAAACCCCGTCTCTACTAAAAAATACAAAAATGTGCCTGGCTTCGCAGCGCACACATGTAATCTCAGCTACTCCGGAGGCTGAGGCATGAGAATCACTTGAACCTGCCAGGCAGAGGTTACAGTGAGCCGAGATCATGCCACTGCACTCTAGCCTGTGCGGCAGAGTGAGACTCTGTCAAAACAAACAAACAAACAAAATAAAAACACACACAAAAACAAAAAACAGAACCACAAAGAATATTCTAGATGCACAGGTCCTCTCTGCAAGAACAGGACAGTGTGTTTTGTTTTGTTCCCAATCTCTTTGATAAAGCCTATGCATTTCCCTGGTGTTCTGGCCAGGGGAGCCTACTGGATTGTAAGATACATTCCCCAGTACTAGGTCTCTACCCTGCCTCTGATTAAAATAGTTTATATTATTATCCTTTTTCTCTCCAAGTACATTATTCCTTCAAGAAAATGAAGTATGTACTATGCAGAGCAAAAATAACAATGACAATATTTAATGAATTCCAATCAAGACTAAGTGACTTCTGTGACACCAACACATTTGCACTTAGCTTGTGTCAGCATTAATGTGAATTTTCATTTCCTCAACTAATAGCATTTGGAAGTGTTCTAGAAGTTTGTCATACGAAGAAGGAAAGTCCCGTCTGTGATATCCAAAATGGGCACCCAGAGGATAGAATGGGCCGGAAACAGAACTAATAGTGATGACTGGGATTCTAAGAAAGTTGAGTAGGTAGCCCAAACCTCAGTTGTCAACTCCTGCCAATGTAAATGAGGTCTTTTGAGTCTTACCTTTTCTCTCACGGGGCTTTCTGGAGTCTTCCACTGAGGTATGATTAGTTCATGCTGCAGCTTGGGGCTGCCTTCCCCACTTCCTCCTGCCAAGACAAGATGCAAAACCATTGGAATCCCAGACCTCTATACCCCAGTTAAGCCACACATGCACTGTCTGTGAGCTGCCCCTGCACTGGGTCATTAGAAGACTTGCTGGATTTCAGGCTCTTGGCACTTCCTAGGAACTAGGCACTCTAGGGGTCGGTGATACTGTAGTAAATAGGACACATGAGGTCTCTGTACTTGTAAAGTCTACCTTCTAGAGGTGGGAGACAGACAATGAACAACTGTTCTCAGATGGTGCTAAGTACCCTGAAGAAAATAAGTTGGGGTCATGGTATAAAGAGACATCTAGCAGGGGGTGCCTATTTGAAACAGGATGATCAACTTAGATGGCATTTGAGTCCTGAGGGGCCAGAAGGCAGCCACGCAAAAACTTGGGGGAAGAGTGCCCCAGGTAGAGGAAATAGCAAGTGCAATGGCCCTGCCTGAGCAGAAGTGAACTTGGCCTGTTGAAGGAACAAGCATAAGGTAGGGGGCAGCTAGTAAATGAAAGAGGAAGTTGGTATGAGATATGGTCAGCAAGGCAGCCCTGGGTCTGATAATGCAGAGACCATGGGGAGTGTCTGGATTTTCTTATAAATAGACTTGGAAGGCACTGGGTGTTTTAAATACAGAGCAATATGATCTGTGTTAAGTTTAAAAAAGATCACTCTGCCTGCATGGTGGAGAATGGGGGTGGGGTGAGGCAGAGCGGCGAGAGTGAGAGCAGAAGCAGGAAGGCCAGGCTAGAGATATGCTGGAGCCCTGGTGAGAGATGATGGTGGCTCAGATTAGAATGACATCAGTGGAGAGGAATGAAGCGGTGGGATTCTGGGCATATTCTGGAGGTCAAGCCCATGAATATTGCTCCCGTGGAGCTTTAGTTTTCTTGCCTGTAAATTGAAGACAATGATCCTACCTGCCCATCTCACAGCTTTATGGTGGAAAGTCAATATCCAATGTCAACCTCCTACTTGGCAGAGCATCGTTACATTAATTGGAGCTTCCTAATGGCAAGTTTGCATTTGTATTCCACTTTCTACTTCCCAAATCTCTCTCCCAAACCAGTTCTCCTTCATGCTTAGGGCAACCCTGGGAAGTAGGAAGTAGGAGTCCTGTTTTGCAAGAAAGAGAATGTAAACTACAGGAGAGGTTTGTTCAGGGCGCTGCAGAACTCAAATACTGGCTGCAGACCATCTTAATAAAATGTTAATTTCCCAACACCTAAACAGACTGGTCTCCGTAGTGCTCCTGGGAATGAGGCTGAGGACTCCAAAATCTATTCTGTCTAAACTAACTACATCAATCATACAGAATATGAGTGATAAAAAGACAGCCATAGTTGTTCTGTTAGAGTGGTGATTGTGAGTAATTATTAACATTCCCTTCAGAATACCAATATAATGCACTTGCAGTCAACATGGATTTTAAAAATAATCTCATTGGACCAATGCCAATTCATCAGACAGGCAAATATTAGAAACAATGCATTCATATATTTATCAAATATTTTCTGAGTACTTAACTATGTGCCAAGTACCATGCTATGAAGAGGTGCTTAATATTCATGGAGGAACAAGATAAGCATACAGCAGGAATGGCAGGAATGGTGGCTCACACCTGTAATCTCAGCACTTTGGAGGTCTGAGGTGGGTGGATCACCTGAGGTCAGGAGTTTGAGACTAGCCTGGCCAACAAGGTGAAACCCTGTGTCTACTAAAAATATGAAAATTAGCTGGGTGTGGTGGTGCATGCCTGTAATCCCAGCTACTCAGGAGGCTGAGGCATGAGAATCCCTTGAATCTGGGAGGCCAAGATTGCGCCACTGCACTCCAGACTGAGCGACAGAGAGAGACTCCATCTCAGAGAAAAAAATAAAAAAAGACAAGCATCGCCCTTGCCCTGGTGGCTCTGATAAGCCTAGATTATTTTAAATGAAAAGGAATTCTATAATATTTAATGGAACATTTAATTGAATTAAATGATATCTATGATTGTAAAAAAATAGTGAAAGCAATCTACAAAAGAGGAACACAGTACATGTCAAGAAAAGGTCTCCAAAACTTGGAAATAAGGCAAAGAGCAAGCTAGATGTCTTCTCAATGTCATATCGGAGCATTGTTTAACAGACCCATCCATGGATCATTGCATTATCTAGGGGAATGTACCATTGACTTTTTATTTACCAGTGATTAAAGGCTATACTCTGTGAAGTTATATAATCTCTATATATCTATAGATTTCTGTCTGACAGAGATGTAAGTGATTTCAGCATAGTAGAAAGATAACCTGGCCAGGCACAATGGCTCACACCTGTAATCCTAGCACTTTAGGAGGCCTAGGCGGGTGGATCACCTCAGGTCAGGAATTCCAGACTAGCCTGGCCAACATGGTGAAACCTCATTTCTACTAAAAATACAAAAACTAGCCGGGTGTGGTGGCACATGCCTGTAAGCCCAGCTACTCAGGAGGCTGAGGCTGAGGCAGGAGAATCGCTTGAACCCAGGAGGCAGAGATTGCAGAGAGCCCAGATCCTGCCACTGCACGCCAGCCTGGGCAACAGATAGAGACGAAAAGAAAAGAAAAAAGAAAAGAAAAGAAAAGAAAAGAAGAAACGAAAGAGGGAAATTAAAAAAGAAAGGAAACCAAGAATTATGGTTTTGCTTCATGGGGCATCCACCATTTCTGCATCTGTCCTGGGTCACAGGATTTCAACATTCTTTCTCCAATGCTTGTATCACCCCTTTCTAATGCTCCCTGAATCAGCTTTACTGTCCTGTTTGCTACCTCATTAATGAGTTGAATCAATCTTGGCCGCATTTGTATGAGTCGTGTTTTTAACTTTTGAAAACTTTGTATAGAGTCATTAAAATCATGTTTTCCAGAGAATTTAATGATGTGGAAAATGCTCATGGTGTGAAGTGAAAAATGCAAGACAGGAAACTGTACTTATGGTATGGTTCCAATTTTATCAATATATATTCATAAGAACACACAAAGAATGGGGAGGGGAAAAATATCAATAGCAACTGTGGATTTGGGGGTTGCAGATCATTTTATTTCTTTTACACTTTTCATTATTTCCCAGATACTCTACAGCAAGTGGTCTCCAAGGACTTAGAACTCAGAGAAGGCGCCTGTGCTAGGAGCAGTAACTTGCTTCCCTTGTCTTTCTTCATGCTTTTCTCCTGAACTAAGCACTGACACAGGCCTGGTGCTACCCTCGAACCTCCTGTGCCTCAGTTTCCCCTTCGGTACAATAGCTCAAAGGGCGGTTCCTTTGAGTTCTTTGGGAGGACCGCCCGACCTTGGCCCCTGGAAGTTCCAAACTGTCGGAAGAGCTCTCAGCCTCTGGGTTTGAGGCCTCTCGGGGGTCCAGCCAGCCCACCCCCGCCCCGCCGGTGCTCGCTTTATTTGAAAACGCTGACTCTTGGTCCCCCAGGCAGCAGTCTGGAGTCAGCCCAGCCCGTCTGCAGCGGTGGAGCCAGGGCTAAGCCTTCTCCGGTCATAATGACAGAACGCGGGCACAGCCCCCCGGGACCATTCCTTCCGCGAAATCTGCGCAGAGCCCCGGAGGGATGGGAGGGGGTTGGTGTCTGGGAAACTAGTCGTGAGAAACACGGACATCACCCGGCATCTAAGCTGGAAACATCCAGTCCGACCCCTTCGCTTCACAGAAGGGGAAATTGAGGACCAAAGAAGGCGGCCGTCGGGTTGGCGTGGAAAGAGAGCCCTGGTTTACAGTGCCACCGCGGACCTCAACCCGTAGCGTGGCCATGGGCAAGTCCTTTCCCTTTTGTGGGCCTCAGTTTCCCCATCTGTGAAATGGGTGCGTTTGACTTGGCCTTCGGTAGGGCTCCTGCCTGCTCAGGGATCCGAAGTGTACGGCTGGAGATACACAGCGAGCCATCCCCCAGCCAAAGCCACCACAGTCTCCCGCGGGCATTTTATGTCCTACCCCACCAGTGTGGCAGGCACCGAGCCTGGTCCCAGGAAGCCGCTCCCAGGCCACATGGGCAGGGCGCTCGGGATGCTCTGCGCTGGCGAGTGCAGCGGGCGGTAGAGAGAAAGACAGAGAGAGAGGCGGAGCGGACACGAGGGACCGTGAGAAAACGGAGGAGGATAAGCCGCGAGAACGGCGGAAAGAGAAGCCAAAAGCAGAAAAACAGAGGAAGGAGAAGGCGAGAGGGGAAGGCAAGCCCCTGAACCGACCCGCTGTTTTCTGGCTGTGCCAGGTTTCCCCGACCTCCGCCACCACCCAGGGCGCACAACGTGGGAACAAAGCCCGGGCTCCCAGGCTGGAGGCGGCGGGGGCACAGGCCCCGCAGAGTTGCGGGAGGCGCAGGGGTCGCGGTCCCAGCGCTCCGGACCCGCAGGGCGACTCCCAGGTCTCCGGGCCACCCAGATCTCCGGGCCACCCAGCCTCCATCTCCCAGCGCCTGGCCACTTACTTGTCCATCCAGGCTCCCGCGCCGCCCGCGGCCGGAGGAGCTGCAGGGCGAGCGCCAGCAAGCAGAGCCGGGCGGCGCCTGCGCCCCCTGGCATGGTGGCGGCGGCCCTCAGCGCTCGGCGCTCACACGCCCTCAGCCATGCCTGCCTCCGGCCCGGCGGCGGTGGAGGCGCGTCTGGAACCCCCCGGCTCGCCCCGCGCCTCCCCACCCGGCTCCCAGCCCTCAGCCGAGACGCTCCGCCCCCAGCCCCGCGGGGCTCCGCCAGGGGATGGAGGAGGGGAGGCTCCCGCCCGGAGGGGGCTGGAGGGAGCGGCCGGGGAGGAGCTGGCGAGACTCGGGGGAGCAGGGCTGGCTCAGGTGAGGGAGACCGCGGGGAAGGGAGAATCCGAGCCCCCAAGGAGGAGGGATTCGAGGTGGACTCGGCCCGTAGAGGGTCGGGGACTCGGGCTTCTAGGAGTTAAACTGGACCCCTCTCCGCACAGCGATCCGTTTACTGTCCCGCACTGTGCCAGACGCCTTGGGTGACACTCAGAGGAGACTCACCCAGTGCCGTGCCCCAGAGGCCGCCACTCTCGTAGGCAGGCTCAGAAAGAGTTAACCCAACCACCAGGCACAAAGAACTAAGCGCTCTATGGACTTTTTTTTTTTTTTTTTTTTTTTTTTTTTTTTTTTTTTTTGCAGGACGCAAATCCAGGAGCCATTCCTTCTGCCTGGGAGGAGGGAGTGGTGAAGACCAGAGGAATCCCAGAGGAGAAGACATCTGAGATCGGGAGGAGAAATGGAACATCAGGCGGAGGAAACAGCCCAGACAATCGCACTGGGACGTGAAAACCCTTGGGCTGCATTGGGGGAGAAAACCAGAATTGGGGATAGTTAGGGTTTTGGAGGGAAACGCAGGGAGGTGAAACCAAAAATAATAATAATTACTGTTACTTATTGAGGACTTGCTATGTACTAGAATAAGAAAATCATGATAGCTAAGACCGATAAAACGCTGTGTCAAACACTGTCTTCAGCACCTTACACATATTCACTTATTTAATCGAAGAAAATAACTTTTATTATCCAGGGACTCTGCAGACGTTATCTCTTTTCATTAGCCCAATAATCCCATGGGGTGGGTACTAGTACTATCCCTGTTTTAGAAATGAGGAAATCAAACCTGAGAGGCTAAACCACTTGTCCAAGGTTACACAGCTAATGCCAGCGCCTGGATTCAAACCCACATCCGTCTAACTCCAGAGCCTGATGCAACACACCTTATTTTCCAGGTGGGGAAACTGATAATGAGAGAGAAATGACTTGCTTAAGATCCCTTAGCAAGTTTTAGCAAAGCCTCATTCTAGAAACCCAGTCTCAAACCTCACCCTTTTTCTGAGCCTCTTTAGTCAAACCCAGGTTGACTAGAGAAGTGCTGTGTGTCAGAGAGGGCGAGGCACTCCTGAAGATGATGGATAGGCAGGTCTATCAAACCCTACTCATGGGCACCCATGAGGGAAATAAAAGATGTGGTTCTGGCCATTAATGTCGTTTGGGACTCCGTTAGTCTCCTCCAGCTGCTGTAAAATTTGTATCTTTCTGTGAACCCAAAATATGTGAGATAGGTCTCAGTCAATTTAGAAGGTTAATTTTGCCAGGGTTAAGAACGTGCTGGTGACACAGCCTCAGGACGTCCCAACACGTGCCCAGGGTGGTCGGGGTACAGCTTCCTTTTATATATTTTGGGGAGACATGAGACATCAATCAATATGTGTAGGATGTACATTGCTTCCGGGTCCGGTAAGGTGAGAAAACTCCAAGCTACAGAAGGGGTGGTGCTTCCAGGTTATAAGTAGATAAGAAACAGAAGAGGTTACATTCTTTTGAGTCCTTGATCAACCTTCCGCTGAATACACAATTTAGTCTAGCTCAGTGAATCTGCATTTTTACATAAACAATAGGGCAGAAGAAGCAATCAGATATGCATTTGTTTCCCGCGAGCCTCAGAGGGATGACTTTAAGTTCTGTCTGTCCTTTGTCCACAAGGAATTTCCTTGTGTGAAAATTGTGAGGAAGGTATAGAGCTGTTTACCTTTGTAGCTATCTTATTTAAGAATAAAATGGTGTCCTGGCGCTGTGGCTTATGCCTCTAATCCCAGCACTTTGGGAGGCCAAGGCGGACAGATCACCTGAGGTCAGGAATTAGAGACCAGTCTGACCAATGTGGCAAAACCCTGTCTCTACTAAAAATACAAAAAAATTAGCGGGGCGTGGTGGCGCACCTGTAATCCCAGCTACTCAGGAGGCTGAGGCAGGAGATCGCTTAAACCTCGGGGAAGTGGAGGTTGCAGTGAGCCAAGATCATGCCACTGCACTCCAGCCTGGGCAACAGAGTGAGACTCCATTTCAAAAAAAAAAAAAAGAAAGAAAGAAAAGAATAAAATGGGAAGCAGGTTTGCCTGACATTGTTCCCAGCTTAACTTTTCCCTTGGCTTAGTGATTTGGGAGTCCTAAGATTTATTTTCCTTTTACACTTCTCACATGCAGAATACATTCACCCCATCCCAGCAGCCCAAACATCTTCACTCATTCCAGCGTTAATTCTAAGTCTGAAGTGTCTAAATTTCATCTGTATTAGATATGGGTGAGACTTGAAGTTTGAGTCATCCTGAGGCAAAATTCCTCTCAGCTTCCAAATACAATGTGGTGGGACAGGCATAGGATAGACGTGCTGATTCCAAAAGAGAGATGCTGAAAAGAACAAGGTGACAGGTCCCCAAAAGTGCAAAATCTAGCAAGGCAAATTCCATCAGATCTTAAAGTTCTTCAACAATCCTCTTTGGCTGGATGTTCTGCCCTGTAGGCCCACCGGGTCAGCAGTGTCACCCCCACAGCACTAGGCAGTGGCCAGCACCATAGCTCTTTGCCACAGTCCCCTACCCCAAGGCACTGGGCAGGGGCAGCCTGGCCTGCTTAAGAGAAGGAGACTCCACTCTTTCACTCCCTACCTCCCCAGCAGCCCGCTGTGGTGGGAGTGGCAACCCTGATGATCTGTGAATCATTTTTCTTAAAGAATGAAGCAAGCGGTATTATCCTGTCCTATAGAACAAAATTCTAAAAGCCTTCCTTTGTTTCATCCTGTCTTTACTCCTTTGGGTCTAAACTGGCAATGTCTTTGCTGGTAAAACCCATCTCTATTTCTAGCTTCTAATGAGATGGCTGATTAGCTCCGTGGGTTATTGTCCATCCACACCCTTAGTGTTCTCTCCAGAAAATCCTTTTTCATGTTTTACAAGATGAATAGGCCGATAATTTTCCAAATCTTCAAGTTCTGTTTCCTTTTTGCTTAGCAATTCCTTCCATTTATCTCCGTCCACTCACATTTTACGTAAGTACCAAGGAGAAGCCAGGCCTCATCTTCAACACTTTGGAAATCTCTGCCGCTAAATATTTAAGTTCATCACTTGCAATTTCTACTTTCCACAAAACACTAGAACACAATTGGTGGTGGAGAAAACACAAACTCAAAGTGCTTTTTCCTTTTCTCTCACTCAACACAACAACAATCAACAGAGAAGACTTCTGTGATCAAAGACGTGGGGGCTTTCCCCACACACCAAGCAGCAATCAATTCAGACACTACCCACCTACAGATCGCATCAGATCCCACAGGTTGAGGGCTCAGTTTCCAAGATTGGGCCCCCTTCAGACACCAGTCACAAGTCTGGGCTTCCAGAACTTCTGACCGACTGACTTCCAATTGGGGTTCCAGGACACCTCTTTGGGTTTAATTAATTTACTGGAGCAGCTCACAGAACTCAGGGAAGCACTTGTTTACATAAACCCAGCAAGGCCTGTGTCTTCAGATTCTTCTTGACCTCTCTGTGCAACATTCCTTCCTCAAGAGTAGAGGGCAGCTTGCTTCAGCACTACGTCTATTAAATTGGAAAGATACAGAGATTAGCCTGGCTCCTGTGCAAGGATAACATGAAAATTCATGATGCATTCTATATATTAAAAGTAAAAAATAAAGAGTATAGGGCAGGCTCCTCTCTGCAGTGAGAGCCTATGACCCACAATTAGATTATAGTCCTGCTGTAGGCAGGTGAAGGAAGGGCAGAAAAAGGTCAGATTCTGTTTCCTGACACCTGTTTCTGAGACCTAAAGTGCCCCAATATCACAACCAAAGACTATAACAAGGGCTATGGGAGTTATGAGCCAGGAAACATGGATGAAAACCAATATACATATATATCATAATATCACAGCAATTCAGCTGAACCCTTTGCCATGTTATAAGTAGTACTGGGGTTCAGAAACCAGTATCCCAAGATATGGCACTTTGACACATTAAACTAAAGAAGGCTTCACGTCTCTTTGACCTTTCCCCACACTCTCCTGTCTCTCAATCCTTCGTCTCTCCCAAAGCACAGGATGAAGTTGTTCTCTGAAGTTCCCTTATCTGCCTAAAGTCTGGACCTGCCAAAGAAGACACCAACTGTCTCGGGTGCCTTCCCTGTGTTTTCATTAGCTGCATTCATATCGCAGGAAGACTGGAGTCTGTCAACACACCTGAACAGACTTTTGTCACAAACCATTGTCAGGTCTGTGGGCCAAAAGACTCTGTCCTAGGCCATTGTATGTTCTTCAGGCCCACCGAATTCCCCTAAAAATCATGTACTATCCCCCTAAAATCATCCACACTTCCCTATCTCCCTTTCCCCTAAGAAGTAGGGTGTATAAACATCCGTACCCCAATGGGATATTGGACAGTCACTCTGTGATTCTCTCCCATGCATGCTAATAAATGTGTATGCATTGTCTCCAGTTAATCTGCCTTTTGTGAGTTGATTTTTTGCTGAAACTTCAGAGGGCAAAGGGGAAGTTTTCTCTTAGCCCCTACACAAGAATCACCTTTCCTCCAGTTTCCAATAACATGTTCCTCATTTCCATCATAGACCTCACCAGAATAGCTCTTAATATTCATGTTTCTACTAATATTCTGTTCCTGATGATATATGCGTTCTCCAAGATGACAGAAGCTTTCTCTACAGGTCTCCTCCTGTCTCCCTGAGCCCTGGTCAGAATCACCTTTAACATCTACACTTCTTTTTTTTTTTTTTTTTTTTTTTTTTAAATTATACTTTAAGTTCTAGGGTGTATGTGCACAATGTGCAGGTTTGTTACATATGTATACATGTGCCATGTTGGTGTGCTGCACCCATTAACTCGTCATTTACATTAGGTATATCTCCCAATGCTATCCCTCCCCCCTACCCTCTCTCCACAATAGGCCCTGGTGTGTGATGTTCCCCTTCCTGTGTCCAAGAGATCTCACTGTTCAATTCCCACCTACGAGTGAGAGCATGCGGTATTTGGTTTTCTGTTCTTGTGATAGTTTGCTGAGAATGATGGTTTCCAGCTGCATCCATATCCCTACAAAGGACACGCACTCATCCTTTTTTATGGCTGCATAGTATTCCATGGTGTAAATGTGCCACATTTTCTTAATCCAGTCTGTCACTGATGGACATTTGGGTTGATTCCAAGTCTTTGCTATTGTGAATAGTGCCGCAATAAACATATGCGTGCTACATCTACACTTCTATCAATAGTCCTTCAAAGCAATCTTGGCTTTTTCTAGCATGCACCTCAAAGCTCATCCAGCCTTTACCCATTACTCGGATCCAAACTCACTTCCGCATTTTTAGGTATTTTGTTATAGCATAGCTGACTTCTCAGTATCAAAACCTGTATTCGTCTGCTAAGGCTGCCAAAACAAAATACCACAAACTGGTGGCTTAAACAACAGATTTTTTTTTTTTTTTTTTTTTTTTTTTTTGAGACAGAGTCTCTCTCTGTTGCCCAGGCTGGAGTGCAGTGGTGCAATCTTAGCTCACTACAACCTCTACCTCCCAGGCTCAAGCGATCCTTCTGCTTCCCGAGTAGCTAGGACTATAGGTGCACACCACCACACCTGGCTAATTTTTGTTGAGATGGGATTTTGCCATGTAGACGAGGCTGGTCTCAAACTCCTGGGCTCAAGCAATCCTCCCTCCTCAGCCTCCCAAAGTGCTGGGATTATGGGCAAGAGTGACCACACCCGGCCAGAAATTTATTTTCTCACCGTTCTGGGGGTTAGAAGTCCAAGCTCAAGCTCCCATCAGGCTTGCTTTCTGGCAAGGCCTCTGTTCCTGGCCTGTAGAATGGTCACCTCCTCACTGTGCTCTCACATGGCCTCTTCTCTGCACATTCAGTGAGACAGAGAGAGAGTGGAGGGGATGGGTCTCTTCCTCTTATTATTTTATTTTATTTTATTTTTGAGATGAAGTCTTGCTCTGACACCCCGGCTGGAGTACAGTGGCACAATCTCAGCTCACTGCAACCTCCACCTCCCAGGTTAAACAATTCTCCTGTCTCAGCCTCCCAAGTAGCTGGGATTACAGGTGTGTACCACCACGCCCAGCTAATTTTTTGTACTTTTAGTAGAGATGGGATTTCACCATGTTGGCCAGGGTGGTCTCGAACTCCTGACCTCAAGTCATTCACCCGCCTCAGCCTCCCAAAGTGCTGGGATTACAGGCGCCCAGCCTCTCTTCCTCTTATTATAAGGACATCAGTCCTATCGGAGTAGGGCCCCACCCTCATGACCTCATTTAACCCTCATTACCTCCTTAGAAGCCCTATCTCCATATCCAGTCACATTGGGGGTTAGGATTCCAACTTATGAATTTGGGGGCTGGGAGAGACAAATGTAGTCTATAATTATGGCTATAGCCCTAGAGCCATGAGACTACAATTCTAGTCCCAGTTTTCTCTCCAACCAGTTCTGTGACCTTGGGTGAGTCACTTCTCCTTTCTGGGACTGAGTTTCTGCTGAATAACTTGGGAACAGGAATGGCTGCCCCCAATGCATGTCACCCAGGAGCTGTGACGAGCAATTGCGATGATGGGAGTGAAAGTTCCGTGACAAGTGGAAAATGCTGAAGTGCCATGCCTAACTGACTCTGTAGACAGGTCTCCTTGCAAAAGACATACAAACTCCATACTCGAAGTTCCCTTCCCTTTGCTGGCACTCGGCTGATCAATATTTAATCAGTATGTAGGCCTGAAAATTGGGAGGTAGCTCACAAGACAAAAAGTCCAGTGGTTCATGCACAACCAAGGAATCACAGAGTTCCCAGTGTAGTCTCATCCTACTCCTCCTCCCCACTTATCCACAGGAACGGGTATATATACAACTTTGACCTTGTAGAAGCCTTCCCATGTATTTGTAAAGAACGTATATGTTATTTGTAAAGAGTATTAAGTCGCTACATAATCTTTGAAATATTCATGACATTTAACCTAGTAATTACATTTCTGGGAAACTATCCTAAAAAAAATAATCTGCAATGCACACACAGATTTATGGACTAGAATGCTCATAATGGTGTTATTTATAATAGTGAAAATATTGGAAACAACCGAAATATTCAACTGTGAAAGAACAGCTCATAAATTATAGAATATCCATAAGATGGATTATTATGCAGCCACTTAAAATGATGGGAGTTTCTGCTCTGATGGTAGGTGAAAAAAAGCAGGGTCCAAAATTACATTTAAGTATGATCTCAGCTATGTAAATAAAAGACATTTCTAAAAAGACTTGAAGGAAGCGTGTCAAAATGTTAACAGTAGTTACCTCTGCATGGTAAAACTATGGATGACAGGGTTTTTTTTGTTTGGTTTTGTTTTCCTGTTTGTTCTTTCTCTCTCTTTCATTTTCTACAATAATGAAGTACACAGTCAGGCATTGCTTAATGACAGGGATACATTCTGAGACACATCATTAGGCGATTTTGTCATGGGAACATCATAGAGTGCACTTACACAAACCTAGATGGCATAGCCTATTATACAACCAGGCTATACGGTATAGCCTATTGCTCCTGGGCAACAAACCTATACAGCATCCTACTGCACTGAATACTGTAGGCAACTGTAACACAATTGTAAGTACTTGTGCATCTAAACATAGAAAGTACAACGCAGTGTGCTACGACGGGCTATGATGCCACTAGGGGACAGGAATGTTTCAGTCTTATGGGATCTGCATCTGGTCCCTCATTGACTGAAATGTCATTATATGGCACATAACTATATTACTTTAGTCATGGGAGGGCAGGTAAATGTTAAATACAGAAAGGAACACAAAAGGAAAAAGAGTTTTTCCTGGTATCTTAAACAGAGTTTTGCAAATTTGACCTCTGTATATACGGCTGACCTTCTCCTCTGACGATGGGAAAACTGAGCTGAAGTTACAGCAGCCAGTTCCAGAATGTGGGAGTTGAAGTGACACAGGTCACTGGTCATCTCCAGCTAGAGTATACTATTAACATTATGGCTAGGAAGTGGCCATCCTGCCAGGGATTAAATCCCTTTTCTGTCCCTTCTTAGCTATGTGAACTTGGGCCACTAAATTTTTCTGTGATGCTGTTGTCTCATCTATAAAGGACAATAATAATGACAGTTTTTGTGAGGCTTAAATGGGTATTTAGAATAGCACCCATCACATAGTAGGCAGTCAATGAATGCTAGTCAGTATTACCCTCCTTCTACTGCTAATAAGTACTGAGAGGTGGGCTGTTATTTATAACGCCTAGCTTGTGCTTTTTGTTGTATAATGTGTGAAGAGTCTAATTTTATACTTGTTCTCTAATTACTATCAATGATAATGGTCATGTTATACTATTATTGTCTTTTTCCTATCCCCTCGCCCTAGATTGTGAGCCCCTTGTGAATAGGAGCTGGACCTTGTTCTTCACTCAGCCCTCCAGCATTTGGGAGGCACAATCAATGTTTAATTAAACAAATTAGAAGTTAAACAATTAATAATAATTATCTCATCCTGGCTCCGCTCAAACTTCCAAGCCCCTCATTAAAGAATCATCTTTGTTGTGTCCCTGTTATGGGAATAATGTTGGACCTGTGATAACTTTGCTTTGTGAACCATTTTCTCAGCAACTTGCTCTTTGAAGTTCTGTTTACTTAGATATAATTTATATACATTAACATTCTCTGTTTTTTAAATCTATGGTTCCATGAGTTTTGACAAGCACACGCAGTGGAATAACCACTTGCAGAGTCAAGACCACACCAAAAACTTTCCTCCTATCTCTATGCATTCAGCCACTCCCCTCACTCCTGGAATCACTGGTTTATTTTATGTCCTTCTCAACTTGCCTTTTCCAGAATGTCATATAAATAGAAGCACACAGGATATAGACTCTGGATATGGTTTCTTTCACTTAGCATAGTGCATTTAAGATTCATCCAGGTCACTGCATTATCAATATTTCCTGCCTTTTTATCATTCAGTAGTACTCCATTGTATAGATGTATCATTGTCAGTTTATTCGGTCACCCGTGAAGGATATTTGAGTGTTTCAGTCTTGGATGATTATGAATAAAGTCACTATATATATATTCAGGTTTTATGTGAACACAATCTTTCGTTTCCGTAGGGTGAAAGCAATTCCACTGGGTATTGTGGTTAAGTATACGTTTAACTTTACAAGAAACTGCAAAAAATATTTTCCAAAGTGGTTGTACAACTTTGCCTTCCCACAAGCAAGGTATGAAAGTTCTGGTTGCTCTGCTTCCTTGTCAGCATTTGGTATTGCCAGTTCTTTTGATTTTAGCCATTGTAATGGATGTGTAGTTTCTTAACAATTATCTGGCTCTTCAAATACTCCATGATGTAGCCAGGTAGGATGATTATATCCATTTTAATGAAAGGAATTAAAGCCTAAAGAGAGTCTTTTACTCAAGTTTTATGGATATAGTAAAGACTTTAGTCTTTATTTCTGTTTTTTTAAATAATTCACAGAAGAAGCAAATCTTCCTAAACCCTGGATAACTCACAAAGCTCTTGAAATCATTCATTCAGCAAGCATTCACTGAATACCTATTATGTTCCCAGCATCTGCTAAAATCTACAGAGAATCTGAGATAGGGTTTCCACTATTACAATCATGGTAGGGGGAGGGGCATAAAAGAAAGGAGCTGGTAGGAACTGACAAGTAAATTAAGTGACTGATTACAGAGGAGGATCAAGTTTCTTGACATATGACTCATGTCCTTTGATTTGTCAACATTGGGTACTGTCCCCAACATGGTGCATAATAACAACTATCATATATGGAGCACCCTGATTGGTTCCAAGCACAGTGCCTACATCATCTCATTTAATGCCCATAACAGTCCCATGAAGACATCTTAGGTTAAACTATCAGGAAGTGTTGACTTTGTAGGTCAGAAACAGTTAAACATTGGTAATGTGCAGGAGCTCTATCTCGGCTCACTGCAGCCTCTGCCTCCCAGGTTCAAGTGATTCTCCTGCCTCAGCCTCTAGGGTAGCTGGGACTACAGGCGTGTGCCACAACACCCAGCTAATATTTTGTATTTTTAGCAGAGACAGAGTTTCACCGTGTTGGCCAGGCTGGTCTTGAACTCCTGGCCTCAAACAATACATCTGCCTTAGCCTCCCAAATTGCTGGGATTACACAAGCATAAGCCACCATCCCCAGTGAAAGTATTTTTTTAAATCTCCAAGTATCTGGGGATTTTCCACCTATTTTTCTGTTACTGATTTCTAATTTCATTCAGTTGAAATCTGACTGCAGCCTTTGTATACTTTCTATTCTTTTAAATTTGTTAAGGCGTGTTTTATGGCTCAGAATGGGGTTTATCTTGGTGAATGTTCCATGACGTCTTGAGAATGTATGAATCTGCTGTTGTTGAATGAAGTACTATTGGGTTCAACTATGCCCTTACTGATACTCTGCCTGCTTTATCTACCTGTTACCAACAGAGGAACACTGAGGTCCTCAACTATAATAGTGCCTTCATCTATTTCTCCTTGTTGTTCTATCAGCTTTTGCCTCACATAGTTTGATGCTCTCTGTTAGGTGCATACACTTTAAGGACTGTTATGTCTTCCTGGAATATTGACACCTTCATCATTATATAATGTCCCCCTTTATTCCTTGCTCTGAAGTCTGCTCTGTTACAGTACAATCACTTTTGATTAGTATTTGCAGAGTGTATTTTTCTCTATCCCTTTCCTTTTAATCTGTGTGTCTTTATATTTAAAGTTGAGTTTATTACAGATGACATAGAGTTGAGTCTTCTTGTTTGATCTACTCTGAACTGTCTTCTATTTGATATATTTAGACCTTTGACATCTAAAGTGATTGTTGATATAGATGAACTATTACCTATCATATTTGTTACTGTTTTCTATATGTTGCCCTTATTCTGTGTTCCTATCTTTGTCTTTCATATTTTCTCTGGCTTCTGTGGCTTTGAGCATTTTTATGATTCTATTTTCTCTCCTTTTTTAGCATATCAGGTTGTCCTAGGGTTTGAAAATACATTTACAACTAATCCAAGTCCACTTTCAAATAACACTGTACCACTTCCTGGGTAGTGTGAATACCTTATAATAAGAAAATAGTCCTAATTCCTCCCATTCCTTGTATTATTGCTGTGATTCATTTCTCTAACAGATAATCATGCACATGTATACATAAACATTGAATATATTGTTGCTATTATTATTTGGAACACAATGTTATCCCTTAGAAGAATTAAGAATAGGAAAAATAAAAATTTCAATTTTATTGTCATTTATTTATTCTCTGTTGCTCGTTTTTTCTTTATGCAAACCTAAGTTTCTGACCCTATATCAATTTCCTTCTCCTTGAAGAACTTTTAAAAAATATTTATTGGCTGGGCATGGTAGCTCACCCCTGTAATCCCAGAACTTTGAGAGGCCGAGACGGGTGGATCATGAGGTCAAGAGATCGAGACCATCCTGGCCAACATAGTGAAACCCCATCTCTACTAAAAATACAAAAATTAGCTGGGCTTGGTGGTGCACGCCTGTAGTCCCAGCTACTCAGGAGGCTGGAGAATCGCTTGAACCTGGGAGGTGGAGGTTGCAGTGAGCCGAGATCGCGCCACTGCACTCCAGACTGGGCAGCTGAGAGAGGCTCCGTCTGAGAAAAAAAAAAAAAAATGCTTGCAACGCAGATCTATTGGCAACAAATTCCTTCCATTTTTGTTTGAGAAAGGCTTTATTTCTCCCTAGTTTTTTTTTTTTTTTTTTTTGAGACAGAGTCTCACTCTGTTGCCTAGCCTGGAGTGCAATCGCGCAATCTCGGCTCACTGCAACCTCCTCGCTCCAGGTTCAAGAGATTCTCCCGCCTTAGCCTGCCAAGTAGCTGGAATTACAGGTGCATGCCACCACTCCTGGGTAATTTTTTTTTCTTTCTTTTTTTTTTTTTAGTAGAGACGGGGTTTCACCATGTTGGCCAGGCTGATCTTGAACTCATGACCTCAGGTAATCCACCCACCTCGGCCTCCCAAAGTGCTGGGACTACAGGCGTGAGCCACTGCGCTCGGCCTCTCCTTTGTTGTTGAGGAATTCTGTACCATGGTGTACAGAATTCTGGATTGGTGGGATTTTTCTTTTAACACTTTAAATATTACACTCAATTCTCTTCTTGCTTGCATGGTTTCTGAAAAGCTAGGTCCAATTTTTTGCTCTTCCTTAAGTGAGGTGTTTTATTCTTTCCCCTGGCTTCTTTCAAGATTTTGCCTTTGTGTTTGATTTTCAGAAGTTTTATTATGATATGCCTAAGTGTAGTTTTTCATTTGTTTGTTCATTTTAACATATTTCTTGTGTGTGACTAGGTGTCCCTGTTTTTTGTTTGTTTGTTTGTTTACTTGGCATATCTCCTGCCTGGTGTTCTCTGAGCTTTTTGGATCTGTGGTTTGGTATCTGTCATTGGGGAAATTCACATATTGCTTCTGCTCCTTTCTCTTTTTCTTCTCCTTCTGGTATTTTCATTGTGCATATCTGTACCTTTTGTACTTGTCTCAAAATTCTTGGGTATTCTGTTTTATTTTTTCAGTCTTTTCTTCTCTTTGCTATTCAGTTTTGCAAATTTCTATTCTCACATCCTCAGGCTCAGAGATTTTTTTCTTAGCCGTGTTCAGTCTACTCATGAGCCCATCATAGATTCTTCATTTCTGTAACAGTGATTTTAATCTCTAACATTTCTTTTTAATTCTTAGAATTCCCTCCTCTCTGTTTATGTTATCTATCTGTTCTTGCATGTTGTCTCTTTATCCATTAAAGCCCTCAGCATATTAATCATATTTAAGTTTTTTTTTTCAGTTGGTTGAGCATGGTGGCTCATGCCTGTAATCCCAGCAATTTGGGAGGCCAAGGCAGGTGGATCATCTGAGGTCAGGAGTTAAGACTAGCCTGGTCCAACATGGTGAAACCCTGTCTCTACTAAAAATAACAAAAATTAGCTGGGCATGGTGGCACATGCCTGTAGTCCCTGCTACTCAGTAGGCTAAGGCAGGAGAATTGCTTGAACCCGGGAGGCAGCGGTTGCAGTGAGCAGAGATCACGCCACTGTACTCCAGCCTCGGCAACAGAGCGAGACTCTGTTCTCAAAAATAAATAAATAAAATAAAAATTTTCAGTTGATAATTCCAACTTTGATGCCATATCTGACTCTTGTTCTGGTGCTTGTTCAGTCTCTTCAAACTGTGTTTTTTTAATTTTAGTGTGCCTTTTAATTTTGTGTTTAAAGGTAGACATAATGTACTGGGTAAAAAAAAAAAAAAAACTACAGTAAACAGTCCTGTAGTAATGTCGTGGTAAAGTATGGGGGAAAGAGAAATGTTTTGCAGTCCTATGATGAGGTCTCAGTCTTTTGGTGAGCCTGTGCGCACAGACTGTGAACTTCACAAGTGCTACTCGGTCCCCCTCCTGACCTTAGGTGGGATGAAATGGCTAGAGGGAGTCAGAGTTGGGTATTCTTCTGTCCCCCAGGTAGGTTAGGCTCTGTGAAAACCCCAGCAGGTTAGGGCTCTGGTGAAATAGTTTCTCCAGAGGGCAGGTCTTAAGAACACAATGCACTGGCCTGTTTCAAAATGATTCCTTTTGACCTTCTCCTCCCAGAGTACAAGGGGAAATTTCTTGGCTATTCACTGTGAAAACCTAGTAGAGTTTCTGGAGATAAAACCCACAAAAGTGTGGGAACCACCTATGATTGGGTCCCCCTAGAGTTTTAGCTCTCAGAATTATCCACACTGAGTCTTTAGCAGTTTGTCAATTACAGTTCCAGTTTTCTTCCCCCAGCACCTCCCAGGAGGTTCCTGCTGGTGGGTTTCTGCTCTAATAAGTTATGATTCTCTGTATCTGTCTGCTTCTCCAATTTTGTGGGCAGCAGTTTGCCATGTAACCTCACTTCTCCGCTGGACCTAAGAGGAGCTGATTTTTCAGTTCGTTAAGCTTTTTACTTGTTGTTAGGACAGAGTGGTGACTTCTAAGCTCCTTTCATGCAGGACTAGAAACCGGAAGTCAAATATTTTTAATAGATAATGATGCAAAATGTATCATAGGAGCCAGCTTCCTGCAGCTGTTTCCCCTCCTCAGCTAGCAGCCACCCTTCCCTAGGTGCTTTTTCCGCTTTCCAGATAAAGCCTCGGTGGGATTTAGAGGTTACACCAACCTTTTGCAGACATTTCACTCCGTTATCTTATTTGATCCATTCAAAAAGCCATGTGAACTGGGTGTTAGGATCCCATTTCACAGAAGAGAAAATTGGCATTTTAGGGGTAAACAACTTCCCTAAGGTCACACAGCCAGGACACAATTCCAAGAGGGGAAAGGAGGAAAAAAAGGTAGAACCCTAGTGTGGGTGTTTTCTCCCACGGGGATGACGTGGGGATACAGATTTCAGAGCAGCAACCTTTTGCATTTATAGCCACACCCGAGGGACATCTATGGGCCTATGAATTTTTCATTCAGCTGTATGCAAAGCGCTGTGACTTGCCCTGGAAACAGAGGTTCCTGGGTAAGAGCCCCTGCCTTCTAGAGCCTCACTAGCCCAAGTGTGGTCCACAGACCAGCAGCATCAGCAGAACCTGGAGCCTATTAGAAATGCAGACTCTCAGTTCCCACCCAGACCTCCTGAATCAGAAGCTGCATTTTAATAAGATCCAAAAAAAAACCAAGGTGATTTGGCTGCTACTTAAAGTCTGAAAAGCATTGCTAGGAGACTGTCCAAACTTGATTTTACATATGGTAAGAGAAAACAAGTGTTTTCCTGGAATGGAAGCTAAGGCTTGGAAAAAACCCAGAAAAAGGAGAGATTGGGTATAAACAGGGATTGTAGGAGGCTTCATGAAGGAGGGGTTTTGAAGTTGAGCCTTGAAGCAGAAAAGTGCATATGAACAAAGGCATGGAGATGGGAAGTGTTTAGTGTTTGGGGAAAGGCAAATGGCCTCATGTGACAAGAAGGAGAGAGTGGGAGGAGAAATTAAGAATAATAGGAGCAAATGGTCAAGGATGTTTACGGTATGGATAATAAGGCAGGTGGAATCCTCTCGGTGAGAGGTCATGAGCTAGTGACCTGTGGGCCAACAAAGTGTTGTAAAAATAATTTGGATTGTAGTTATGTCCAAAATATTTTCAAAATGTTAAAAATGTAATTATCATAAAAATACATAGTGAGCATTTTCCAAGTTTTAATTAACTAATCAGAGAACCAGCAAGATCACCAAGGTGGTTCAAACAAGGACAGGAAAAACTGGACAAAGGAACTCAAGATTGAGTTCCAAACTGGTTAATGACCTACAGGGCAATCAAACTACATTCTTTGGGGTTATCTTCTCTACCAGATGATAATCATTTACAGCTTTACTGGACCAAAAAAAAAAAAAAAAAATCATTGACAATTTATTCATTTTCTATAATTTTACATCCAACTTAACAGAGTTATAAAATGTCAGACCCCTAATGAATCATAAACGGTAAACAGCAGGTGAGACAATCCTGTGTTTCCCCGGAGTTAGACAATGCCCTGAACAGAAAAGACAGTGAGTGGTTAAGGGCAGTGATTCTCAAACCTAAGCTTAAAGCAAAATTCCCTGCAGGACTCATTACAACACAGAATGCTGATCTCCAGCCTCAGAGTTTCTGATTTAGTACATCTGGGGCAGACTGATGATTTGTTCTCAGGTGATGCAGATGCTATTCACCAGGGAACACACTTTGAGAGCCACTGATCTTAGATGCCACTGAATGAAAGAAACTGCAGTCATTCTTTTGCCTCGTTTCCAAATTTTGGATATTTTTTCTGAACAGTTGCCAAGCTTTCAAAAATCAGAGAAAAAAAAATTCCTGATTGTGGCTTCTCATGAAAAATTAGAAAAGTCAGACAATGGTAAGTCTAAATTCTTTCATGGTGACAATTGCTTAAAGCTCAGTATCAGCTGCTCCTTTCTTCTCACCACTGCCCCTAGCCTACATCATTCATTTATTTGGCATTTGATTTTGATATCCCTGCAAAACATGGTGGAAATCTGGCATTTGATTTTGATATCCCTGCAAAACATGGTGGAAACACAATGCAGAATTTGGAGGAGGAACATGAGCGCAGCTGGTTAGCGCCTGTCTCACACATCTGTATCACATCTAATCAGCTCAGGCACCCAGGGCTGGTTTCCCAGAAGTACAATCCAGGCAGTTGCACAGGGCGTCACTCTCTGGAGAGCCCCACACTCGATTTAATGCTCTGGTATTGGCATTTTGCAATTCTTACTAATTTTTGGAGAAGGGGTCTCACGTTTTCGTTTTGCGTGATACCACATATCACATAACTGTTTTGCAGCCACCTCAAAGTTTGGAATCCACACTTAAAGGTGACCCTGTCATCGCCAGATTGCTAAGGAGAGGAAGAGGTAATTCCAGAATCAGAAACCTACGGGACACTTTAGAAACCATCTCGTCCTGCAGATAGGGTCACCATTTCATTTTATAGCTAGGGCTACTAAGGTCCAGAAAGAGGAAATTGACTTCCTCAAGGTCACGGACAAATCCTGAAAAAGGAGTCAAATGAAAAGTCTGAAGTGGTGAGTCTGCAAGGCTGTGAATACTAAGGCTGCCAGCAAGTTTATGTATCTGATGCCCCCCGTGCATACCAATATGAAAATTCCTGTTTTTCACTTAGCTCAGTCAACTTTGGATTGATCTGGTTGAAGCAGGAGAAGGATGTGGATAAAACAGGAAGAGTGGGGGTGTGATCTTGAAACAGATCAAGAAACTTGTATAAACAGACCCATTTAGAATAAGGATTGTGAAGGGAAAAAGTCTTATATATGAACTCCACCCCCATGTTTGTTACAAAGGACCGACTTCCACCTAAACCCCTAAATAAACTTCAGAGGCAAAAGCATTCAGGAAAAACCCAGCAATATACTGCCCAATTAAAAATGACAATCAACTCAACATCCCTAATCATCAGAGAAATGCAAATCAAAACTACGATGAGATACCATACTCTAGTCAGAATGGCTATTATTAAAAAGTCAGAAAACAACAGATGCTGGCAAGGCTGTGGAGAAAAAGGAATGCTTATACACTGCTGGTGGGAATGTAAATTAGTTCAGCCACTGTGGAAAGCAGTTTGGAGATTTCTCAAAGGACTTAAATAGAACTACCATCAACCCAGCAATGCCATTACTGGGTATAAATCCGAAAGAAAATAAATCATTCTACCAAAAAGACATGTACACTCACATGTTCATTGCAGTGCTATTCACAATAGCAAAGACATGGAATCAGCTAACCTAGGTACCCACCAGTGGTGAATTGGATAAAGATAATGTGGTCTACATACACCATGGAATACTATGCAGCCATAAAAAAGAATGAAATAATGTTCTTTGCAGCAACATGGATGCAGCTAGAGGCCATTATCCTAAGCAAATTAACACAGGAACAGAAAACCAAATATTGCATGTTCTCATAAATAAGTGGGAGCTAAACATTGAGTGCACGTGGACATAAATATGGAAACAATGGACAATGGGGACTACTAGAGGGGGAAGGGAGGGAGTGAGGCAAGGATTGAAAAAAAAGCTATTGGATACTATGCTTACTACCTGGGTAACGGGATCATTCACATCTCAAACCTCAGCATCATGCAATATATCCATGTAACAAACCTGCACAGGTACTCCTGAGTCTAAAATGAAAGTTGAAATTATCGTTTAAAACGGCAATCATGTTTAAGAACGCACTTAATTTCAGCTGGCTCCACTTAGCTCGATGACTTGTAGGTCTCGGCTGCCTAGTTTTAGGTTAATAGCTGCACGCACTCAGAAAGTCGAGTTCCTGCAGCTGGTTGAGCGGTAAGTTGAAGTGAGAATTAGGCAAATGAGTCACCCCTTGCTCACATCTGCTCTTGTGGTCTGAGTGGGTGGATCTTCCTCTCCTCCCCAGCCACTGCTCAGGAATAGGCAAGGACACAAGGCCTGGGTGTAGAACCGCATCATTAAACCCACTGTGCTTGGCTCAGTGATGGGTGTAAGGCCCTAAGCTGGATCAATGGGCATCTTCCCCAATACTCTTGACAGCTCTGTCAAAAATTTGCTTTCCTCTTGTCTGAGACGGTAAGCAATGTGAGTTTGGGGCTATGAGTTGTCTTCTTGCTGCCATGTGAGGAAAGAACCTGTCTAAAAAATGAAGTCAAACAGTGGTAAGAGATACGGAGAAAGAGAGAGACAAGGTCCTAGCATTATTATTTGAACCTGTGGATTTAGCCATGTCTGAAATCAACCCCCTCAACTTTTCAACTACGTGAGCCAATAATTTTCTTTTTTGCTTAAGCTAGTCTGAGTTAGAGGTCTGTCACTTGTGACTGTAAATATCTCACTCACGCAAAGGCCTCCTCCATTCTAGGCACTGTGCTGGCTGCTGGGATTATAGGAGTGGACAAAGACACATGTCATTCCTATCTTCATGGTACTCAGCATCCAGTGGAAAAGATGACAGTAAGCAAGCGAGCGAATACACAGATACATAAAATAGAATAATTACACATTGAGATTTATAAACAATTGATGCTAAAAGAGAGAATGAGAAAGGAGGACTACTTTAGACAGCATGGTGGGGAAGGCTCCCTTGAATTGTTTTTTGAGCTGAGAGTTTGCAGTATGAAGAACAGGGGGAAGAAAGTTTCAGGTGGTGGAGACAGCAACTGTTCTCAGGCTTCAAAGGCCTCCATTCATTCCAGGACCTGAAAGAAGGCCTTCATTCATTCACCCATTCAACAAACGTCTGTTAGACAGTGTCAAGTGCTAGGTACAAGGAGATAAAAGCAGCCCCTGGAGAGTTGATAAGAGCTATTGAAAGCTATGCAAATGTTCGAACCATGTGATTCAGCAATTCCACTTCTAGAAATTTAGTCAAAAGAAAAAAAACAGGAATTTCTGCAAAAACATAGCCATCATGATGTTCATTGCAGCATTATTTTTTCAACTCCGATTGAAGTGTAACAAACATACTAAAAGAGTGCACATAGACCGGGTACAGTGGCTCACACCTATAATCCCCCAGCATTTTGAGAGGCCCAGACGGGAGGATCATCTGAGGTCAGGAGTTCGAGATCAGCCTGGCCAACATGGCGAAACCCCATCTCTACTAAAAATACAAAAATGAGGCGAGTGTGGTGGTGCATACCTGTAATCTCAGTTACTCGGGAGGTTGAGACAGGAAAATTGCTTGAACCCAGGAGGTGGAGGTTGCAGTGAGCCGAGATCGCGCCACTGCCCTCCAGCCTGGGTGACAGAGCAAGATTCCGTCTCAAAAAAAAAAAAAAAAAAAGAGTGTACATATTACAGTAAACAGTTCAACTATTTTCACAGTCTGAACACACCCACATTATCAAAAAAGAGAAGAGAACATGCCCTGCACTCCAGAAGTCCCCTTTCGCCACCTTCTAGTCGCAGATCCCCCTTCAATCAAGGGTAACTACTAGCCTGACTTCTAATAATATAGATTAATTTTGCCTCTTTTTACTTTATATAAATAGAATCATCCAGTATGTAACTTGGGGGAAAGGGATATGGGAAGGTCTTGGCTTCTTTTGCTTAAGTTTTGTGTTTGTGAGATTTCACGATATTGTTAATGTAGTTATAGATTGTTTATTCTGCATAGTATTCCATCATCAGAATGTACCACAGTTTATTCATCTGTTCTACCATTTATAGACGTTTGGGTTGTCTCTAGACTGAGACTATTACAAACAGTGCTGTTGTGAGCATTCTTTTGGTTAACATATATCTGCATTTCTTTTGGGTATATACTTAGGACTGACGTTGCTGAGTCATAGTAATGATCAGCTTTAGAAGATATTGTTAAACAGTCTAAGAAAATGATTGCATCCATTTACACCTCAATCAACTTTGTGAGAGACTTCTGGTTTCTTCACATGGTTGATAACACTCGACATTTTCCATTTTTTAAAAAAAATTTAGCCATCTGGTGGGTATGTGTTGGTATTGACTTTTGGTTTCAACTTTCATTTCCCTGATGGTGAATAAGATGATTAGTGAAAACCTTGTCATCTGTTTATTGGCCATTAGATATTCCCTTTCCCGAGGAGCCTGTTCAAGTGTGTTTTCCATTTTTTAAGTGAGTGAGCTGTTTTTTTCTGTTGGTTTGCAGGAGTTCCTTAAATATCCTGGCTACAAGCCTTTGGTCCATCATATATATGAAACTATATTCTTCCACTTCACAGGGTATCTCTTTACTCTCCTTTGATACAAAGCAATTCTTAATATTAATATCTTAGAATTCATCATTTTTATGAGTACTACTTTTTGTATCCTATTTAAGAAATTGTTGGCCAGGCGCTGTGGCTCACACCTGTAATACCAGCACTTCAGAGGCCAAAGCAAACAGATGTCTTGAGCCCAGGAGCTCCAGACCAGCCTGGGCAACGTGGCAAAACCCTGTCTCTACAAAAAAATACAAAAATTAGTTGGCTGTGGTGGCCCAGGAGGATCACTTGAGCCCAAGAGGCAGAGGTTGTAGTGAGCCAAGATCACACCACTGCACTCCAGCCTAGATGACAGAGCGAGAACTTGTCTCAAAAAAAAAAAAGAAAAAAGAAAAAGAAAAAGAAATTGTTTCCCACCCCAGGAGCAGAAAAACATTCTCCTATGTTTTTCTCAAAAAACTTTACTACATTCATTTTACGTTTAGATCTATAACCTATCTGAAATTTATCTTTATGATGTGAGGTAGAGATCAAGATAATTTTTTCCATAGGCCCGTGTTTCCCAAACTGCGCACCAAGTCACCCTTGGGCACTGCAGTCAACTTAGAGAGGGGGCATGGGACATTTTACCTTTTTGAGGGAAGCACAGTGAGAACTGTTGGATACCATATAAAACTGTTAGCTGGAAATAGTTCACAATTTCAATGTTAAATCATACTCCATTCCTTTCAATGACATGATATTTTTGCAAAGCGGGGTTTTTTGAGGTTGCTATGATAAAAAGTAAATACCATGTGAAATCAGGAAATGAAAATGATGATGTTGTCTGATTCCAAGACCTGAGAAGCTGTGCAGTGCTCAACAGGAGCATGATCTACAGTCTGTTGGTCAATATTGTGGTTACTTAAAAACAAAATATTTCCTTCTTTCAATTTACAAGTATTTTTTTTTCCCAAACGATTACTACATTGTTAAGATACAATTATTCATTGAGTTGTTTGGATCTAACTACTTAATAAATAGAACTGTTAGGTATTTCTTTCTCTTTCTTTTTTTTTTTTTTTTTTTTTTTTTTTTTTTTTTTTTTTTTTTTGAGACAGTCTTGTTCTGTCACCCAGGCTGAAATGCAGGGGCACGATCTCAGCTCACTGCAACCTCCACCTCCTGGGTTCAAGTGATCCTCCTGCCTCAGCCACCCAAGTAGCTGGGATTACAGGCACATGCGATTATACCCAGCTAATTTTTGTATTTTTAGTAGAGACGGGGTTTCACCATGTTGGCCAGGCTGGTCTCGAACTCCTGACCTCAGATGGCCCACCTGCCTTGGTCTCCCAAAGTGCTGGGATTAAGAACTTTTAGGTATTTCTTTTGACTGAGGGTTGCCATGAAAAAAATTACTGAGACATTAAAGGTACCATATATGGAGAAAGTGTGGGAACCTCACTGAGACAGACAGACTCCAGGGCAGTCCCCACAGTTCCCACCCTCATGTTTGTGTTCTTCTGTGATCCCTGCTCTTGAGTGTGGATGGGATCCCTAACTTACTTCTAAGTCATAGAATACAGCAAAGGTGACTGATGTATGTGATTGTATGTACAGTACATGATTGTGTTATATTAGATTGTAACACCCAACTTGGAAGGAGACTGCCTCCCTTGTTGGCTTTTAAGAAGCAGGTTGCCTTGTTTCAAGCTACTCTGTGGAGAGGGCCATGTGTCAAGGAGGTGAGGGCAGCCTTAAGCCAATGGCCAGCAATGAACTGAGGCCCTCAATTTCCATCCTGTAAGGAACTGAATTCTGCCAATAACCAGGCAAGTTTGAAGCAGATCCTTCCCTGGTCCAGCCTCAGAAAAGACTGCAATGCTGGCCACCACTTTCTTATTTTTTGAGATGAGGTCTTCCCCTTTGCCCAGGCTGGAGTACAGGGGCACAATCATAGCTCACTGCAGCCTCCAATTCCTGGATGCAAGTAATCCTCCTGCCTCAGCCTCCTGAGTAACTGGGACTACAGGTGCACACTACCACTCCAAGTTTTTTTTTTTTTTTAATCCAGAGACAGGAGCTTGCTATCTTGTCCACTCTGGTCTTGAACTCCTAGCCTCAAGTGATCCTCCCACCTTGGCCTCCCAAAGTGCTGGGATTATAAGCATGAACCACTGCACCCGGCTGCTGGCCAACACTTTGACTGCAGCTTTGTGAGATCCTGAGGCAGAGGGCCTGGGTAAGCCATGCCCAAACTCTTGTCTACAGAAACTGTAAGGTAATAAGTGTGTGTTGTGTTAAGGAGCAAGTTTGTGGTAATATTGTTACACAGCAATAGATAACAAATGCACTCACCATATAGATATCTTACTGATCCAGCATCATTTAGTAAAGAGACCATTCTTTGTAGTATCAAGTCTTTTTCATAATAGAAGTAGAAACTACCAAAATTTCTTTTTTAAATAATGTGTTTTATTAGGCCGGGCACAGTGGCTCATGTCTGTAATCCCAGCACTTTGGGAGGCCAAGGCAGGTGGATCACCTGAGGCCGGGAGTTCAAGACCAGCCTGGCCAACATGGAGAAACCCCATCTCTACTAAAAATACAAAATTAGCCGGGCATGGGGTGCATGCCTGTAATCCCAGCTAGTCAGGAGGCTGAGGCAGGAGAATCACTTGAACCTGAGAGGCGGAGGTTGTGGTGAGCTGAGATCGCGTCACTGCACTCCAGCCTGGGCAACAAGAGTAAAACTCCATCTCAAAAAAAAAAAAGTGTTTTATTTCCTTCTTTTTTTGTTCTCCTAGGCTCTTAAAAACCACCAAAATTTCTGATAAAAGTTGATTAATAGACCATGATACATTTTGTCCACATGACAGAATAATAGACAACCCATAAAAATTATATGGAAAATATCTAGTAACATGAAAACGTTTTCATAGTAGATTACTAAGAGAAAAATATGAATTTAAAATCACATGTTCAATTATATGCTAATTGTGTAAAATGTGAGTACTATGTGTATCTGCATTGTAAAAAGACTGTTTTAAAATACGTTTGGGAGAGAGAGGATTACAGGTGTTCAACAACTTTTTTGTGTGTTTTCAAAATTTTCTACAGAGAAATTGCCAACAAATATCCTGTAAAGAGAACATATTAGTTTATACACTTACAGATTCATACACTTTTTTTTTTTTTAAAATAGAGATGAAGGTTTGCTCTGTTGCCCAGGCAGGCCTCAAACTCCTGGCCTCAAGTGATCCTTCTGCCTCAGCCTCCCAAAGTTCTAGGATTACACATATAAGCCTCCATACCTGGTAAACATACTTTTTAAATAAAAAAGAACAGTCCCTGTGTTGAAGGAATTTATAGTGTGGAAGAAGGAGACAGGGTGGAGACAAATAAGAGTGCTGTAACATTAGAGACTATACATTGAGGACACTTTTGAGACCCAGTGGAAACCATCTCAACACAGAAGGGAAGATATTGGCTCATGGACTTTGATTGGCCTTGCTTGGGTTATATGTCATCCTTGGATCAATTACAATAAGCAGAATATGGCATTCTAGGCCAAAATCAAGAGCCTGTGCTACGAGCCCTGCCTGTTGTTAGCACCATGTGGCAAAGGGTGGGAGGTGGCAAGATCTTTCCCCTTTCCCCAAGAAAGGGTGCCAGAAGAAGGGGGGTGAGAAAGGTAATTGTGGGAGATCAAGCATGAAGCAGTTAGTTTTGCTTGGAGGAGAGGGACAAAGGCACAGAGGAAGTGATACTCACGCTGAGTGTTCAAAGACGGAGAGGTGTTTCCAGGCAGCTAGTGTCAGGAGGGCATCTGTAGAGGAAGAGGGGGAGTGTTATGAGAATGGGGAAGGGAGCCGGAGAGATAGTCAGAAGTGAGAACTAGATGTGGCTTCTGGGTCAGGTGAGGGTGTTGAGCCTTCATTCTGAGGGTCATGGGGGAGCCCTCAAAAATAAAGATGAGGACATGTGTGTTTGATCGCCTTTGCTTCTGCAGCAAAATACAGTGCCTGGCAAAAACCTTTACAAGCAATGATAGTAATAATATGGCTGCCTCCTGCACTAGACTCTACAGCTCTCCGATGGCCATGAGGAGGTTGGATTTGGGGGCTTTTGACAATAGCCTCCACTGAATTTGAATCAGTGTGTTTCCAATGTTTTTTACTGTGATCCTCAGTAGGAAACACATTTTACATTACAATTCACCTAAATTTCACTGAATTATGTTAAAAAAAAAAAAAAAAAAAGCCCCGCCCTAGACTACCAACTCCATCTTGGCAGTGACCATGACTTATAACTCTTGATAATTACCATAGGTTTGATGTCTGGCGAACTGTCCCTTGGTGGGCCCATAATATTACTGTTACTACTAAGTGCAGATTTACTGAATGAATAGGTGCAGATGTCGATAAATTATTCAAATTATTTGCAAACTACAAAGAGTTATACAGGTGCAAACAATTGATGTTAGCAACCAACTCAGACCGATATTGATGAGCCTGTATGTTAGACCAATTGCCAGAGCAGACAGTGGGAGGTGATGCTGAGGGCAGAGGAAGCGGGTAGAGGGAATTTACTGTCCGTGGTGGGTGGTTCTCCATGCACCACATTTCAATGATTCATGCTACTGCCCGGGCCACGGTTCTCCTCCATAACCACACATCCTTTTTCACACACTGTGAGTGATTTCAATAGTATATGAAAACCATGACTCAGAGGCTGGAAATCAGAGGGTTTTCTTTGAAAGTCCTAAAAATTTCATCTGAAAGAGAGTGCAACAAATGCACAAGGTAGTCTTTTCCTCTGAATAGAGACATGGGTTTAAAACTAGGAACAGTAAATGACACAGGCACAGAGAGGGGAAAAAGCCACTTCGTAGATATCTTGAAAGTGCATTTGGCTCACAGAGGGTCTCCAAGGACCACTTAAGCCCATCATTTCCATCCCACCTCTTGAAGCTTATTGATCAGTACAGTTGCAAAACCCTTCCCATGTGTTCTCTGTAACCAAAGTTCTCTGAGTAAAAAGCCAAACCAAGGAAACAGCTTTAAAAGGAGAAGTTTATACTAACCGGGGCTGAGCAGTGGCTTCCTCCCAACATCAATATTCCTCCAAGGCTTAAGGATTGGGATCCCATTTGAAGAAGCACTTGTCGGAAGAAATAATGATTTTCTGTCTTTTTTCAAAGAGTTGGAAACCTTTGTGATGAACGAAGTCATCATTAAAGATTTTTAGTTCAGGATTGCACTCACAGTTTGATAGTTACAGATGACTGAGGAGAAATTTCCAATACCAATTACATGGACCCTTTTTCTTTCTTTCTTTCCTTTTTTTTTTTTTTTTTTTTTTTTTTTTTTTGAGACGGAGTTTCACTTTTGTTGTCCAGGCTGGAGTGCGGTGGGGCGATCTCGGCTCACTGCAACCTCTGCCTCCTGGGTTCAAGCGATTCTTCTGCCTCAGCCTCCCGGGTAGCTGGAATTACAGGCATCTGTCACCAGGCCTGGCTAATTTTTTGTATTTTCAGTAGAGACGGGGTTTCACCATGTTGGCCAGGCTGATCAAGAGCTCCTGACCTGAGTTGATCCACCTGCCTTGGCCTCCCAAAAGTGCTGAGATTACAGGCGTGGGGCCTACGTGGAACCTTTTTCATTCAACAAACAAGCAGAGAGTTAAGATAATATTCTAAAAAGGCCTTAGAGTTCCAGATTAAGGGACCCTGGGACCAGGCTGACTTAGGCTAAATTCCACTCTCTCCCCCATGTCACAGGTAAGATCCATGCCTTGGAAGTTAGTCAGGTAGTTTTTGCCCTGAACATCTTCAGTAATCAGCTTGAATTTTCTAAATGCAACTTCATCATTCTGCAAATCAGCAAGACTCACTTCAAACACACGACCCTTAAGACTACCAGGTGCAATTTTGGTTCCCTGGGTCCTGGTGACTAGTGTCTTTCCAATATTTCTTGCACTGAACATAGCATGTGCTTTCACATCATACCAGTCTTTCTTAGAAAATGGATCAACCAGCCAAGGGTGGTGGCTCACGCCTGTAATCCTAGCACTTTGGGAGGCGGAGGCAGGTGGATCACCTGAGGTCAGCAGTTCAAGAGCAGCCTGGCCAAGATGGTGAAACCCCATCTCTACTAAAAATACAAAAATTAGACTGGGCGCAGTGACTCACGCCTGTAATCCCAGCATTTTGGGAGGCCATGGAGGGTGAATCACCTGAGGTCAGGAATTTGAGACCAGGCTGGCCAACATGGTGAAACCCCATCTCTACTAAAAATACAAAAACTTAGCCATGCGTGGTGGCACATGCCTGTAATCTCAGCTACGTGGAAGGCAGAGGCAGGAGAATTGCTTGAACCTGGGGGGCAGAGGTTGCAGTGAGCCAAGATCGTGCCGTTGCACTCTAACCTGGGCAACAGAGCGAGAGTCTATCTCAAAAAAAAAAAAAAAAAAAAAAAAAAAAAAAAAAAATTAGCCAGGCGTGGTAGCAGGCACCTGCAAGCCCAGCTACTGGGGAGGCTGAGGCATGAGAATCGCTTGAACCCAGGAGGCAGAGGTTGCAGTGAGCTGAGATTACGCCATTGCATTCCAGCCTGGGGATAGGGCCAGACTGTCTCAAAAAAAAAAAAAAAAAAGAAAAAAAAATGGATCAGCCACTTCTTGGCTCCCTTTTTGCTCTCTTTCATAAGGTGCTTGTTCTTGCCAACCACCATGTTGCTGCTCAGAGTGATCTTTTCAATAAATGTTACTGAAACAACTGGACATCCATATGAAAAAAATGAACTTTGACCTTTAGCTCACATCATACAGAAAACTTAAATTGAAATAAATAATAGAGATAAAAGTTGTGAAAATAAATACATTCAAAAGCTGCTGGAATCCCCAAAGCACTTTTTTTCTGAGGCAGAGTCCCACCTTAGCCTCGAGTAGCCGGGACTACAGGTGCGCACCACCACGCCTGGCTAATTTTTGTATTTTTTTTTTGTAGAGACAGGGTTTCGCCATGTTGCCCAGGCTTGTCTTGAACTCCTGAGCACAAGCAATCAGCCCACTTTGGCTTTTCAACTTGCTGGGATTATAGGCATGTGCCACTGCACCTGGCTTCCAAAAAGACTTTAAACCTTGAGAGAGAACTGACTGTGATTGGAGTCACTTAGCATGTAGTTGCAACTTCTGCTTCTTAGATTATAGATCAACTCTCTTTTCTCATTGTTCTTGTGCTATAAATGACTGGGAGAGACCAGAGACCAGATGTCCTCCCCTTCTAATCACTGACCTTTGTTATAGATTGTCTCCTTCATTATTCTGTACCTAACTCAAACCAGATGACACAAAAGACCTCATGACTGTTTCATCTTCAGTGTGGAATGTTAAGTGTATCTTTCCTGAAAGAAAAAGATGACCTTCACCAATCAGACCATTGCAATTATGTATTAAGCCTTACATAAGGCCGGACATGGTGGCTCACAGCTGGAATCCTAGCATTTTGGGAAACCAAGGTGAGAGAATCACTGGAGCCCGGGAGTTCAAGGTCAGCCTGGGTAACATAGTGAAACCCTGTATCTATAAAACATTGACTGGGCATGATGGCACACACCTGTAGTCCCAGCTACTCA
Source organism: Macaca thibetana thibetana (assembly GCF_024542745.1). Taxonomy (NCBI): domain Eukaryota; kingdom Metazoa; phylum Chordata; class Mammalia; order Primates; family Cercopithecidae; genus Macaca; species Macaca thibetana. The sequence goes on along the minus strand of NC_065583.1, from coordinate 24,064,593 downwards.
GGAGACTGAGGTGGGAGGATCACCTGAGCTCAGGAGGTAGAGCATGCAGTGAACCCTGATAGTGCCACTGCATTCCAGCCTAGGTGGCAGAGTGAAACTCTGTCTCAGGAAAAAAAAAAAAAAAAAGTCTCATATTTTTAAAAAAGTTAAAATTCTGGTTTTTTCCCCCTAAACTTTGTCTATATAAACAGCCCCAAACTTGTGCACTTCAGAACACATCAGTACAATTCCATCTTTGGAATTTGTGCTCCCTGGGTGGCTGTCCTCAAGCTTTGTGCTCAAAAAAACTCTACGTTTAATCATATTTTCTAACTTGTATTATTTTAGGTTGACAAAGTAAAAGCTAAAACTATAAAACTTCTAGAAAAAAATAGAGGAGAAAATATTCACAAGCTACGGTCTTGAGGTAGACAAAGATTTCCTGGACAGGACACAAAAGTATAAACCGTAAGAGAGAGAGAGAGAGAAAAAAAAAAAAGATAAACTAGACTTCATTAAAATTTAAAAATTGCCTGTACTTTGAAAGATACTATTAAGAAACTGAAAAGGCAGGCCACAGTCTGGAAGAAAAGATTTGCAATGCAAATATTAAATAAAGGACTTGTACCCAACACACATAAAAGAACTCTTAAAATTCAATGAAAGAAGGCAACTCACACACACACAAAAAGATTTGAACAAACCCTTCAAAAAAAATGATACATGAATGGCCAGCAAATACATGAAAAGATGTTTAACATTATTAGTTATCAGGGAATTGCAAAGTAAGGCCACTGTGAGATAACACTTAGAAGAATACTCAGCTTTAGAAAACAGTTTGGCAGTTTATGTATCCCTTACCCTATGACCCAGCAACTCAACTCCTAAGTATATTTATTGGCTTGAGAGAAATGAATCACCTAGGCCCTTTATTTAGCTTCCCACAAATTCACTGATTCACTTTGTGACACTGGCCAGGTTCTTCCCGTCTCTGGCCCTGTTTTCCATCTGTGGAAAGCAGATGCATGGGTTGGGCTAGGTCAGGGATGGCAAACGACTTTTATCTTGAGTACGAACCCCTTATCACTGCCAGGGACTGCCCAGACCACCTCTGTGATGAGAAGGAATGTCTGATAGAAGGTGAGAGCTCTGTGAGCCACTAACAATGTCTGCTAGAAACAAGAGAATGACCCAGAAAGGCCACGTACTTCCTATGTGCTGTATGCCCACAAAAAGATTTGTGCATGAATGTGCATAGCAACTGTATTCATAGCAATTGAAAACTGGCAATAACTCAAATTCCAGATACATTGTGGTACATCCACACAACAGTTTATTACTCAGCAATATGAAAGCTATTAATATATGCAATAACATTGATGATTCCTTTCTTCATATTGAGTGAAGGAAGCCAGAAACGACTCTATAAGTCAATGCATATGAAACTTCTAGAAAAGGCAAAACTAAGCTATACTGACAGGAAGATCAGTGGTTGCCTGGGATTGGGGTGAGAGAGGGGACTGGATGGAGGTGGCAGGAGACTTCTGAGGGAATGGAAATGTTCTAAATTTTGATTGGGGCAGGTGCACACATTTGTTAAGATTTATCAAGTTGTGGCGGGGGGCAGTGGCTCATGCCTGTAATCCCAGCACTTTGGGAGGCTGAGATGGGCAAATGACTTCAGATCAGGAGTTTGAGACCAGCCTGGCCAGTATGGTGAGACCCCATCTCTACTAAAAATACAAAAATTAGCTGAGTCGGTGGTGGGCACTTGTAGTCCCAGCTACTTGGGAGGCTGGGGCAGGAGAATCTCTTGAACCCTGGAAGCAGAGGTTGCAGTGAGCCGAGATTGAGCCACTGCACTCCAGCCTGGGTGACAGAGTGAGACTCCGTCTCAAAAAAAAAGGATTTATCAAGCTGTATGTGCACTTAAAATGAATGTATATTAATATATGTCAATTATACCTCAAAAAATGATTTTTACAAAAGTAGCCTTGAAATGTAATGAACTATTCCTTGAGCATGTGGCAGGAAGAGGGAGACATACTGCCAGACATACTGTGGGAGAAACATGGAAGTGAGAAAGGACAGGGCACCCTCAGAAACACATTAGTTGGTAAAATCGCTCTCAGCTTTGCCAAGACCTTTCAGGTGCGCTCAGAGAGGCTGGCCAGTTGCTTCTCAGATACCCTGTTAGAAATTTGACCATGGGCCTAACAGGACCAGGGCTGCCACGGAGCATGGAGAGAGGGCCTGGAGCCCAGGATAGATCATCTGACTTGGTTCTGAGTTCTCCATAAAAATCCTCATGGCCTCTCTCCTCCTCCAGCCTCACGTGCCCCACCTCACCTCCTTAAGAATCTAGGCACACAGCACTCAGGCAGGCAGCTGTCAACTCCGAGCCCCTTCCCCTTCTCCTTCGGGTAGAGTCCCAGTGTTCAGACATTGTCATAAGTACTGTTCTTTTAAAAAGCTGGAAAGTTGGGTTGAGGAGTTTGGGGCTATTATTAGTGCCAAACACTATAAAAAGGAAATGCCACTGATAATCTTAGATGGCTGTATTTTCATACAGGAATAATTCAAGCTTCCTTCTTAGAGTTCTTAGTCATAAGAAACCCTTCATAAAAATACTCCCTCGGGTCATAGCCTCAAACCTAGCATTGCTCAAATCCTTTGGGACTATTCAAGTTAGGACTGACTGGGAGAGCTGGCATTTTTTAGCCCATTTTTATGGCTGCCTCCTTCTGAGTTGCTCGTGTTGTTCTACTGGAGGAAAATAACGAATGATTCAACCTATGCACAAATATTTATTTGCACTGCTTATATGGAGGTGGCATAGCAAAGGGCCTTAGGGGGCAGGCGCCTGTCAGATTTAGCTGAGCTCTGTCCCTGTGTGGTGTCAGGTAAGTTGTTCATCCTTTCTGAGCTTCTCCTAAAAAATGAGCTGTCAACCCTAGGAGCTAATGCCTGGTGGCTGCCACTTAGTAAACTCTACGTGAATATTAATTTGTTATTATTATCACTGTTATGCATTCAGTTATACCATCCACCATGGGTACAGCAAAAATTCTGTTTCACCTTTGAGAATCCTACATTCTACCTTGCTACACAAAGCGTACAGACAGGAGAATAAGAGAACAACAGAAGTGATGACACCCTACCCTGTGATGGAGAAGCTGCTAAAAAAAAATCTCCTTTCATCTTTCATACACTGCTAGTCCCCTGCTCTGAGTGTTATTGAGAAACAATGTGTCACTATGTGTCAGAAGTTTTAAAATGTGTTTGCCCTTTCACCCAGATTCCCTCTAGAAATTTTCATAAGAAAACAATTAAATCCGTGAGCAGAGATTTCTCCTGGATATTACTGAGAGTAGCAAAAATTTGCTAACAGTCTATCTGAATGATTAACAACAGAAGTTAAATGCATATTTAGAAATTGTGATTGATCAACATTTATGCAAAGCAGGTCACAAAACAATACGTGCAGTGTGGGTCCATTTCGAGGATATGACCTGAAGTAGGATTTTTAAAAATCGATACATAATAATTGTGCATATTTGTGGGGTACATATGATTTGATACAGGCTTATAATGTGTGATGATCAAATCTGGGTAATTAGAATATCCATCACCTCAAACGTTTATCATTTCTTTGTGTTGGGAACATTTCAAATTTTCTTTTAGCTATTTTGAATTATGCAATAAATTATTGTTAACTGCCATCACCTTACTGTACTATTGAACACTAGAACTTATTACCTTCTATCTAACTGTATGTTCGGACCCATTAGACAACCTCTGTTCATCCTCCCCTTCCCCAGAAATAGTGGCTTGTTTTTTCGTTTTGTTTTTTGAGAAGGAATCTTGCTCTGTCATCCAGGCTGAAGTGCAGTGGCGCAATCTCGGCTCACTGCAACCTCCGCCTTCTGGATTTAAACAATTCTCCTGCTTCAGCCTCCCAAGTAGCTGGGATTACAGGCATACCACGCCTGGCTAATTTTTGGGTTTTTTTGTTGTTTGTTTGTTTTGTTTTGTTTTTGTTTTTGTTTTTGTATTTTCAGTGGAGATGGGGTTTTGCCATGTTGGCCAGGCTGGTCTCGAACTCCTGACCTCAAGTGATTTGCCTGCCTCAGCCTCCCAAAGTGCTGGGATTACAGTCATAGGCCACTGTGTCTGGCCTGAAATCATGTTTTTATTAACCAGAAACTCTAAGAAGGAAGCTTGAATTGTTTCCATATTACAGATAATATCTATATACATATAAGAGAGAGAAAAGCTATATAGACCTTACTCACCAATGGTTTTATTATGTGTGAGTATATGAGTGGATTTTTTTCATTTCATTTATTTGTACTTCTATAGAGTATTGCTTTTACATAAGAAAAAAAAAACAGAAAATTAGGAAAAACCAATTCAAATAATCTAGAAAACCGAAAGAGAGGACAAATACAGCACAATAGGCAAAGTAAGCAGTAATGTGATTTTTCCTTGACATTTGTAAGAATTCTAGGCCTTTTATTTAGCTTCCCACAAATTCACTGATTCACTCGGTGACATTGGCCAGGTTCTTTCCATCTCTGGCCCCGTTTTCCATCTGTGCAAAGCAGATGCATGGGCTGGGCTAGGTCAGGGATGGCAAACGACTTTTATCTTGAGTACGAACCCCTTATCACTGCCTGGGACTGCCCAGACCACCTCTGTGATGAGAAGGAATGTCTGATAGAAGGTGAGAGCTCTGTGAGCCACTAACAATGTCTGCGAGAGACCTGAGAATGACGAATGACCTAGAAAGGCTATCCACTTCCTGTATACTCCATAATGTAAAGGGCTTGTACAACTTGATGAGTCTGGCATATCTTTAAGCAAAAATATGAACCTGAATTTGAAAAGTCATAGGGTTGGGGGTACCTAACTACATGTTTTCGTTTTTGATTAGGTTACACTGAATCACTAGTTTTCCATCTTCACAGACCCTGAGACATAACTTAGGATTTACTAAAGCAGAAAATGGCCATGGTGGTGGCGTCTCAATTGTATTTGCACCCATTATGTCCCATCCCAAGGACAAGGAATAGATCTGCAGCTGTTGTTTCAGCCTCTTCAACCTGAAACAATCTGAAAGTCCCAGCTGTTGCAGGCATAAACCTGATCCTGGCTTTGTCCTTGGTTTATGTCTCATGTTTTGGGGAACTCCGAAAGCCACTCTTCTGGGGTTGATTCAGAGAAGGCCACCTTTAATCATTACCCTCCTGGAAAGTGGAAGTGCTAAACGCACATTTGTTAGTGAACTTTCCAGCATGGAGTGGGACCCATTCCTCTCTTGACTCAAGGCCTGCAGAGGAGAGATGACATTCCTAAAATCACGCATGAAGTTCAATCTACACCCAGCTCTGCCTGCAGGCAAGCAAACATGGATTCTTTGGTAAAAACCCACATCAGGCTGTCAGCGGCTTGCTATTTGGAGGAAGGGGCAGTCTGGAGGGCTTGACTGCATCTCAGCTGAACCACACTAATCTACCATAGCTTCCACAGAGAACAGCAGGCTGTATTCAGGGATCTCAGCAACAGCTGTGCCTTCCAAACCAAGACACTTCAGAAAAATGATCCGAAAGTGGGCCGGGTGTTTCAGCAGGATTTGGTGGGACTTTCCTACTCAAATGGCCCTTTGTGTGCTTTTAAAAGACAGGGCATTAACCTCGCACGTGGCTAAAGCATGATGGATGACTTGGAGTTCTCTATTTACATTTGGCTGGTGGCCACAGCGGAACCGTCAAAATGCCTGGGTATCCGATGGACAGTACCCGGCTTGTTCAGACTTGTTTCTGATGGAGTGAGTGGATCCCAGGGCTTTTGCTCTGCCTAGGTTTGATAAACTAAACATGGCCAGGCTGTTAAAAAGCTGACTCCAGTGTTCCTCTCACGGCAGCAAAATTCAGTGTCCTGAATCCATAGCCTCTTTAATCATCTTTGTTTATATTCAGCATCTTTATCTACTTCGGGGTTGCTCTGATCTCTGCCCATTTGTTGCAAGATGTGTGTGGTCCTGCCCAAGACTTGGGCATCAGGAGCACAGGGCCTGTGCTCATGTCGCTTCTACCCAGCTCCATGAAGTCACCTGCTTGATCCTTTTACCGTCTCAGTAATACGCTTGGCAAGTGAGAGTGAATTTGGATTCGTCAGTTCTCCAGACAATCTTGTCAGGCCAGAGGGAGCCAGAAGTTGACCCACTGCACCATGTTGGCACCACTACGTGAGAGTATGCAGCACTCGCAGGCAGGAGCTAGCTAGGGTAAATTATTAGGCTCTTTTCTGGCAGACTTGGGTCCTGCTCTTCCATTAAAGAGGAGCTGTTTAAGTCAATTGCTCCTCACTGGGCCTCAGTTTGTTCACCTTTCCCTTGTGTTTTTCATGAAGCTCAAAGGAGAAAGCAAAGTGTTCTGAATGACTTTATATAAACATGAGAAGGTGGTAGTGGCCGGTACCCTCCTAACAATAGTCCCATCACATCTTGAGGAGAGAGAGAAGCTAAACACTAGCGCAAGTGGACACTTAAGTAAGATAAACTTATTTCCCTTCTAATCATTTTCGCAAGCTTGGCCTTGTTGTAGCAGCTTGGAGGATTTCAACTGGGTGTCCCAGAGACATATAAAATAGAGCAGAGAGGGGATGCACTGATCTATTGCTAACAACACGAGAGGGAAATACTGGGACGTAACTACTGCTAATCATAATGACAAACACGTTAGTATTTATTATCACCCAACACTGTGTATAATCATTAACCTTCCACAGCAATCCTGTGAGGTATGTATAATCATTATTCTTATTGTATGGAAAACTGAAGTTCAGAGAGGCGAAGTTACTTACACAGTATCACACAGCCCTAAAAGTGATGGAGCCAGGAGTCTTCTCAGATATGCCTGATCCCAAAGCTGATAGGTGAAAAATGTGCAGTATGAAAAGCATTCTCTGGGCTTCAAGATGTTGACTGGCTTCTTTTTCTTCTTTTTTTTTTTTTTTTTGGTTTTTTGTTTTTAATCATTATTGGGCAGTCTCTCACCCGGAGTAGGCTCAGAGACTTCCTTGACTGACTTCTTGCATCACATGAGGGGCCTGTTTATATGTCCCGGTGTTTGTCCAGACAAATTCGCAATAAATCAAAACCCACTATCACCACAACCAAAAAAACAACCTCGAACTAGCTAACTGTTCAAGAACCAGTGAGGATGAGCCCTGCAGGAAATGGAACCAAAGACTCCAACAGTGTCGGGCTCTATGTCTTCCTGTCTCTGCTTTTGTGTTGCGACGATTTGCTCCTCCCAAAGATGGGCTTTACCCAAACCCCAGAGAACACGGCCACAAGTAGATCCAAACTCACATTCTTAGAGAATCATTTTCCATGAGGAAAGCAAAGTTGCCTGCCCCGGAATGTTCACTTAGAAAAATCCTTGTGAAGGCTCTGACTGGCCTGCTGGGTAGGACACCCAGCCCTGGGCCAGTCGCTGTGACCGGGTGTACTATTGTGATCAGCCGCACCAAAACTGAGGATCTCTCAAAGTAACAGGCAGGAATGGGGGTGGTTATCACAAGCAGGCAGGCAAGGTAGCAGGGATCCGTTGTGCTCTGGCAGGTGGCAATGGAATAAGGGATGTGTTGGTGGCCCCTTTATTCTTGCAGCTACCTTTCATGTTTTCTTCCAACCTAAGCTAGCTCAGGATCTGGACAGGGTGTTCCTATCTATGGAAGGAAGGACTTAGCCTGAGAGTTCTGCTTGACGTGGATCTTACCCCGGGATTGTTTGTCGGCAAGGTTAACGTGGCAGAGCAGAAAGACTGCTGAGTTTGGAGGCAGACAGACTGGAGTTCAGGTCTTAACTCTTCCATTACTTGCGGGGTGGTGTTGGATAATTCGCTTCACCTCTATGAGTCTTCAATTTTTTTCATTGGCTAAATAAAGATGATAACACCTATTTACAAGCTTGTTATAAGAACTAAGTGAGATAATCACATAAACCATCAGATACAGTGGCATATACTAGGTGCTCAATAAAGTGTACCTTCTACTAATTAATTCAACAAATATTTAATGAGCATGTAATACATTGCAGGCACAGTGGTAGGTGTTAGGGATAATACATCAAGCAAGAGATATAATGTTCCCATTCTTTTGGAGCTTCTAGTAGTGGGGGTTGGTGGGGAAAAAATAAGTGAGAAAGTAAGACAATTACAGGTAATAATGAGTGCTTTGAAAAAAAGAATTTTTTTTTTTTTTTTTTTTGAGACAAGGTCTCACTCTTCTGCCCAGGTTGGAGTGCAGTGGCACAGTCTCAGCTCACTGAAGCCAAGGCCTCCTACACTCAAGCAATCCTCCCACCTCAGCCCGCTGAGTAGCTGGAACTACAGGCGTGCGCCACCATGCCTGCTAATTTTTGTAGTTTTTGTGTAGAGGTGGGGTTTCACCACATTGCCCAGGCTGGTCTCAAACTCCTGGACTCAAGTGATCCACCTGCCTCAGCCTCCCAAAGTACTAGGATTACAGGCATGAGCCACCACTCCTGGTCAGAAAAAATGAAATTATTTTTGTGCTTATATTTATTATTAGTGCGAAAACCCTCCTGCGACGATGTTTGAACCTCCCTGTTTAGTCTCTCACCACCCATTTATCTATGTGTTGGAAATCATTCTCAGAGTGCAACAATTGCTTGGAGCTTGACTTTGGAAAGGGACTGAACTATTAGCTCTTAAAGTGACATGGAAGAAAGGAAAGAAAAATGGGATGTTGATAGGAGGAAAATCCCGATGTTATCCCTTAGCTCCCAAATTCCTTTTTTTTTTTTTTTAGATGGAGTCTTGCTCTGTCACCCAGGCTGGAGTGCAGTGGCATGATCTCCGCTCACTGCAACCTCCACCTCCCAGGTTCAAGCAATTCTCCTGCCTCAGCCTCCTGAGTGGCTGGGATTACAGGTGTGTGCCATCATATCTGGCTAATTTTTATATTTTTAGTAGAGATGGAGTTTCACCATGTTGGCCAGGCTGGTCTCAAACTCCTGACCTTTCAATCTGCCCACCTCAGCCTCCCAAAGTGCTGGGATTACAGGCGTGAGCCACTGTTCCTGGCCCCAAATTCCATTTTGTAAATCATTACCTGGTGGGTTTCAAGATCACCTCGGAAGCCTTTAAAAGATACAGATTCTTAGGTTGCATCCTCAAATATTCAAATGCCAGCGGTTCAGGGAATTTCTTTTTTTCCTCTTTCTTTTATTTTTAAGCTTCATGGTAATTTATATGGGCAATCAGACATAAGAAGCACTGCTTGCCAGCCAGCCTATGAATTCCATTAGTCAGGTTTAGAATACAGGGATGCATTTGTTATTCTGCTAGTCAATGTATACTTCTTTTTTCTAGTTTCTAGGAGAAGACATGGGTCATGGTTGGCCCCCAAGGAGCTTAGAATCTAGGGGGAGATATAAACAAAGTTGCTATGGGAACACAAAGCAGGAACAATTAGTCTTTGAAAATGAGAGAATGCTTTCCGGAGGGAAGAATTCTGAATGAGTTAGAATTTGGTTCAGCTGCATGTGACACAGAACACAAAATTATAGTGGATTAAACTAGGTAGAAATACATTTTTCTCTCATATAAAAGTCCTGAGGAAAGTAATCCATTGCTGGTATGATGCTCCCATCTTGTTTTTTTACCTTCCTCAGCATGAGTCCTATGTGGTCCAAAAGGGTTGTTCACATTCCAACCATCCCTCCCATATTCCTCACAGTAGGAAGGACAAAAGGGCAGAGAAGGGTATAATCTCTTCCTTTAAAAATATTTTCTGGAAGGTGCACATGAAACTTCCATTGTAATGTTATAGTCCAGAACTTGGGTACTTGGTCACACCTTGCTTGAGGAGATGAAACAAAGTCTTTATTCAGAATGGCCATGTACATAACTAAAAACTCAGGTTCTGTTACTAAAAAAGAAAAGGAAAGCAGCCATTGGGAAACAACTGGTGGACCTCTACACTGAGATATGAAGAATGAGTAGCAATTAGGCAGGGGAAGTCACATAGCAAAGACTGTCCAACAAGGAGAACTAATGCATATCATGTCCCCCTTGGCAGGAGGGACACCAGGAAGCACCCTTCTTTCCACATCTTCGTTGTCATCCTTCATGTTGTGATCTAAAGCCCTCCTGGATAGTGAAACTCCGTCTCTACTAAAAATAGAAAAATTAGCTAAGCATAGTGGTGGGAGCCTGTAATCCCGGCTACTTGGGAGGTTGAGGCAGAAGATTACTTGAACCTGGGAGGGAGAGGCTGCAGAGAACTGAGATCGCTCAACTGCACTCCAGCCTGGGCAACAGAGGGAGACTCTGTCTCAAAAATAAATAAATAAATAAAAAACAAAGTCCTCCTGAGATGAGTCTGCTGGCCCTAGCTATTCAGTGCTTGGATTTACAATGACCTCAGCACAATTCTGACCTTAAAGCCCTTCATGTCACTGGAATGATGGCTGCTTCAAGAAAATCCCTCCTTTTCATTTGTCAGTAAGAGAACTCACTCTAAGATCTCATCATTGACATTTACCAGGACAAATTTCTGAAATCTCTTTAGAAGAAACTACAATCCCAAGTCTTTGATATGATTAGTTATGGCACATCTGCCTGAAGCAATATTATACAAACATGGAAGGTGATCATTTATGAAAGCATAGAGTATGAGAAACAGCTCATGACAAAATATTGAGAAAATGCGAGACTGTGTATGTGCTGTGATTATAATCGTGTGAAAGATGTGTGTGTATATAAACAAATATTAGAAAGAGCATCATAAAAAAATGATTATTGGATGGTTAAAGGCTTGTTTCTCCTTGGAAAATTCCCTTTAGTGTGGTTATGTTGTTTTCATACATAAAATTTGAAAATAAGTCTTGCAAACATTACATGTTGTCAAAAAAATGTTATGGTGTCAATGGTAAATATACATAAGAATCACCTGAAAAGCTTACTAAAAATGCATATTCACAGGCTGTAGCCCAATATATTCTGATTCTATAGGTCTGAGGAATGGCTGCATTTTTAACAAGCATTCAGAGTCATTTTGTTGGAAGTGGTGCATCGACAACATTTGAAAACCACTGCCATAGATGGTGTCTCAGAGACACCTAAAAATAGAGTTGGGACATTATCTGTGCCAAAACAGCCTAGCTTTGTGTTGCACCAAAGACTCTAGGCCAGGCCAGGAGCAGTGGCTCATGCCTGTAAGCCTAGCACTTCAGGAGGCCGAGGTGGGTCGATCTCCTGAGGTCAGGAGCTCGATACCAGCCTGGACAACATGGCGAAACCCCATCTCTACTAAAAACACAAAAATTAGCCAGGCATGGTGGTGGGCGCCTATAATCCCAGCTACTTGGGAGACTGAGGCAGGAGAATCACTTGAACCCAGGTGTCAGGGGACAGAGGTTGCAGTGAGCCGAGATTGTGCCACTTTACTCTAACCTGGGCAAAAGAATGAAACTGTGTCTCAAAAGAAAGAAAAGAAAAGAAAAAGACTCTAGGCCAATATTCCTCTATCATTGTTGGGGAAACAGTACAAAAGTTTAAAACAAAAACTCTGTGTTAAGAAAAATGCACTCTGTCCCTGGTTTGTAAAGTGAAATATCACTAAAAGGTACAGCTTTGATGATTTTTCTGTGAGTCTTCCAAGTAAACTTAAAGGTGTCTGATAAAAGCAACCCAATTTTGAACAGTTACATTTCTCCAGTTCCCTTAGAGTCCCACACTTCCTATATCTTATTCCATGCCTTCCTAACAGGCCCCACACAAATTCAGCTGTAATCTGCCTTCAAGTGTAAGGCATGGTAATTTCAAGTCCTACAGCTGAATAACGTACTCTGCATAAGCCAGCTTTCTGAATACTTCAATATTCATTTTCTTTATTAGTGATGTAGGATTTTTCTTCTCGGTCACTTTGCAAGCTGGGGACCCCTGGCTGATGACGCCCCGCCCAGATGTCGCTCAGCCACGCTGGCATGCCCCAGCTCATCTGTGTGATAGTTTGTACCTGCATTGGGCCTTCTTGAGCTCTTGTACCACGCCCAAGAAGAATGAAGATAGGCAAGACATTGAAGAGTGAGGAGGGCAGAGAAGAATTTTATTGAGTGATGACACAGCTTTTAGCAGAGAGGGGACATGGGGCTGGTCCCCCTACCTCAAGACGGGAAAGTTCTTCGTGTGGCTGGGTCTGCCTTTTAGGGACTCAGAATAGGGCTTATGTGCTGATTGGTTTGTTAGTACGCAAAAATGTTTAAAGCAAAGATACCACTCAAAGGTGGGCATGATAGTGTAGAAAGCCAATTAGGAAAGGGTAGGTATATATAAAATAGGTGAAGGGTAAGGACCAATCAGAGGAAAGCAGGCCAAACGGGAAGACAATTTCTCAATCCAGTCCGATGATTTAACTTGTAGCTTGGCTTTCAGGCTTTAAACTGTCTCCGGCTTGGAGTGGGGTTTCACCACAGGCCCACCCCTATCTGCCTAGGCATTTGGCAGCCGCCTGCCGCTCTCATTAGGGTGACCAACTCATCACAGTTTGCCCAGGAGTTTCCTGATGTTAGCACTGAAAGTCTTATGTTCAGGAACCCCCTGCTCCTCAGTCCTGTGCAAACCAAGACCGGGACAGTTGGTCACCCTATACCTTCCATACGGCTTAAAAGAAGACATTCTCCAGGAGGATTACTCAGCCTCCACAGTGTGCCCAGAGAGCACAGGCAAAAACTTAGCTTTCTAAATAAAAAAAAAAAAAAATACAGGTAAGGTGCTGAGATATACATACGTGTGTGTGTGTGTGTGTGTGTGTGTGTGTGTATATAATTTTTTTTTTTTTTTATTTTTTTGAGATGGAGTCTCACTCTGTTGCCAGGCTGGAGTGCAGTGGTGTGATCTTGGCTCACTGCAACCTCCAACTCCCTTGTTCAAGCGATTCTTCTGCCTCAGCCTCCTGAGTAGCTGGGATTACAGGTATGCATCACCATGCCTGGCTAATTTTTGTACTTTTAGTAGAGATGGGGTTTCACCATGTTGGCCAGAATGGACTCGATCTCCTGACCTCGTGGTCTGCCTGCCTTGGCCTCCCAAAGTGCTGGGATTATAGGCGTGAGCTACAGGGCCGGACATGCTAATCATTATTTTAAGAAATAGGACATTTCGGACCAGGTGTGGTGGCTCACGCCTGTAATCCCAGCATTTTGGGAGGCAGAGACAGATGGATCACTTGAGGTCAGGAGTTCGAGACCAGCCTGGCCAACATGGTGAAACCCCATCTCTACTAAAAAAATACAAAAATTGGCTGGGAGTGGTGCCACGTGCCTGTAATCCCAGCTACTTGGGAGGCTGAGGCAGGAGAATCACTTGAACCGGGGAGGTGGAGGTTGCAGTGAGCCGAGATCATGCCACTGCACTCCAGGCTAGGCGACAGAGTAAGACTCCATCAAAAAAAAAAAAAGAGAGAAGAAGGGGAGGGGAGGGGAGGGGAGGAGAGGAGAGGGAAGGGAAGGGAAGGGAAGGGAAGGGAAGGGAAGGGGACATTTCGGACGGGTGTAGTGGCTCACACCTGTAATCCCGCCTGTAATCCCAGCACTTTGTGTAGCCAAGGTGGGCAGATCACCTGAGGTCAGGTATTTGAGACCAGCCTGGTCAACATGGTGAAACCCTGTCTCTACTAAAAATACAAACATTTAGCCGGGCATGGTGGCGCGCACCTGTAATCCCTCCCAGCTACTCGGGAGGCTGAGGCAGGAGAATCGCTTGAACCCAGAAGCAAAGGTTGCAATGAGCTGAGATCATACCGTTGCACTCCAGCCTGGGCAACAAGAGCAAAACTCTGCCTCAAAAAATAAAAAATAAAAATAAAAATAAAAATAAAAGAACATTACCCTTAAGTGGTTTCAGAGAAAGAGCCAGAGATGTAAAGGTGTTGCAAGCAGCCCTTTCCCATTCCCCACCTTTTCTTACAAATATTCATTACTTTGAGAAAATTTTACTAAGATTTGTGCATGTTAAACTCATCATCACAAAGGAGAGATTTGTAAAGTTGAGTCGGGTGGTCTGAAAGCAGAATTCAGAGATAAAGGGTAAATTTGTCAAGAGGATGTGAAATTTTTCATTAAGTAGAATGTGATAAAAAGCAACTCCTACACTTGTTTTTAGATAAGTAGTTTTATTGTGATGCCTTTGAAAATTCTCTTAAATCCTAAAAAGTTAAGAAGACCCAGAAAGCTAAAAAAATGTGTCCCAGCAAAATCGGTTCCAAAATGTAAGACAAAAAATTTTCAGAACTACTCCGCCCTCATCAAAATCATACTACTTTAAAATATTGCAAGCAGTTCATAGAATCTCCAGAAGTTCATTTCAAAATCAGTTCCAAACTACAATTTTCAAAAGCAGTTCATATTTTTTGCCTCAGGAGTAATCCTACCAACAGCTGGTTGACACAGTGAAAAACATACTTGTGTATCTATTTAGCACATTTGCCTGCTTGAATTCTTGGGTGCAATATCAACTTTCCTTAAAAAACCAGTTTAAATAGAAACAGAGGGACTCCTCCCTAACTCATTTTATGAGGCCAGAATCATCGTGATAACAAAACCTGGCAGAGACACAACAAGAAAAAGAAAATTTCAGGCCAATATCCCTGATGAACATCAATGCAAAAATCCTCAATAAAATACTGGCAAAATGCATCCAGCAGCACATCAAAAGGGCTATCCACCACAATCAAGTGGGCTTCATCCATGGGATGCAAGGCAGGTTCAACATATGCAAATCGATAAACATAATCCATCACATAAACAGAAACAATAACGAAAACCACATGATTATCTCAATAGATGCAGAAAAGGTCTTCAAAAAAATTCAACACCCCTTCATGCTAAAAACTCTCAATAAACTAGGTATTGATGGAATGATTCTCAAAATAATAAGAGCTATTTATGACAAATCCACAGTCAATATATTGCATACTGAATGGGCGAAAGCTAGAAGCAGTCCATTTGAAAACCGGCGCAAGACAAGGATGTCGTTTCTCCCCACTCCTATTCAACACAGTATTGGAAGTTCTGGCCAGGGCAATCAGGCAAGAGGAAGAAATTAAGGGTATTCAAATGGGAAGAGAGGAAGTCAAATTGTCTCTGTTTGCAGATGACATGATTGTATGTTTAGAAAACCCCATCGTCTCAGCCCAAAATCTCCTTAAGCTGATAAGCAACTTCAGCAAAGTCTCAGGATACAAAATCAATGTGCAAAAATCACAAGCATTCCTATACACCAATAATAGAGAAACAGAGAGCCAAATCTTGAGTGAGCTCCCATTCACAATTGCTATGAAGAGAATAAAATACCTAGGAATACAACTTATAAGGGATGTTAACGACCTCTTCAAGAACTACAAACCACTGCTCAAGGAAATAAGAAAGGACACACACAAATGGAAAAACGTTCCATGCTCATGGATAGGAAGAATCAATATTGTGAAAATGGCCATACTGCTCAAAGTAATTTACAGATTCAGTGCTATCCCCATCAAGCTACCATTGACTTTCTTCACAGAATTAGGAACAACCACTTTAAAGTTCATATGGAACCAAAGAAGAGTCCATATAGCCAAGACAATCCTAAGCAAAAAGAACGAAGCTGGAGGCATCATGCTACCTGACTTCAAACTATACTACAAGGCTACAGTAACCAAAACAGCATGGTACTGGTACCAAAACAGATATATAGACCAATGGAACAGAACAGAGGCCTCAGAAATAATGCCACACATCTACAACCATCTGATCTTTGACAAAGCTGACAAAAACAAGCAATGGGAAAAGATTCCTTATTTAATAAATGGTGTTAGGAAAACTGGCTAGCCATAGGCAGAAAACTGAAACTGGACTCCCTCCTTACACCTTATACAAAAATTAACTCAAGATGGATTAAACACTTAAACGTAAGACCTAAAACCATAAAAACCCTACGAGAAAACCTAGGCAATACCATTCAGGACATAGGCATGGGCAAAGACTTCATGACTAAAACACCAAAAGCAATGGCAACAAAAGCCAAAATTGACAAATGGAATCTAATTAAACTAAAGAGCTTCTGCACAGCAAAAGAAACTATCATCCCAGTGAATAGGCAACCTACAGAATGGGAGAAAATTTTTGCAATTTATCCATCTAACAAAGAGTTAATATCCAGAATCTATAAGGAACTTAAACAAATTTACAAGAAAAAGAAACAACCCCATCCAAAAGTGGGCAAAGGATATGAACTTCTCAAAAGAAGACATGTATGCAGCCAACAAACATATCAAAAAAATTTCATCATCACTGGTCATTAGAGAAATGCAAATCAAAACCACAGTGAGAAACCATCTCATGCCAGTTAGAATGGCAATCATTAAAAAGTCAGAAAACAGATGCTGGAGAGGATGTGGAGAAACAGGAACGCTTTTACACTGTTGGTGGGAGTGTAAATTAGTCAACCATTGTAGAAGACAGTGTGGCGATTCCTCAAGGATCTAGAGACAGGAATACCATTTGACCCAGCAATCCCATTACTGGGTATATACCCAAAGGATTATAAATCATTCTACTATAAAGATACATGCACACATATGTTTATTGCAGCACTATTCACAATAGCAAAGACTTGGAACCAACCCAAATGCCCATCAGCGATAGACTGGATAAAGAAAATGTGGCACATATACACTATGGAATAGTATGCAGCCATAAAAAAGTATGAGTTTACGTTCTTTGCAAGGACATGGATGAAGCTGAAAACCATCATTCTCAGCAAACTAACACAAGAACAGAAAACCAAACATGGCATCTTCTCACTTATAAGTGGGAGCTGAACAATGAGGACACGTGGACACAGGGAAGGAAACATTACACATCGGGGCTTGTCAGGGGGTGGGGGGCTAGGGGAGGGATAGCGTTACAAGAAATACCTAATGTAGATGATGGGTTGATGGGTGCAGCGAACCACCATGGCACACGTATACCTATGTAACAAAACTGCACGTTCTACACATAAATCCCAGAACTTAAAGTATCATTTAAAAAGCCGGTTTAGTAGCCGGTAAATTAACAATTATAAGTTTCAGTTTTTCAATCTTTTAAGACCATTAAGATACAATGAAGAAAACTTTATTCAGCCAGTGCTTTCACTAAGGAGTTTGAACTACCCAATGCAGAAAACCATATGCGAAGTCAACAATTTTTAAACCAAAGCCATCAGCTATTATTGTTTTCTGAAGTGTGCTCTGTGAGATGTTAGTAGGTGATATGTTAACACAAAAAGTTGGGGGAGTTCACCCTAAATAAGATTGGGAAATGCCGAAATAGAGTTTAACATGTTTCTTTACTGTAAGAGTTTTGAGACATAACGATAATAATGGACATTGACACTCTTTAAGGTGGGGTGTGACATGTTTTTTCCAAACTTATGTGACCAAATTTTGTCAGAATATCTAAAAGGCTTGGATCTCACCGACAAATGTAAAGAAATACTGTTCTTGTCCTCCTAAATTTGGTAACTCAGCTCCTTGAAAGTTCAGACTAACTCTATTTTCAGTCAATTTGCAGTGAAACTAGTTTTCATTTGCAAATAGCCAGAGCAGTTTTGCCCAAAGCATAGAACAGCTGAGTGACATTCTAAACATATTGAGATTTCAACATATTTTGAGACTATTCTTGTAACAAATGTCATTACCTAACAAACAAGGCAGTGAGACCTATTAGAAAGTACTTGTGGCTTTGAACTTGGAGAATTTCACTTGATGA
The DNA here is from genome assembly GCF_024542745.1 of Macaca thibetana thibetana. Taxonomy (NCBI): domain Eukaryota; kingdom Metazoa; phylum Chordata; class Mammalia; order Primates; family Cercopithecidae; genus Macaca; species Macaca thibetana. The sequence goes on along the minus strand of NC_065583.1, from coordinate 24,046,787 downwards.
CTTAGAAAGGCAGATGAATTACTGCCAGTGGGGCAGGGCTTTGTTTGGTCTGTAGATCTCTAGTCGGTGGTTTGAAAAGCTGTAAATGATCAGATATGGGCATTTGTAGTTGGGAATGCTTATCTGCAATTAGGTACTTTCTAAATGAAATACTCATATTTCCCAGCCCAAATCGTACTGTGGATCTAAACAATCTAAACTCCTGGCTTCTGATCCCAGCACTGAGGAAGAGGAAGAGTAAAAGAATTGCCCAGCGTTAGCCATTAAAAGAAAAGTTTAAGGAAAGAATTGGAGAGGGGCAGGGCTACCCTACAGACAGGCAGTTAGGATATACTGACCTATGCTTTATCTCATTCACTGCTTTATACAGTGATTCCACCAACCAATTTGTCTATAATAAGGTCTATGGTAAAAATCCAGTTAGTCACAAAGGTGCTATTAAATGAGATGAGGTAAAATAGATCAAATTGTTGCATCCATTTCTCCTTAATGGTATAGATATCAAATGTGTAGACAATCAAATGTTACTTTAGTTCAGATGTGAGGTGACATAATGTTTGCTTTCTATCACCAAGAAATTCTAGTTTTGCTCTTTAACGACATCAAAATGGCATTGAGCATAGTAATAAAGAAAACCATGAAAACAAAATTTGTATTGGGAAATGTCGTACAATAAACGTTGTCTGATGAAATGTATTACATTAAGAAATTTTGTTTAAGAAACAAATACAGGTTTAGTAAAGAAAGAACGTGGAAGCTTAGAAGAGATTTCCACACACAATTTCCACACTGTTTTAAGTAGCAGGATCTCAATTTGCATAAATTATATGGTAATTGAAGAAAAAGTGTATTGGTTGGTGACTATTTCCCATCATCAATTCACTTTGTACCTTAGAGATCTTTTACCATGATCTCAACCCTGGCCGTCCTGATACTGTTCTAAAAAGGCCTTCTCAATCCCTAACTGGGTACTTACCAGGAGGTTATGTCACAGTTAGAGTTTTTTTTTTGTTGATCGTGAATTAAATAAATTCCACATGCTCTTAAACTTCACAGTTTTCAAGACAGCTGCTTGAGCCAAATCTGGAAGAGCTCTTCCATTCTGGGACATGCTTAAGTCACGTGTACATATGTGTAGAGTTTGGAAATGGCATCAGAATGTGTGCACATCTTTGTTGATACATGTTTAAGTCTCATATGAGCTAATAGAATCTATGCAATTCTGGAGACTATTAGGTAAAAATGAGTATCTGTATATGGTATAGAAAATAATCTTCTATGAATAATATTCTGTTTGCTTATTTCTATCCCCCAAACAGAAAACATTCAACAAGAACAATTTTATCTATGTTTATTTAATTACAACAAAGAACAATGTATGCCAAATGGAAAAAAATACTTTAAAATGATAAAATATTTAGAAACAGAAATGACTAAATTTAGCTGAAGGAATCACCCAGGTGCCATTAAAACACATTTGGAACTTATAATTTGTTATTAGTGTAAGTTAAATTTAGCAACCGAGTCCAAGTTCACTAAGAGTTGTCAAAATACTTTCAAAATGTTACATCAAAAATTGACAACATCCATAAGTATTACATAAACAGCAAACAAAAAATCATTAAAAAAATGTATCCTGAGATAAAATAAAAATCACACTATGCTAGATTTATACCCCTTTTCCCCTCACATACAATTGTGAGGCTTCAGTATTTTGCATGTTCCAGGATAAAGTAATAATAATATAGGTTGATGCAAATTTCAGCCATTAAAAATAAACTACTTAATAACTTAAATATTCCTACAATGAAACATCCAGACTCTAGTTTCACTAATGAAAATTTTATGAAGACATAAATTGCATTTGGTTTTAACTCCTCAAATCATGACTGAAAAACTTTCAACAAAGAATTCTAGGCTTTTTTTTTCTCATACCAACTGACCCAGAATATATTTTAAGAAATGTTTATTTTCTGTGCATATTTGTTTTAAAATTATAAATCCCTGAGCACTTTTTCTTCTTCCTCCTCATCACTGTCAGTGACATTGACTTGCTGGATGCTAGAAGGAGTTGATGTCGGGGCTGTGAAGACATTCTCCAAGGCTCCAATGTCCAGTTGAGGCACAGGGTTTAAGTATTCTTCCCCACTGTGGCTATGACTGTTATAGAAAGAAGTTCCATTCATGTTCTCACAACTCCGAGAATTTTCGCTGTGTGTGCGTTCACTTGAGTAGTCTCTAAAAGAATAGTCTCTATTTAAAGCTGAAAATATAGCCTCATGTTTTTGGTACCTGTCTTCATAATAACCAAGGCATTCTGGCATTGAACTCGGAAAATTTCCATAGCCAAAGGGAGGCCGACTGTAAGGGCATGTACTGCAGCAGAAAAACACAAACAAGGAATTAGATCTTGCCCACATACTGCCTTGCATACAGACTAACACAGCAAGTTAACGCATCCTCTTCGGGGCTTGGAAAGTTCCTTTCTGCAACCACTTCATGTATTCCTCTGCTCTTTTCCCACTGCCCAGTCCCCATCCACAAGAAACCAGCACTGTTATCCATCATTAGCCTCAGGCTTCTTACCTTTTGACAACCATGATAACAAAATTGCTTATTCTGGTCTTTCTCTCATGATGCCTCATACCACATAAGGTTTTGGAAATGCAGATGTGTGTGGACCTATGCTAAGAATTGACACTTAGTGGCTTGGCGTGGAGGCTCACGCCTGTAATCCCAACACTTTGGGAGGCCGAGGTGTGCAGAACATGAGGTCAAGAGATTGAGACCATCCTGGCCAACATAGTGAAACCCCATCTCTACTAAAAACACAAAAAATTAGCTGGGCATGGTGGTGTGTGCCTATAGTCCCAGCTACTCAGGAGGCTGAGGCAGGAGGATCGCTTGAACCCAGGAGGTAGAGGTTGCAGTGAGCTGAGATTGCGCCACTGCACTCCAGTCTGGTGACAGAGTAAGACTCCGTCTCAAAAACAAAACAAAAACAAACAGAATTGACACTTAGTAAACAACGCAATGGTGCAATAGTTGTTTTTCCTGTTTTTTTTTTTTTTTTTGAAAAGGAAGCTCATGGTGGGGCGGGGGGAAATGTATAACTACATTGAAATCTAGAGATCCGGAATATTGAGGCACTGAAACAGAAGACAACTTAAATTTTTTCATTGACATTCAATAGTAAAGTAAATTTAAAACACTGTTACTACTAGAAAGATTTAAAACTGGTAGTAAACTATGATCTTAAAGGTCTTTTCCAAAACATTTTTTGGAGGGCAAGAATGTGAAGAATCAAAAAGACATTTTGCAGTTTTACAAATTATGGTTTTTTGGCTGGGTGCAGTGGCTCATGCCTGTAATCCCAGCACTCTGGGAGGCCAAGGCGGGCGGATCACAGGGTTAGGAGATCGAGACCATCCTGGCTAACATGGTGAAACCCCATCTCTACTAAAAATATAAAAAATTAGCTGGGCATGGTGGCGGGCGCCTGTAGTCCCAGCTACTCGGGAGGCTGAGACAGGAGAATGGCGTGAATCCAGGAGGCGGAGGTTGCAGTGAGTGGAGATTGTGCCACTGCACTCCAGCCTGGGCAACAGAGCAAGACTTCATCTAAAAAAAAAAAAATGGCAAATCCAAAATTTCTGCCACTTGCTGGGCACAGTAGTGCATGCCTGTAGTCCCAGCTACTCAGGAGGCTGAGGCTGACGATCACTTGAGCCCAGGAGTTTGAAGCCAGCCTGGGTAATATAATGAGACTTCGTCTAAAAAATAATAATTTTTAAAAAACATTACACCTCAAAAATTCTGCTACTCAGACCCATTTGTCAATTTTTTTAAAGTATTATTCTCTTTCAAAGGCATAGAACAGGAATTATAGGAAGAGGTAGAGTCCATCCATCTAGTGACAGATAATCATAAACATAATGACCATACTCATCAGCAAAACCCATGGCAAGTTAAGTGTTTCATTTCTTGCCTTCACACACACACACACCCCAATTTTGTTTCCATACTTTTAAAAACCGAAGTATGACAGACTAGACTTTATCTCAAATTCTGAAACTATGCCCTACCCCTAAATCTTCAAGTACTAGGTACCTTGCTGGTGTTAATTATAACAAATGAGGTAAAGTTTCTAAAATTTTTCAGGTTTCCATGCCTACTGCCACTCTTAGTTCAGGCATTTTAAATTTAATACACATGTCCTGAATATACTGTGCTTCTTTTTTTTTTTTTTTTTCAGACAGAGTCTTGCTCTGTCACCCAGGCTGGAGTGCAGTGGCATGAAATTGGCTCACTGCAATCTCTGCCTCCCAGGTTCAAGCAGTTCTCCTGTCCCAGTCTCCCAAGTAGCTGGGATTACAGGTGCCCACCACCATGCCCAGCTACTTTTTATATTTTAGTAGAGATAGGGTTTCACGATGTTGGCCAGTCTGGTCTCGAACTCCTGACCTCAGGTGATCCATCTGCTTCGGCCTCCCAAAGTGTTGGGATTATGGGTGTGAGCCACCGCGCACGGCCAAATACACTGTGCTTCTGGCTAGCACAACTTCGCTCATATAGCAGGTCTCTCCATCCATTGAATTCCACAGATAATTCAAGGATGATAAGAGGCTGACTAATGGGTACAAACATACAATTAGAAGATATAAGTTCTAATGCTCAGTAGCACTGTAGGGTGACTGTAGTTAGCAATAATGTCTTGTGTATTTCAAAGTAGCTATAAGAGAGGACTAAAAATGTTCCCAATATAAAGAAATGATAAATAATGAAGGTGACAGATAACCCAAATACCCTGACTTGATCATTACACATTTTATACATATTTATGACATGTACCCCGTAAATATGTAAAATGTTATGTATCAATAAAACAAAAATCTCTCCCTTCCACAAAGCCTTCACTTCAGCTAGAAATAATTCACCTAATAACTATCTTTTTCAGGACTCAGTGTAGGCAAGATGCTATGTTAAGGTTTGGTAGATAATTTTTTAAAAAACATAAAATCTAGGTATATATTAGACATGTGCTAAAGTCTATAATGCCAGCATTATAGTGACTATTTTGGTTTGGTAAAGACGAGTTAGTGTTATGTTCAGAGAACAAAAAGATCAATTAAGACAAAGGCAATCCTAGAAGGTTACATGAGTGAAAGTAAAAAACTATAAAAGCATCATGGTGTAGGGAGAAAAACATTACTTAGAATAGTCCAAATAATAATATTATCCAATAGGTAAGCACTTACTATTTTTCAGGCATTGGCCAAGGAGTGTATATGTTATTTCAATATAACACTGAACGACACTCAGAATGACCCTAACGGATAGATACTATAAATATCACCACTGTACAGATGAGGAAATGGAGCTTTAAAAAGGTTAAATAACTTGCTCAAAATGATAGAATTAGTAAGTGGTAGACAGAATCAGCCAATTTGATTTCAGAACTTGTTCTCCTAACTACCATGCCACCCTACCCAGGCTCTAGTTCTAGCTATGCCACATAAGAACCTGGTAAACTTAAGTAAATCTTACTTTATCTGATCCTTGTATCCTTCTTATATAAAATAGGGATAGCAATGCCTGTTCTGTCAACCTAAAAGGTCTGTCATAAGGAACAGGAAAATATCAGTAATGGAAACTAGAAACACTATTTCAATGTATGACTGGTAAGTCTTATAAGAAATTATTGCAATCTTTAGCTTGAGGATTTGACTTTGGTTCTTTTTTTTATTTCTATCTCCTTATTGATATGATCTATTTGGTAAGACATTGTTCTCCCGGTTTCCTTTAGTTCCTTGAGCATATTTAAAACAGCTGATTTAAACTGTCTAGTAAATCCAATGTCTCACCTTCCTTGGGGATAGTTACTACTACTATCTTTTCCTTGTGAATGCCCTACTTTCTTGTTTCTTTGCATATCTTGTAACTTTTTGTTGAAAACTGGATGTTTTGAATATTATAGTGTGATGCCACTAGAAATCAAATTATTTCCCTTATCCAAGGTCTGTTGTTGTTGCTTGTTTGGGATTGTAGTTGTTTATTTGGTTTTCTAGAGTATTTTTGTAAAGACTGTATTCTTTGTTATGCATGGTCATTGAAATCTCTGTTCAATTAGCTTAGCGGTCACAAATTTGAAAGAGATTTCCTTAAAAACCTAGAAACAAAAACAAAACAAAAAATATTATCCTGGTCTTTGCAGATTGGCTTTGAGTTGGGGCACTCCTTACATACTTAGCCAGGCTGTTTTCAATTCAGCCTTAGTCTTTACTTCCTGCTTACACAGAGCCTACAGATCAGTCAGAGTTAAAAGCTTGGGGTCTTTTCGTGTGTTTTCTGAACATGGGTCTAGTTCTGGATATGTGTGTGGCCTTCTGGATTTCATATATATATATATATATATATAAATATTATCATTACTTATATATATATTTTATCTATATAATTTAAGAGATGGGATTTTGCTCTGTCACATACGCCAGAATGCAGTGGCATGATCATAGCTCACTGCAGTCTCAAATTGCTGGGCTCAAGCAATCTTCCTGCCTCAGCCTCCCAAGTAGCTGAGACTACAGGTACACCACCACACCCAGTAACTTCCAGAGACTTGAATGGTTGGTTTTAAAAAATAGTTTTCACCAGTTACACTTGTTTGCTAGAGACTAGGTCCATGGAGCTCCCTGTGCTGCCATCTCAAAAATGAACTGTATTCTCACTTACCTTTTTAATCATTTGATTCTATTTCTGTTCTTAAACTTTGCTCTTGGATGCAGTTAAATAACTTAGAAAGAAGTTGGTCCTTTCAGGTCTTGCTTTTAAGAGTTTTGAGCTGAGCATGGTGGCTCACGCCTGTAATCCCAGCACCTTGGAAGGCCAAGGCGGGTGGATTACCTGAGGTTAGGAGTTTGAGACCAGCCTGGTCAACATGGTGAAACCCCATCTCTACTAAAAATACAAAAATTAGCTGAGCGTGGTGGTGTGGCCTGTAGTCCCAGGTATTCCGGAGGCTGAGGCAGGAGAATTGCTTGCTCGAACCTGGGAGGCTGAGGTTGCAGTGAGCCAAGATTGTGCCACCACACTCCAGCCTGGGCGACAGAGTGAGAATCCGTCTCAAAAAAAAAAAAAAAAATTAGAGCGCAATGGCTCATGCCTGTAATTCCAGCACTTTGGGAGGCCAGGAGCTTGAAACCAGCCTGGGCAACAAAGTGAGGCCCTGTCTCTACAAAAAAATAAAAATATTAGCTGGACATGGTGGTGCACACTTGTAGTCCCAGTTATTCAGGAGGCTTAGGAAGAAGGATTGCTTAGGCCCAGGAGTTCAGGGCTGCAGTGAGCTATGATCATGCCACTGCACTGCAGCCTGGGTGACATAGTAAGACCCACCCCGTAAAAAAAAAAAAAAAATTTTTAGTTGTGACCATAGCTACATTTAGGCTAAGGTTATCTGAAGCAAGACCCTTCTGAGTACCAAATGTTCTGTGCCCCACAGAAGTTTTCCAATCTAGTTGGTGGGACTATTCCCAGCACTGTGTTAGTGCATGATTGTCAGATACTGTTTTCTCTAATCCTTTCAGGTGGTTCTTTCACCGCCTTGGGTTGTTTCTTCACAAGCATTCACTAATTAGTACTTCACTGAATATTCAAGAGGGGCCCTACACAGTCATTTGGAGTTCCCTCTGTGTGTAGCTCTTTTCTCTGGTACTCTATCCTGAAAAGTCTAGCTAACTAGGTCTCACTGGACTTGCAGTAGAGACGGGTGAAACCCCGTCTCTACTAAAAATATAAAATTAGCTGGACATGGTAGTGGGCACCTATAATCCCAGATACTCAGGAGGCTGAGGCAGGAGAATCACTTGAACCCAGGAGGCAATGCAGTGAGCCGAGATCGTGGCATTACACTCCAGCCTGGGCAAAAAGAGCGAAACTCCACCTCAAAAGAAAAAGAAATGTCTGCATCCAGTGGATAGGATGATTTTAGACTCTGAACCAATGTGTGAAACACCTTGGGAATTTTATTTCTAATGAAAGTCACATAGAGCCCTGGGTAAAAACAAGATTCTTCTGTGCTTTACCTGGATCAATGACAAAAACTTTCTATTCCTTTTATCAAGGTTAAAAAGTCCTTCCAGCCCGGTGTGGTGGCTCATGCCTGTAATCCCAACACTCTAGGAGGCCAAGGTGGGCAGATCACTTATGGCCAGGAGTTCAAGACCAGCCTGACTAACATGACAAAACTCAGTCTCTAATAAAAATACAAAAATTAACCAGGCACGGTAGCTTGTACTTGTAATCCTAGCTACTCGGGAGGCTGAGGAACAAGAATTGCTTGAACCCTGGAGGCAGAGGCTGCAGTGAGTTGAGATCACACCACTGCACTCCAGTCTGGCAGGCAGAGCAAGACTGTCAAAAAAAAAAGAGAAAGAAAGAAAAAAATTCCTTCCAGGGTCTTGGCTTTATAGAGAGGTTTTAGTTTCAGTACCTATCACCACCTTGAACAGGGGAGCAGAGCAGGGTCAAGACCTCATCTCTATTCGCTTCGCAGACATTAAAACTCAAGTTTATGTTTTTTTCTGTTTTTGTTTTTGTTTTAGAGACAGGATCACAATTTGTTGCCAAGGCTGGCCTTGAACTCCACCTCAGCCTCCCAAGTGGCTGGGACTACAGGCGCGTGACAGCATATCCAGCTTAAAACCCAAGTTTATAACCAATGTAACTATTTCTGAATCTGAAAATCATCTCCAGGAACATTATAACTAGTTTTCAACTTGTTGATCATTTTGGCACATGGTGAGTTCCTTGCTGGTGAGTTCAAGTAGGTATTAAATTATTCATATTTAAATTCAACATTTCTAGCTAGTTACAGCAGAAGGTATTCTATGTTAACGAAGTCTATCATGTTTTAGGACTGTAAGTTTCCCTCCTCCATAAAAGTTTAGGCAAAAGTTTGTATATGTATGTAGATATGCATTTTTATGGAAGGAGTCTATAACTTCCATCAAATTCTCAAATGGGTCTCTGACCCAAACAAAGGTTAAAGAGAATTGGGTTTAACCTTTTATTCATTTGCCTAAAATTTTACAATTTCGATGCTATTTTACAAATCCAGGAATTCTTTGAACTTCCCCACCATATATCTGAGTGTATTTTCCATATATTTCAAGCTAGTAAATCCCCATTTGTCTTCATATCTTTTCTTTATCCCTAATCACAATAGATTTTAAACACATATTTTTTACTCAATGGCCAACAGAATGAAGATCCTATGTATCGCCCTTGAATATGAAAGCCCAATATACTGCAAGAAGAAGAAAGAGGAAGGGGTAGGGAGAAAAGAACTAGTCTGAAGAACTAATGCAGTACACAGAAAGAGAGCATTTTGATAAACACAGTATGATGATGGTTAAGATCTGAAGGCAGGAATAAGATGTTAGCCCCAGAGATGGGGAGCAGCACTTCTGAGTGTCCATCTGTTTTGTAAAGTGACTCCTTGATTAAACCACCTAGCCTACTTGATTTTTACTCTACATACACAGGGCAAAATGAACTGTTTGGTGAAAAAAAATTTTTTTTGGTTTTTTGAGACATGGTCTCACTCTGGTGCCCAGGCTGGAGTACAGTGGTGTGATCTTGATTCACTGCAACCTCTGCCTCCCGGGTTCAAGCGGTTCTCTGCCTCAACCTCCCAAGTAGCTGGGATTACAGGTGCCCCCCACCACACCTGGCTAATTTTTGTATTTTTAGGAGAGACGGGGTTTCATCATGTTCACCAGGCTGATCTAAAACACCCGAACTCAGGTCATCTGGCCGCCTCGGCCTCCCAAAGTGCTGAGATTACAGGCATGAGCCACTGCACCCACTCAGAAATATTCTTTACAGGAGATTCCATTATCAATTGGGAGAAGAGAAAAACTGAAAGAGAATCAATTAATTTTGGCATTTAGAGTTTACTGAAATATACTATCTAGACAGTCATAAATAATCTATTTCCTTGGAAAAATTATCATCAGACACATACAGGTATAAGTCAGAAAAACAACTGAAAAATACTATAATTCATAAGGCTAGTGTTCTTTTCTAAAAAACTATGCATAGCTTAATGTTTATAATTGACATACTGCTCTGACATTCTTAAATGAAATAAAATTCAGTATAATAACTACTTAGTCACTTCATTTGGTTCTTCCAATAGCATTATTATTAATTAGCAATAATAGTATTAATGAAAAAGGTAGTTTTTGTCTTCTAAGAACTTACTTTTGGGCAGGCATGGTGGCTCACGCCCATAATCCCAGCACTTTGGGAGACTGAGGCGGGTGGATCACCTGAGGTCAGGAGTTCGAGACCAGCCTGACCAATATGGTAAAACCCCATCTCTACTAAAAATACAAAAATTAGCTGTGCATGATGACAGGCACCTGTAGTCCCAGCTACTCGGGAGGCTCAAATAGGAGAACTGCTTGAACCCGGAAGGCAGAGGTTGCAGTGAGCCAAGATCACGCCACTGCACTCCAGCCTGGGTGACAGAGCAAGACTCTATCTCAAAAACAAATAAACAAACAAGCAAACAAAAACAAAGAACTTACTTTCAAGAGCTTCCTTTTAAAATGTTCCTTAAAGTGTCAGATAATTTGTACATTAACAGCCAAATCTTACAAGCCTTGTCGTGAATGAGTAAGATAGACTTCTAGGATTTAATCTATGTAATATGTAAGGAAACATTACCTGCCCCAACGTCCACTTGACTATGTGAGTTTTTTATTCAAAAGTATATTTTTTTCCATATGATTCTCTGCTAGCAACTAACAGCTGTCAATCAAGAGGAACCATCATAAAAGAAGTCTTACCGATATAGTAAAAAAGACAAATATGAAATTCAAAATCAATCAAACCTGAATTTGACTATTGGCTCTGCCACTGTATAATCTTGATGAGGTTATTTATTAATCCATTTACTAATCCCATTAACTGAAAAAGTAGAGGAATATTATACCCAAGTCACAGGATTGTTATAAAAACGACATGTAAAAATTCTTAGCTCTCAAAACACTAAAACGAAGAAAAATACAACAAAGAAAAAACTAGTAACAGCTAGAGTGAGATTGTGGTACACAGCCCATTGTAATTGACTCTTATTCGCCTATCCTGTGAGTAAATAGGGTCCAAGCATTTCCCATATTACAAAATTAATTATGTAACAAATATAATTTCCACAATTTTTGTTATAGGCCTCAAGGCTCTAACTAAGGCCAAGTGTTCCCAAATTTATTCATTTATTAAATTCAATCTACATCCTTCATATTATTCTTATATCTAGGAAAAATTTTGTAAAATTCTCCAAAATTCCTGTAAAATCCTAGATCCTAGAAGATAGCAATGAAAACAGATTATCAACCCCCCAGCCTTAAATTAAAAGTCTCTTGAGGTTTGATCCCTTGAACTAAAATACTTAAGGCCGCAAAAGATAAAAAGATTCTACATAAAACAAAACAACCCTAGATAACAAAATTCTCCCTTTCTCCCTATCTAATCCTCTGGTTCCACTTTCTTCCAGTCCTGAGCTAAGGACCCAAAAGCAGGCAATCCCATTATAAACTGAAACAACATAATATATACCTCAAAAGTTGTTTCTATTGAGGTGTAGGTATACCCTAGTGGGAAGCAGATTTACTTGTTAAGTAAGAAACAAAAAAAGATTGGTGTTAGACACTTTAATACTCCCGTCTCAACAGAAACCATCTCTGTCTACACATTTAACAGTAATTGAAAAGTAAAGGCTAGGCCAGGCATGGTGGTTCATGCCTGTAATCCCAGCACTTTGGGAGGCTGAGGTGGGCGGATTATCTGAGGTTGGGAGTTCGAGATCAGCCTGACCAACATTGAGAAACCCCGTCTTTATTAAAAATACAAAAAAAAAAAAAAAAAATTAGCCAGGCGTGGTGACGCATGCCTGTAATCCCAACTACTTAGGAGGCTGAGGCAGGCGAATTGCTTGAACTCGGGAGGCGGAGGTTGTGGTGAGCCGAGATCGTGCCATTGCACTCCAGCCTGGGCAACAAGAGCAAACCCCCATCTCAAAAAAAAAAAAAAAAAAAAAAAAGGAAAGTACAGGCTAATACCATTCTATCAGAATACTTTGAAGGGAGTTAAATTTCTATCATTCCAAAATGAAGTTACACATTTGTTTTCCCTAGATATTTCCCTATGAAAATGAATTCCTTTATTGGTAATTTACATGGGAAATTTTCTAGTTTGGTAAAAAGGGCACAAAGAGGTAGTATAACTTTGGTCTTGTCATTTAACCTAGGTAAATAAACAATTTTTCACTTAGACCAAGCGCCCTCCTCTATACCCTTGCTCTTCAAAGTGTGGTCCATAAACCAGCAGAATTGGCAATTACTTGGGAGCTTGCTAGAAATGCAAAATATCAGGCATACTATACCCCCATATAGGATACTACTATACCCCAGACCCAATGAATCAGAATCTGCATTTTAACAAAATACCATGATTTATATACACATTAAAGTTTGAGAAGCATACCCTCTATACAATAAGCACACCTCTATACATTTGACTAAACAATCTTAAGGTCTCATAGTTATTTTGCATGAAAAATTCTATCTGACAACGTTAAAGCCTATATTCTTTTTCTTATAGTTATTTTGCATGAAAAATTCTATCTGACAACATTAAAGCCTATATTCTTTTTCTTTTCTTTTTTTTTTTTTTTTTTGAGATGGTCACCCAGGCTGGAGTGCAGTGGTGTGATCTCAGCTCACCGCAACCTCTGCCTCCCGGGTTCAAGTGATTCTCCTGCTTCAGCCTCCTGAGTAGCTGGGATCACAGGCACATGCCACCATGCCTGGCTAATTTTTGTATTTTTAGTAGAGACAAGGTTTCACCATGTTGGCCAGGCTGGTCTCAAACTCCTGACCTCAAGTTACCCACCCACCTTGGCCTCCCAAAGTGCTGGAATTACAGGCACGAGCCACTGCACCCAGCCTGAAGCCTATATTCTTACATAACAAGAGTCAGCTGGAGCTGAGTTAGAGCATGCACTCTCTCTAGCTCCCCCAGTCCTCACCTGGCCCTCTCCATCTATTTATGTTAACTGCTTGTCTCCTATTCAGCAGAACTGAAGAAGTCCCCTTTTAAGTATTTAAAAACAAACAAAAAATGTTGTCACAGGTAAAAACTCATCAGTTGAATGTTTAGGTAAAAGGAAAAAAAAAATGTTAATTTACCTTGATGGGAAGTAGTGAGGTCCGGGTAGGAAGTAAGGGTGATGAAAAGAGAATCTTGGTGGTGTCCCGAAGAGTGTGGCTGGATGGCCAAGGGGAGGGGGCTGGTAGACATGTGGGTGTGGAATGGGAGAAGCCTGGGGGATTGGAGCACTTCTGGGACAAGGGGAAACGCTGGAATACTCCTTAGGAGGCTGGATGGTCGAAGTTGCAAATCTGGCATGGGCAGTACTTGCACTATTTGAAATCCTGTTGGTGCTCTCTAGAGAGACAGGGGTGGGTTGCTTCACAGTGTGAGTGCCTTCAGAATGCAGCTGATGAGTGTCTGTCTGGGAAGGCCCAGCAAAGCGTTGGGGCGGGAGTGCTGGATAGAGCGGCAGACTTGGATCCTGGACAGCCACCTGAGCAGCACTGGAGACGCTGGGCTGGAAAAGTGTGACAGGGCTTGGGCGCTGGACTGCAGGTGTGGGCAGCTGGATGGCAGGTGAGGTTTCACCTTTAGAAATAAAAATAGCATAAATCAAGAATCAACTGAGTCATTCCACGTTTTTCTTCTTTCAGTGAAGTTTAATAAATTGTATAAGCAGAGGCCTTCATCAACCACCTTACCTAACTGCATCATCACATCAAACCACTCTGTTTCATTTGCAGTATTTTGAACAAACTGAAGTTATCTTATTTTCTTGTTTATTTACATTTTTTGTCTCTCTCTCCCAACTAGACTCTAAGTGCCATGAGAAGAGCAACCTTTTCTGTTTTGTTTGCTGCTGTATCCCCAGGGTGAAACATTCTGTCTGGCACAGAAGAGGCCCTTAACAAATATTTTTTAGATGAATAAACAAATGAGCAAAATTATTGATAGATATACCCAAAGACTGAAAACACATAAATGTTGGTATGCATATACACATTTAAAAATAATATGAAGCTACTGACACTAGGTACCTTTAAGGAGCCATGATCTAAGACAGGGGACAGGGCAGTGGGGCAGGAGGAAAGCTAGACTTTCATTTTATACCTACTGGTACTATTTGAATGTTCTGTTTACCTAAATATATTAATCTTATTTTTAATATTACTAGGGGTTTCAGAGTAGCAGTATGGGTCATTTTTCTTTTCTTTTATAAACTTCTCTATATTAAACTAAATTACAAATGACACTTAATTTTTTTAGCCAAAAAAACTTAAACAACAAAATTATTTCCCTCTATTGTATTCAATATGAATACAAAAGGAAATTTCCAAGTGAGAACAGGACTTGCCACATGTCAACCACTGGTGACAGATATAAAAGGAATACTATTGCAGCAGAGCATGAAAGATATGGCAGAATTTTTAAAGGTAGGTGAAACAATTATGTTTTAGCTTTCTGTTCCTGAAGAAGACAGGACTACTGATTGAGCTGCTAAGTGACCCAAATGACACACCTAGCCTAAATTTAATTCAACTTTCCTGATGAAAGACAGATGGATGCCACAGCAAGAGAGTCATGATCTAGTGTATTGCAATACAGTTCCGAATCCATTAATAAAGAAGATGCAGTTCAAGAAATTCTGTGGTTGGACATGTCTCTGTCAGAGACTGAAAGAAATGTGGATCTTTTTCCAGCCTCATCCAGGTGACTTCCCTCTCCTTCCTTTTCTCCAGATAAAGCAGATAATACCCCTCTTAAAGCAGGAAGTAGGGAATTAAAGGACATAGCCACCTGTTTGAAGATGGCCTCTGACCCAGTGAAGTAGAGAAACAGGATGTAATGATGCTGCCCTGATTCTCACCTGATGAGGTTATATGGACTAGCCCTCCTATCTATGAGGCACAGGCCCTACTCAGGCCCTTCCTGATTTATCGAGCACAGCTTAATTTCCCTTGTCCACGTTCCCTCCAAACCTCGTAAATCTATCACTTATCAGGAAATAGTGTAAATCTTTGTGATTATTTGCATGTCTGCCACCTCAACCATGATTACTGAACTGGGAGATTGAGAGCAGGAACTCTCAATTCCTATTTGTATCCCAGTATCTAGCCAGAACCTGGTTAATAAAAAATAGTTAAGAAAAGTATGAATGGATACAGCTTTGATAAAAGTTCCAAAGCCTTTAAATGAATAGGAATACTCATATAAAAGGAGAATGCTAGCATAACTGGCATCAAAGACATGTAATCAAAGATCTGAAGAGAATTCCAGACTACCATGCTATAAGCGAGACACGGTAGTGGGATGGGGTGGGGGGACTCATCTCACCTTCACTTACGTATTTTTCTATACATGCCCACTGACCACCAGACCTTGCAGCACCACCCCCACTGACACCATACCCATTGACCAGAGAGCTTGCAAGCTGTCTGAAAAAACTAAGATAAGCAGCATTCCGCCATAAATCTTACTCAAGGTAGTTAACTCTATCGCCTGCATGTGAGAATGGCCTCCTGGCGAATTCTAGAATGACAATCTAGAATTAGAATGACAATCCTAACCCCTAGGATTGTAATAGTAAAATTTCTAGGATTGAAATACTAAAATCTCCGCCCAGGGAGATTTTCTGATCATGATCAACATATGAGTTAGCATGATTCCTTACTTGTCTGCGCACCCTGCACTCCACCCTGCATATGTAATGACACTCACCTGCCTCATGAATTACGCATATCACCCTCCTTAAGACACCACAGTGCACTCCCTTGGAGAGCCAGCCAGAGAACCCTTTCTCCTGCGCTGTCTCTCTTAATGCCCAATCTTTCCAGGCATAAGCCCTAACAACCCCTGTCTAGGAAAAATTTGCCTGGTCTCTTGTTAATTTCTGTTACACTGAGAGCCAAGAACCTTGTGCCAGTAACATAAGCACTTTCAGAAACTAGAAACAGGTTGGGTGCCATGGCTCACATTTGTAATCTCAACACTTTGGAAGGCCAAGATGGGAGAATCACTTGAGTCCGGAGTTTGAGACTAGACTGGGCAACCTAGCAAGACCCCATCTCTACAGAAAAAAAAAGAACTAGAAAGAGAAGAGGAGCTTGGGAGATGGTACTAAATGTGAGTGACAGAGTAAACAATGTACCAGACACAAAAATAATACCAGACAAGGGCTGGGCGTGGTGGCTCACGCCTGTAATCCCAACAGATAGATGGAGGGAGGCCGAGACAGGTAGATTGCCTAAGGTCAGAGGTTCAAGACCAGCCCGGCCAACATGGTAAAACCCCATCTCTACTAAAAATACAAAAATCAGCCGGGCATGGTGGCATGCACCTGTAATCCCAGCTACTCGGGAGACTGAGGCAGGAAAATTGCTTAAACCTGGTAGGTGGAGGCTGCAGTGAGCTGAGATCACACCACTGCACTCCCACCTGGGTAACAGAGCACAACTCTATCTCAAAAAATAATCATAATAATACCAGACAAGACAGATTCTATCAAAGAAATAGTAAAAGTAGTTATATTTATATCTATAATTGCTACGACTACCTTATTAACTCTTTGACAGCAGAGACTATAAAAAAACTTTATATATTTTCCTAGCAGAGTTTGCCCCATAATAGGATTTAATAAACCTTAGTAGTGAAGGTGGCAGGCAAGCAGGCATACAAACGTGCCACTGGAATTCACTCAGAAGATATCTGAGATAAAACTCACTGTCACAGGGGAGATTAAACTGCCACAATTCACATATATTTACTGAATATCTTAATGGGATAAAAGTGTACTGGGAAGATCTAGTACAGGACAAGTGATTGATTAGAACAAAAAGGTTTGGTAGAATACCCAGTAAAATGTAATCAGCTTGAGGGCCGGGTGCAGTGGCTCATGACTGTAATCCCTGCACTTTGGGAGGCTGAGATGGGCAAATTACTTGAGTCCAGGAGTTCGAGACCAGCCTGGCCAATGTGGCGAAACCCCATCTCTACTAAAAATACAAAAATTAGCCAGGCGTGGTGGCGCTTGCCTGTAGTCCCACCTATTTAGGAGGCTGAGGCAGGAGAATCACTTGAACCTGAGAGGCAGAGGTTGCAAGGAACAGAGATCACGCCACTGCACTCCAGCCTGGGAGACAGAGTAAGACTCCCTCTCAAAAAAAAAAAAAGCAGCAGCAGCTTGATTGAGAGCCAAATAATGGAGAAATATTACTAGAAAATCCATTAATTCAGTGTGTGAAATATTATGCAGTAGTAATCACAACATATATAAATTTATGATCCTGGCTAAAGAGAAAGTCAAAAAAATCTACCCTGGGGTTATTCAATTTTTGGAATATTGATACTGGCTAGGGAAAAGGCTGATAGAGATTAAAATAAAAAGTTCATAGAAAAATGGAGATTATTTTACACAACAATGCTAAAAATACAGAAGAAAGAAATGTGCCTCAAAGTCACAGTTACTATGGCTAACTGGCAAAAAATAAAAAATGATAACAAAAATAACAACAAAAACAACAAAAAACCTTCAAAAGCTTGTCCAAATGTACAAATAAGCCCAACTGCGGTGAGGCAAATGCAAAAACGTTAGGCAGTCCAAAGGAAAACAGAAGGAGCCACATCTGAGAGACCTCAAAGTCAATACTAATTGACTCTAAATATTTTTACAAAAAGGAAAGAATCAGTGGAATTATTTAGTCATTACGGTATAAACAGCAACTGAAAGAGAATAGACAGACTCAATAAATTCTTTCTACTAAAGAAGACCTTAAGAAGATTTCTGAACCCTAACTAATTTTCAAAGCAAATAGGTTAAAAATATTAGATCAACTACCATATAATGACAAGTTCAAAGAATGTTCTAATTCAATTGACAAAAAGAATATAAATAGATCTTAGATGGCATTCACCTAAGACTTTTTTTTTTTTTTTTTTTAAAGGAAGAAAAAGAAAAAGAAAAAAAAAAAGACAAACCTCTGTCCAGGCATGGGGGCTCACAGCCTGTAATCTCAGCACTTTGGGAGGCAGAGGTGGACAGATCACCTGAGGTCAGGAGTTTGAAAAACCAGCCTGGCTATCATGGTGAAACCCTACTAAAAATACAAAAATTAGCCGGGCATGGTGGTACATGCCTGTAATCCCAGCTACTAGGGAGGCTGAGGCAGGAAAATCACTTGAACCCAGGAGGCAGAGGTTGCAGTGAGCTGAGATTGCGCCACTGCACTCCAGCATGGGCAACAGAGTGAGACTTCATCTCAAATATATATATAAATATAAATATTTAAAAATGTTTTTAAAAACCTCAAGGTAGAACTGAGAAAATTTTAGACAAAGTAGGTACAAATGGCTTCTGCCAGAGATTTTTAGAAAGTTAATATGACTTCCAGCTATTGAAACTGGTGACCTTGAGAACTCTAGCTTGGTGAGTCTATTAGCTACACCTGAAATGGTGGTGAAATCTATACAGTATGATATTAATGCGCAAAGCTTGCTACAGAAAAAGAGCAAATTGTTTCTATATGAGAAAAATCACATACCTCACTATCTTGGTATCTTTCTTCCATGGAAATAAAGCAAACATGCTTGAAAAACAAAATTATCATAACTTCATATTTAGAATATGAAATTACTTGAAACAAATAAAAAAGTATATAAATTAACATCTGCACATGACAAGATATTAAAATTATGATTCCCCAAGATTATAGCACACAAGAGATGTGCTATAATCTGTTCTAAAAGCTTCACAAATGATTTAGAATATTAAATATACAGTGAAATTTCCAAATTTGCAAGTGATACTGACTTCTCTAAGTAATATAACACCAAGTTGATGAGAACAATCTATAAGAATATATTTCAAAGCTATATGATTGGGGAATAAAATAGCAGATAAATTTCATGATTTATTATTAAGGTGTATATCTTAATAATTCCCAAATTATGCTTATAAGATAATGTTCTCTGTTTATCTTTTAAGATGCAAGAAATAATTTTGTTTGTTTTTAGAGACAGGGTCTTGCTATGTTGCCCAGGCTGGTCTCGAACTCCTAGGCTCCCAAAGCACCAGGATTAAAGGCATGAGTCACCACAGCTGGCCCAAGAAATGAATCTTTACTGACACTATATATCACCAGAAATAAGGGATACTGTAAAAAACAAAACAAAAAACTAAGCACAAACAAAAAAATAATTGTTGTCTTAGATTTGATTACTGTTGTGCATAGCTCTGAAATGCTTCCTATAATTCTACCTACCATACTTAAATACAACATCATGGAGAAAGAACCCTGCCAACATTAGAAAAAATTTTCCAGTTTCTACTCAACCCTTATCTTTGCTCAGAATGGCATAAAATTAATATATCAAATGTCAGCTGCTTCAAATAAGAACACTGTTAATTCTGTTTCTGGGAAGAGAAAATATACAGCATTTAACAGTGGGTAGAAGCAGATGTAAGTGAGGTCTTGGAAAAAGGGATAAAAAGAAGAAACTTATATTATGAAAACAGAAATCATAACATAACACAGGCTGGGCATGGTGGCTCACACCTGTAATCCCAGCACTTTGGGAAGCCGAAATGGGTGGATCACTTGAGGCCAGGATAACATGGTGAAACCCCATCTCTACTAAAAATGCAAAAATTAGATGGGCATGGTGGTGTGCACCTGTAGTCTCAGCTACTCGGGAGGCTGAGGTGGGAGAATTGCTTGAACCCAGGAGGCAGAGGCTGCAGTGAGCCGAGATCGGGCCACTACACTCCATCTTGGGTAATAGAGCAAGACTCTGTCTCAAAAAATAAATAAATAATGTAACAGAAAAACAAGGTAAGCGGAAAAAGTCATAATTAAGCCTGGGTTGAAATACAAGATTAAAGAAGTCACTACCAAATAGTGAAGACTGACAGTGCCTGACTGTGCTAGGAGAGAATAGGGCTATAGGATCAGCTTTCTGCATCTCTCTCTTGAGTCTAGACATCTGGAATGTAGCTTGTTGCTATCAATTGCTAAAATGATACATTAAAAACAACAACAACACTGAAAATGTCTAAAATTCTAGTAAGTCAGTTTCCAAGGTATCTAAAACTCTCAGCTCATATGGGTGGCTTTATTACCAGAAGGATTTAAACAGGTTAAAAAAAAAAATAGAAAAAGCAGGTTTAAGCAGTCTTAGTAGTTTCAAGAATGTGGGCCAGGTGTGGTGGCTCACACTTATAATCCTGGCACTTTGAGAGGGCAAGGTGGGTGGATCACTTGAGCCCAGGATTCGATACCAGCCTGGGCAACATGACAAAACTCCATCTCTAAAAAAATACAAAAATTAGCCGGGCATGGTGGTGTGCACCTGTAGTCCCAGCTACTAGGGAGCCTGAGGTGGGAGAATCGTTTGAGCCCAGGAGGACAAGGCTGCAGTGACCTGTGATCCTGCTACTGCACTGCAGCCTGGGCAACAGTGTGAGACCCTGTCTCAAAAAAAAAAAAAAAAAAAAAAGTGACAGCAAGTAGTGAATTTATAAAGCTCTCCTTTAA
Source organism: Macaca thibetana thibetana (assembly GCF_024542745.1). Classification (NCBI taxonomy): domain Eukaryota; kingdom Metazoa; phylum Chordata; class Mammalia; order Primates; family Cercopithecidae; genus Macaca; species Macaca thibetana. Next base: position 24,026,097 of record NC_065583.1, on the reverse strand, counting down.
AAATGGTTAAAACATGTTCTGGGGGCCAGGCATGGTGGCTCATGCCTGTAATCCCAGCACTTCGGGAGGCTGGGGCGGACAAATCACCTGAGGTCAGGAGTTCCAGACCAGCCTGACCAACATGGAGAAACCCCATCTCTACAAAAAATACAAAATTAGCCGGGTGTGGTGGTACATGCCTATAATCCCAGCACTTGGGAAGGCTGGGGCGGGTGGATCACCTGAGGTCGGGAGTTCCAGACCAGCCTGACCAACATGGAGAAACCCCATCTCCAGAAAAAATACAAAATTAGCCAGGTGTGGTGATACATGCCTATAATACCAGCTACTCAGGAGGCTGAGGCAGGAGAATTGCTTGAACCCGGGAGGCGGAGGTTGTGGTGAGCTGAGATTGCACCATTGCACTCCGGCCTGGTCAACAAGAGTGAAAACTCTGTCTCAAGAAAGAAAAAAAAAATGTTCTGGAAAAACAAACCAATGATGAATAGCCCTATAACAAGTTATTAAGATATTAGCTTCTCAATTTTTGGTTCTTAAAATCAATAACAGGAATGTAAAGAACTCAGAGGAGACATTTAGAAAGATTAATATAATGAACCAAACAAATATTTGGTAGAAAATAGATTACTTCCACTGCTTTTCTAGAGCAGTGAGAGAATGGTCTCAACAAATCAGCATCATTACTAAGTTCCAGGACAGGATGCCTCATACCCCATTATCAAGACATTCTTTCATGCTGTTAGTAAAAAGACTCTCCTTTTTCTATTGAATTACCTCAGTCATTTCCTGCATTATCTGCCTAATCTATGGGCCCATCCTGATTTGCTTAAAAGGTCTGAGGTTTTACACATGGATTATTTGCTACTCTGGCAGACTCTGGTTTTGATGTCTACTGAAATTTTTCCTTCTCCAATTTAATGTTCTCACTTTCCCTCTTCTTTTTTTTCCTTAATATTGTTGTTCCAAATTCTTAAGACTAACAGAAAGAAAACTTCAAACTTGAGGTAAAATTTTCTTGCAGATATTTAAAAAATAGTAATCTACAATAAAACTAACTCACCAACTGGATGAGTGATGGGATTCTGTAGGCTGGGAATTACCACAGAGTATGTAGGTGAGCGATAAGGATAAACTGTTGTAGGATTTGTAGAGATGATATTCTGTGTGGTACCAGAAAATACATTGGAAACACTTAGAGGGAATCGTTTTCGCTTCCCTGGACGAGGCTGATAAACCCAACCTATAGAAGACAAAATATGTTTAAATGTGTAGCCTCTATTTAGCCTTTAAATAATTTTTTCATACTAAAATGCAAAGCACTTTAAAGTGTTTTTAAAACAAATTATTGTCTAAAGTATCTTTTCCAGCTCCGGGATATTATTTCAGTGAATGACTTCTCCACTGTGTATTTTAACATACATATCCAAATAGCTCCTGACTAGTGGCCAATGTTACAACTCATAATTGAAAGGAAGAGGGTCAATTTTTTTTTTTTTTTTTTTTTTTTTTTGAGACGGAGTCTTGCACTGTTGCCTGGACTGTAGTGCAATGGCGCAATCTTGGCTCACTGCAACCTCTGCCTCCCAGGTTCACGGGATTCTCTTGCCTCAGCCTCCTGAGCAGCTGGGATTACAGGTGCACACCACCACATCCGACTAATTTTTTGTATTTTTAGTTGGCCAGACTGGTCTCGAACTCCTGACCTCGTGATCCGCGCGCCTCGGCCTCCCAAAGGGCTGGGATTACAGGCGTGAGCCACTGCACCCGGCCAAGGGTCAAATGTTTTATAACCAATGACACAGAATGAATCTGTAGTAGAGTCAACATCAAAACCCCTGTACTTGAATCCCAAAGCCTTTCCTCCACCTTATCAAACAATGCCTCACTATGACATTATTCATCTCCTCATTTCCTCACTTTCTGTAAGATACAATTGTCTATATCTTACAATGCAATAGTCACTAATAATCAGTCACTTTTTTTTTTTTTTTTTTTTGAGACAGAGTCTTGCTCTGTCACTCAGACTGGAGTGCAGTGGCAAGATCTCAGCTCACTGCAAGCTCTGCCTCCTGGGTTCACGCCATTCTCCTGCCTCAGCCTCCCAAGTAGGTGGGACACAGATGCCCACCACCACGACTGGCTAATTTTTTTTTTAAATGTATTTTTAGTAGAGATGGGGTTTCACTGTATTAGCCAGGATGGTCTCGATCTCCTGACCTCGTGACCCACCCGCCTCGGCCTCCCAAAGTGCTGGGATTACAGGTGTGAGCCACGGCACCCGGCCGATCAGTCACTATTTTTATGCCTAGTTCAAGAAAAGTCACTCTCCTAAACTCAGCAATCTCCAAGTCCACAAATAACTCAATTTCTTCCAAAGTCAGACCAGTGGAACTATGGCATTTGCAGCCACTGTGTAATCAGAACAATCACTGGTTCCCTACAGCTGCTGCCTCTGACCTTCATTCCTAGAACCTCTCTCCCAATATTTCAGAAAATAGTAAGTTTTGTCCCACCTTGCACAGACATGCTGGCCATACTTGCATTTTCCCAAGCTTAATCCCTATATTCTCACTGCTAGGGAGAAATCGGATTTATTTCACACTATATCATGACAGGGCTAAATCTGTCAATCAGAAGGCAGGACTTTGTTCTGACAATCATATGTTAAAACGGAATATGGTGACAATCCCTGCATTCTCATTAAGTGTAGACTGCATTTTTTTCTGTTGCTATCATTTTAACACTTCTATAGTTTACTTGCAAAATCATAGCCCAAAGCTTTCGAGATGTACTTTCATTAAATTTATATCTATCTAAATCAAAATCACAATGAAACTGAGTGTCCTCTGATTTGTATGGGTTGGTGAATATGAAATCAGATATCCCTTTGCTTGGTTCCACTTAAGGAAACTCATGCCCAGTGTCATGTCAATTGTTGTTATATTAGTCATTATTCTCTTTTTTGTACATACCAGAAAAAAATTATACATTTTTGTCTTTCAAACTCAACCTACCCTAATCTTTAACTAAATAAATTCATTTAAAAGAAGTAAGAGGCATTATTTCATTTGATTACCAGGAAATTCCTCTCTGTGCTTTTCTTTAATCTTTTGTGCTTCATCGTAATAGGGTTTCTTTTGTTCTTCACTAAGTTTGTTCCACTCTAACCCAAGCTGGACACTGATTTCTGCATTGTTGGCTGCTGGGTTAGCTTTGGCTAGTGCTGGTCGGTGGATCCTTGCCCAAACCATAAATGCGTTCATGGGTCGCTTCACATGACCATTTCTGTCCTTACTGAAGGGAGTGTCTGGTATGCCTACATGACAAAAATTAAGAGGCTAAATTAATGTGCCACACACACACACAATTTTAAGGTAAAGTGCACCTCCATCTATACTTATTTTTGAAATATGTGGAGGAAATACACACTTCAGTATAACCAAAAAAACCTGCCAGTATTCCACAATTCCTTACATCCCCTGAACTCGCCATTCTGAACTGTAGTTTAGAATGACTCCTTTTCCTCAAAGAGAATAATACTGTTGAAGATACTGTGGAAATAATCATGTTGAAGAGAGTAAATTGTTGGCTTATTACTTCTTTGATCTGTATTATTAGTACCTCTAACAATAATTAACATTTAGTTTATTTACCAATAAAAATATTCTATCATTAAGGGACAGGAACCATGCATGACTTACTCATGACTATAATCTTAGCTAGGTAGAGGTTCTCTAAACATTCACAGGAACTCATCTACATGCTGCTCTTGTGTCCTTTCAAGCAAAAATATTTATCAAACTATAATACTATATTAGTTGTATTTCACTATGAAGATGAAGTTCCTACCAAGTGGAATCATCAACACTAGTCCCGTGTACTGGGAGAAAAATGAGAGAAAAAATAAAAATAATTTTTTGGGTCAGGCAAGGTGGCTCACGCCTGTAATCCCAGCACTTTGGGAGGCCCAGGCAGGTGGATCATGTGAGGTCAGGAGTTTGAGACCAGCCTGGCCAACATGGTGAAACCCCATCTCTACTGAAACTACAAAAATTAGCTGGGCGTGGTGGCTCATGCCTGTAGTCCCAGCTACCTGGGAGGCTGAGGCAGGAGAATCGCTTGAACCCAGGAGGTGGAAGTTGCAGCGAGCTGAGATCACGCCACAGTACTCCAGACTGGGCAACAGAGTGAGACTCGGTCTCAAAAAAAGTTTTTTGGAAGTCACAGAAGGCAGGTGCAATGGCTCACATTTGCTTCTGACCTTCGTTCCTAGAACCTCTCTGCCAATATTTCAGAAAAAAAATGAGAGAAAATAATAAAAGTAATTTTTTTGAAAGTCAGAGAAGGCAGGCACAATGGCTCACACCTGTAATCCCATTACTTTGGGAGGCCGAGGCGGAGGATTGCTTCAGCTCAGGAGTTCAAGACGAGCATCTCTTTTTCATAAAATAAAATTTAAAAGAAGAAAGTCACAGAGCCAGTTGAAATTTCAACAAAGGAAGCTATCAAATTCACATCTCTCATGTATTTCATCAAAAATAACTGTCCATAAATTTATATTTTAGGATTGCCTGATATATTAAAAATTTCTTTAAAACACTAAGGATGAAATAAGTAGTATAAAGAAAGCTTTCCCTTTCTTTCCTTTAGAAAACAAAAATCTAAAAAATACTAAAGAGAAAAGCAACAGAGTGGAGTGGAGAGGAAGAATCAACACAGAAAATTTAAAAAATAAATAAAGAAAATATGAACCAAAGATTAATATGACTTTCCAAGATGTTCATTGGCAAAGTGTTCTGTGTGAACTAAATCGTAAAATAAGAATTTGCTAACTTTATATCTGGAAATACTGGATAGAAATAAAAACATCTATTTGTACTTGTTACCGCTACAACTAGTCATTTCTTTAAAAACAATATTTATGGCTCATTCTACCGTATTCTTTTCAGTATTTCTATAAGTCCTTACCTTTCAGAGGAATAAACACTAAAATATTACATCGAATCACGTACTGTTTTCTGCTAGAAGAATGTTTACTGTTCATTTTTAAAGATAGCCTCTATAATGGATATAAACTTTCCTATTTAACTATAATCCCTTTTTTCATTAAACACCATAATTTCCTCTATATCTTGACACATATAAAAGTACTGAGCTATTATAATACAATATTTTTAATCTTGATTATTTGTAGCATATAAACTGAGGGCTCTGTGCTGTCTAGAAAATACCTCTATTTTTGTGTACAAAAATTAGTCCTATCTAAATACTGGGCCTTAAAATCGATTTTTTAAAAAATACTTGAGAATCTTGAAGGCATTCGTGTATTTTACTGCTACATATACAAGTCGATCAGAAGTGATACCTGTGCAGACTCTGCCCTGAAAATAATCGGTTCCATGACTTTACTTTTGTAGTTTAGACTTGGGAACTGCTGACAAAACAGCTATGGGCAACACAGGTGCAGTTTTGAAAACCCGACTCCCCTGCTGTCTAATACCTGCATCTGAGGGCAACACGGTGAGCGGGACATCTTTGGTTTCGATTTTTACAGAAGGCTCCAGTAGGGACTGCATTTTAATAGGCACTGGTGTAAGGGGGACTTTGGTCAATCTTATCAGCTCTGAAGGCGGAGCTCCCTGAAACTGGATCCGGGCCCCAGGGGGGACCGTGTGGAGAGTCAAAGGGATCCTGAGGTCTTGCTGGTGCGGCCCAAAGGCACCGGACGTTGGGGCCAAGATGACCTCCGCGCTGCCATGAACTAGGCCATTGGACGCGGGCTCCGCGTCGAGCCTGCAGTCCTCGAGGAGTCTCTCGGGTTCCTCCGTTTTGATCACACCTTCTCGGATGGCCGCCGGGCTTTTGCCATCCCCGCCTTTCATCGCGTCTCTCATGACCTCCTCGGCCTCCAGCTTGCCCTTCTCGTTCCCTCGGAAGTAGCCGAGGGCCGGTCCCGGACCTTCCAACTTGACCACCCTGGAGGCTCTAGGACCGGTCTCGACGCCCCCACGAGGACCCACTGACGGGTCCAGGCCGGGCCCCAGCTCCTGCTTCTTGGCCTTGAAGTGCAGCGCCCGGGGCTGCACCGGGTGCAACTCCGGCCTGGAGGGGGCGCCCTCGGACGCTGACGGCGGCGGCAGGAGCCGAAGGTCGGGCCTGAACTGCAACAGCCGCGCCTGCGCGGGCGAGGCAGCGGCTTCCTCGTCCCGGGCCTGAGGCTGTGGTAGCAGCAACACCTGCTCTGGCTTCACCTGCAGCAGCCGCCGCACCGCGGGCGGTAAGCCGGACGCCACGGCCTCCCCGCACGACGAGGCCAAGGTCGCACTGGCGGCCGCGCTTAGTGTGGGAGGCGACGGAGGGCGCTCCACGGCCGCTGCCCAAAAGGTGGTGCCCTCGACCGGCAGCAGGGGCGGAGCGGGACGCAACGGGCGCTGTTGAGGCTGAGGCTCCGGTCTGGCTCTCTCCATGGGGGAGGGGGACGCCCCGGCCTGGATTGTGAGCTCAGCCGTTTGTTGGCGACCTTCCCCCTCCCCCTTTCGGTTAAGACCCTTGCAAGGTCTTTGCTACCCAGAACCCTACGCGGTTCAAAACGCAGCTGTCTGTTTGGGCCTCACCAATCACAAGCGACCGATACCCCTGGACGGCCAATCACAGGCGGGTTTTCCGGCTCTTCCCGGTCCCTACTCTCGCCTCGTGCTGAGTCCTCGAATCACCTGCCATGGCGGAAGCCGCCGCACTTGTTGCCCATTTTCTCTGACTCTCCCTCTCTTGTGGAGTTCTCTCCCCGGCCGTTGTCTTTAGTTATCCCTACCCCGCCCGGAGCTGCGACAATGGCGTTGCCCAGGAAACGCTGCGCTTCCAGGCCACTGACGTCCAAGGAATAAAGTCTTGCGTCACAAGGCGGGCGACGACTTGTGGGCCCGCTCTGTGCGGAATGAGTAATCTGTCGGCCCTGAGTATCACCAGGGCTTTTGTATCACCAGGGCTTTTGAATCTTTGTCAAGGGAGAATGGTGAAGATTTTGCAAATTATCAATAACCCATTAGCTGATCTTGCTGGGGAGGCTTTTCGACTTTGTGTGATTATTGTGCTAAAGTTTCAGTTAATCACCAGGCCCTGTGGTCCTACTTCCAAAATATTATACATCCCAAATTCGTCCACTGTTTTGTGTTTCTACCTGCCATTATCCTGTTGCAGGCTCCCACCGTCTTTCACTGGGATACTGCCTTAACCCTGTACATAGTCTCCCTGTTTGTCACTCTTGCCCCACTACACTCCAGCTGCCAGTGATCTTTCGAAAACGCAAATCTGAGGTTGTCACACTTTTCCTAAAGCTTTCCGTGGTTCCCCACTGATCATGTGATGAAAGTCTAAAATTCTTAGCAAAGCCTTAAAAATCCCCCCAATGGCTTGGGATCTAACCTACTACTACTACTACTATTAGATTGGTGCAAAAGTAATTGTGGCTTTTGCTCTTAAATAGTTACTGAGTCTTTGGGTTTCAGCCACATTGGCCCCCTCATCATTCTCTTTACTGTGGGCTTTGTAAACATGCTCAGCGTGCTACTCTTTCCTTTGTGTCTCCTTAATTCCTCCTTCCCATTTTTCAAATTTCAGCTTAACTGGGACTTCTTCAAAGAAGCTTTTACTGACTCTGAAAATCAGAGCAAATCTTGGTCTACTTATACCTCTATCACTTCATTTGCTTACCACGATTTGTAATTAGAATTTTTATGTGATGATTCTACTTCCTCTCTCACTTGACTATAAAGTCCTTGAAGGCAGAACTGTTTGTGTTTTGCCCATCACTGAATCCCCAATGCAGATCATTGAGCCTGGCATATAGTACTCAATAAATACTTGTTGAATAAATAACTGAATAGCAACTGTGGTAGGGTAATAATAAAATAGTAATAATCACTACCTGTGTTAAGGGCTTACTCTTATGCTAGACACTCTTACAAATCCTTTCCGTGTTTATGCTTCTCCTTTTATTAGGATTGTGTTTATTTCCATTACACATCACCAAGAAAAACAAAAAGAAATCCTGTATTAACATTTGTTGCATTTCTAAATGACATTCTGGCCAAAAGCTATAGTTTATCTTGACGTAGATGATTTTTGCAATCAAGACAAGTTATCACTCAAAGAAAACCACTCCAATTCTTTGTCTAATCCTCTGGTAACAAATGTGGTCAATAGGAGTACTTACACCTGGCAGATAGACAAGGGCAATGGTTTTCAAACTTTTATCTCAAGAACTCATTATACCCATAAAAACTATTGAAGATCAAAAAAAGATTTTGTTCACGTGGATTTTATCTATCAATATTTACCGTGTTGTAAATAAAAACAAATGTTAAAGATCATTACCAACTCATTTAAAACATCAACAATAAAACTGTTATGTGGTAACACGTTTTCATAGGAAAAAAATATATTTTACCCACATTATGCTCACAAGAGAACGAAGTGAAAAGAGCAAATATTACATTAGGATTATTATGAAACTAGTTTTAACCTAGCCGACTCTGAAAGTATCCATCCCCATACCACATTTTGAGAACCACTGTACTAAGGTTTAAATGGGAGAGGCAACTGTATGCATGAGCAAAAGCTGATAAAAGAGGCAAATAAATTAAGTTGTCAGAGGTGTGTGAACCAGAGCAACTCCATCTTGAGTAGGTGCTGGGTAAAATGAGGCTGAAACATACTGGGTTGCATTCCCAGAGAGTTAAGGCATTATAAGTCACAGGATGAGATAGGAGGCTGGCACAAAATACAGGTCATAAAGACCTTGCTGATAAAACAGGTTGCAGTAAAGAAGCTGGCTAAAACCCACAAAAACTAAGATGGTGACGAGAATGACCTCTTGTCGTCCTCACTGCTACACTCACACTGGCAGCATGACAGTTTACAGATGTCACTGCAATGTCAGGAAGTTACCCTATATGGTCTAAAAAGGGGAGGCATGAATAATCCACCCCTTATTTAGCTTATCATCAAGAAACAACCATAAAAATGGGCAACCAGCAGCCCTTGGGGTTGCTAGGTCTATGGAGTAGCCATTATTTTATTCCTTTACTTAATAAACTTGCTTTCACTTTACTCTATGGACTCGCTCTGAATTCTTCTTTGTGCGAGATCCAAGAACCCTCTCTAGGGGTCTGGATCTGGAACCCTTTCCTGTAACATCTTTCTGGTGACCCAGATGGGATTATACTGCGTAAGCCCCCAGTAAGTGGCAAGGTCCTATAACGTCTTTCTGGCAACTATGGAATGGACTATAGTATGGAAACCCTGACCCAAAGGCTAACTTTGGGTAAGTGTTGGGGTCTGGTAACGTCTTTCTGGTGAACCCTAAGGGGACGATACTGACGAGACTTCTGACTCAAAGGAAATAGACTACAGCACTGATTGGACAACTTTGGGTAAGTGGTGGGGTACCCAGATAAAGAATGGGATTGGGTTAGAGGCCCAACTTAGGAGGGTTAGAGTCCCTTCTAAGATTTAGGGGGCTAGAAGACCCTCTCGGTAAAGTCCCTTTTGGCTAAGAACAGATTCGGCACTACAGGATGTTAACTTCTATTCTCCTTGGAATAATTTGCCTTGTACTCTTTGCTGACGGATGTGGGTGACAGGGTTAGGCAGGTACAGGATCATGGGACATGAGATTTTTCCTCCCATAAAGGGAAAACTTGAGAGCCGATGGGACTGCTGGAAAACATCCCTTCACTACTGAGAAGTGACCACCTGAACTCTTCACTGTCGCTGCAATGGGTGGGTCTTTGTATGGCTTCCCTGAACACCTGGCCTTCCCCACCTTGCCTCAGGCAATGCTATCGTCTCTCTCTGTGCAAACTGGTTGTAGGAATGGTAAAAATCACTATTTCTTACAAAGTTTTGATTAATGGAAGAAAGGATTTGTGAGGCTAGTCTTAAGCTGTAGCCAATCTGGTGTGTTTCCTGTGTCATTCTGTATTATTCTGTCATAAAGAGGGGTACCTTAGGATAGAACATGGACTTAGGACATCTTTAAGCCTGCTGTTCAAGGTGGCCCAGCAAACTGGTCAGTTACAAACTTTGGTGCAGGTCCCCCAAAAAAACTGGATGAGGTTTCCCTCTTGTCTTGTATGTCCTTGGGAGCTTGACCTTATAACGATGTGGCTGTGCTTCTCTTTCACAGTGGTGGCCCGGGTTCAGGGTTCAATTACCATCTTAGGAGATGAGTCCTTTATCTTCTGTCAGTTTGTGTATTTATGTGTATAATGGGTGTGGTGTTTGTATATAAAAGAGCTTTGATTAATTGATTAAAAATAATAAGTGCTTAAGTCATATTTTTGTAAGAAAAACTAAATGTATAATGCCTTTTATTTAGTTCATGTAACTTAAGTAATCTTTGAGAAATGAAGACAGTTTTAAAGATTACTGGTAAAATGAAAATATCTTAAAAATGTAAACATTTGGTCTAAATTATGCAGGTCAGATATTGGGTTTGCTAAATGCTTTAAGGTCATAAGCTGCTGCTTTCATTTTGAAAATTGTTCAATTTACCTACTTTGATGACATTAGAGTCTAGATAAGACCTGGAGACATGTGATGTTAGCCATACCCCCGGCAATGAGAGAAAAAGTCAGACCTTATCTGCACTTGTGTCTGTGTCTTAGGCTCCACACCTAGTACATAATTAAAATGCTTACTAACCAGGGATTTCACCAAAAGTAAAAATCGCTGAGAGTTAACATTGTAACATGTAATTGAGACTACTGAAGAATAGTTCTACACATAAGGTGTGTAAGGAAAGTGAAATGTGCTTTTGGTAAAAGATTATTAGAAGTCATGGGAATGTAAATTTTCTTCCTTAGATTAAATGGTTAAATTATTGTTTTAAGTTAGATAGAATGAAGCTGAAGGTTTAAGCAAGTTTTGGAAAGTTGTGAAAAATTAACTGTAAGACATTCTGTGTGTGAATATATTGACTAAAGTTAAAGGGGTATTCAGTTTTTCTATAAATTAAGCATTGGAATAAAAGCACAAGTTTTTTAGAGCAAAAACCTGCTATAATTTGCTCCTTAACAAAAAAAAAAAAAATGAAGGGTTATAAAAGGTTTGTGAAAATCTTACCTAAAAGTCAAACTCATTAAGATTGAATACATTTGTCTATAACGTTTTATAAAGAATGGGGTTTGTCATCAATAATGCACTAATGCAACAGTCATGTTTGGCTTATTTGGTACAAAAATCATACAGGAAGCATTATCAAATGTAAAATGGTGTTTAGATTTTGGGGGGCTGTAATTATATAAATGTATTATTGGTATATATCCAAAATTATTTTTAAAAGTCTTATAATTCTGATATGACTTAGTGTATATTATGAATAATTATAATTGTTACATAAAATCATTGTATACCACAGAAGGAAGCAAATTTCCTTATCAATTGTGACTTTAATAGTGGCTGTCCTAAGATTTTTTGTCATCCACACACAATTGTTGTCTTGTTTTAATCCTCTTCAAAAGTTGGTTTATAATCAACTATAGAACTCTAACAAGTGTTCTTCAATGCAGGTTTCTGATAACTTTGGAAATTGTGATATTAAAATAAAGGAAAACACTTTCAGAATACTCATGGAGAGCTGAAATGTTCAGGCATATCAAGCAGAACAGAAGTTAACTGAATTGACTGAACCAATAGAAGACTAAAGTAATCATTTTAGCTTTGCTTAAAATGCTGCTGATCCTTTGTTTTGTTTTTCAGAGTCAAGGAAACTTATCTTTTGAGCTATTTGCAGCTCTTAGCAGTTGAGTAAAGTATATTGCTGTGAATAACATTTGAAGTGTATTTGGTTCCCTCAACCTAATTTCTCCAGAATTTGGAAACTGTTTGTGAGTATTCTTATGTTATGGCAATATAGTTATTTGCATAACTGAAATAAGAACCTGTTTTCTTTTGCAACAGGACACAATTGGAAACACTGGATATTTTACCAAGGCTTTGACTGGAATGGCATGTTTTCTTTTAAGGAATCAAACTTATCTTGTAAAGCCAATAAAAGCCCCTTGGGGAATTGGCCTCAGACCTTGTCTACAACAGCCACTGTACAGGGTTTCTGGCCTGTGGTAAGTAAAGAATGTCACTTTCTAACAGGTCCAGGATCCCCAGGTTATCTTGGGACCCTGAGCAGGGGAATTTACTCACCTCATAGGTATTTGAGGTACAAACCTATGGCAGGGCTGGGCTCTAAAAAAGTCTTAGATTCCTTCTATGGAATAAAGTTCCATCAAAGCCAATTTAAAAAGAGTTTATGTAAAAAATAATTATTCTTATTGCACTTTATACAAATAATCAGGCCATGTATAATAAAGCAAATCAGACTTACCATGATTTGTCTTTAGTAAAAATGGGACACTGGAGAGAAATTATGTTTCAAAAACTGTGGTACACTTGTTATTAAATTCTAGTCTCATCAGTTGTTTTTAAGTTTGTTTCTGCAATTTAGACTAACCCTGCTTATTCCTGTGAACCAACTAGTGACATCTGACTGTTGCTCAGAGGAAACAAGAGGGATGGGTAATGTAAAATCTAAATCAGCATTCTAATTCTGAGCACATATTGGAATCAGATAACAACCCCATGTCAGCTTGGTTCCAACAGGTGCCCAGTTCATGGAAAGCCCTCTAACTTAGTTTACTTGGAATAATTTTATTTCTTTTGCTTTACTGTTGTGGAATATATTGCTGTTGTGCTATTTGTGTTAGGATAAGCTTACTCATTTTCTTAAGTTAAACACTTATGAATCTTCCAGATATCACCTTTTGTCAAAACTCAGAGTCATGAATTGCCCTTACCATACTGATGCTTTCCGACTGAGCTCCTCTCTACCCTGAATACAAGAGACTCTCATAGTTAGGCAGGAATATCATTGCTCCTATTCATCATGAAGAAGTTACAGAAGATGAATTTTCAACTCTCTGCAACCCTTAGGATTAAAATTATACAAACCCTTAGGATTAAAAAAGGGAGGGGTAATGTCAGGCGTGTGAACCAGAGCAACTCCATTTTGAGTAGAAGCGGTGTAAAATGAGGCTGAAACCTACTAGCCTGCGTTCCCAGACAGTTAAGGCATTCTAAGTCACAGGATGAGATAGGAGGCTGGCATAAAATACAGGTCATAAACAGCTTGCAGATAAAACAGTTTGCAGTAAAGAAACTGGCTAACACCCACCAAAAACTAGGTGGCGACAAAAGTAACTTCTTACCATCCTCACTGCTACACTCCCACCAGTGCCATGATAGATTACAGATGCCATGGCAACACCAGGACATTACCCTATATGGTCTAAAAAGGGGATGCATGAATAATTCATCCCTTGTTTAGCATATCATCAAGTACTAACCATAAAAATGGGCAACCAGCGCTCTGTCTATGGCATAGCCATTCTTTTATTCCTTTACTTTCTTAAACTTGCTTTCACTTTACTCTATGGACTCACCCTGAATTCTTTCTTGTGTGAGACCCAAGAACCTTCTCTTGGGTTCTGGATCTGGACCCCTTTCCTATAACATCTTTCTGGCAACCGAGATGGGCCTATAGATATTCCCAGTAAGTGCTAGGATCCTGTAACATCTTTCTGGTGACCATGGAATGGTCCCACTATCCTGTGGAAACCCCCAACCCAAAGGCTAACTTTGGGTAAGTGGTGGTGTCCAATAAGAAAGTTGGTGTTAATTTTGTGCAAGATTTCAGTTCATATTCTGATTTCAATTATCAAAATGTAATTGACAGTAGATGCATGGGTTTCTTTCTGAACTCTCTGTTCTGTTCCTTCCATTCCTTCCATCTATGTACTGTAAACCAAAAGTATCTGCCTCAATCAATTTGGAAGTTTATTTTGCCAAGGTTAAGGACATGCCCATGACACAGCCTCAAGAAATCCTGACAACATGTACCCAAGGTGGTTGGGCTACAGCTTGCTTTTATACATTTTAGGGAGATGTAGGACATCATTCAATACTGTAAAATGTACATAGCTTCAGTCCAGAGAGCGGTGACAGCTCAAATCAGGGCTTCCAGATCACAGGTGGATTCAAAGATTTTCTGATTGGCAGTTGGTTGAAAGATTTATCTAAAGACCTAGAATCAACAGAAGGGAGTGTCTGGGTTAAGATATGGGGTTGTGGATACAAAGGTTCTTATTGTGCAGATAAAGCCTCCAGATAGCAGGTTTCAGAGCATATCAGACCTAAAAAGTCTATTCTGTCAGTCTGAAGGTCGCTGTTTCTATGTTAATGCCGGTCAGCTGTGCCTGAATTCCAAAGGGAGGAATGTTTAATGAGGCATGTCTGACCACCCATTCCCATGGTAGCCTGATCTAGTGTTTTAGGTTTACTTTAAAATGCTCTAGCCCGGTACAGTTGTTCATGCCTGTATTCCCAGCATTTTGGAAGGCTGAGGCAAAAGTATTGCTTGAGTCCAAGCGTTTTAGACCAGGCTGGACAACGTGGCAAACTCTCGTCTCTACAAAAAAATACAAAAATTAGCCAGGCGTGATGGCCTGTGCCTGTAGTCCTAGCTACTCGGGAGGCTGAGGCTGGAGAATTGCTTGAGTTCAGGAAGCAGAGGTTGCAGGTTGAGACTGCATCAGTGCACTCCAGCCTGGGTGACAGAGTGAGACCCTGTCTCAAAAAAATAAAATAAAATAAAATAAAATACCCTTGGCCAAAAGGAGGGGTCCATTCCATTGGTTGGGGAACTTAGAATATTATTTTTGGTTTACAGTATCTATTTTTTTTCTTTTGTTAAAAATGGGGTCTTACTCTCTTACCCAGGCTGGATTATAGGCATGAGTCACCATGCCAAGCTATATACATATATGCCAAATATGTATACCACCATGCCAAAATACATTAATGTATTTTTTTATTTTTTTGAGACAGAGTCTCACTCTGTTGCCCAAGCTGGATTGCAGTGGCACGATCTCGGCTCACTGCAACCTTTGCAGTTGGTTGTATGTTGATTTTTGTATTTTTATTTTCTTACCTTAATGCCTTCCGTGTTCAAGTGATTCTTGTGCTTCAGCCTCCCAAGTACCTGGGACTACAGGCACATGCCACCATGCCCAGATAATTTTTTGTATTTTTAGTAGAGACGGGTTTTCACCATGTTAGCCAGGATGGTCTCAATCTCCTGACCTCGTGATCCACCGGCCTCTGCCTCCCAAAGTACTGGGATTACAGGCGTGAGCCAGCACACCCAGCCTTATATATGTATTTTTATGCCAATACCACAGTCTTGATTACTCTAGCTTTATGGTAAATTTTGAAATTTTGAAATCATGTAAGTCCTTGAACTTTGTTCTTTCATAAAATCATATTGGCTTATCTTGGTCCTTTGGATTTAAAAGACAAATGTTAGGTTCATCTTATCAATGTCTTTTACAGCAAACGCTAATGGTATTTAGATAGAAATTGTATTGAATCTATGGATCAATTTTGGGAAAACTGACACCTTGACAATACTGTATTTTCCTATTTGCAAACATGGGACATATCTCCATTTGTTTCGGTCTTAATTTCCTTTGACAAATTTTTGTAATTTTCAGTGTACTGTCCTGTACTTCTTTCATTATTTCTGAATACTTTATTCTTTTTATGCTATTGCGAATGTAATTTTTTTAAAATTTCCTTTGCAGTTGGTTGTATGTTGATTTTTGCGTTTTTATTTTCTTACCTTATTGCACTGGCTGGAACCTTCAGTCCAAGGTTAAATAGAAGTGGTGAGAGTGTACATCCTTTTGCCTTGTACCCAATCTTAGGAAGAAAGCATTCATTCACCTTTAAGCATGTTGTTAGTCATAGGTTTATGTAGCTGCCTTTTATTAAAGTAAGAAAGTTTCCTTCTATTCCTAGTTTATTGAGAATTCTACCATGAATGGTAGTTCAATTTTATCAAATGCTTTGTCTGTGTCTCTTGAGATGATTATATGGCATTTTCCTTTAAGGGTCAGCAGAATTTTCCAGAAAAGGCTATATAGTAAATATTTTTGGTTTTGTGAGCCACATGAGCTCTGTTGCAACCAATCAGCTCTGCTTTTGTAGCAGAAAGCAATCATAGATAATATGTAAATGAATGGGCTTGGCTTTGTTTCAGTAAACTTTATTTGCAAAAACAAATGTCATGCCAGATTTGGCCCAGGGGCTATAGTTTGCTGACCACTGATTTATTTTATTAACGTATGTATTAAACGAATTGATATTCAGATGTTAAGCTAAAGAACATTCCTGTAATAAACCGACCACACTTGGTAATAGTATATAATCCTTTTTGTACATTACTGGATCTAATTTGTTGTTATTTAAACAATTTTAGCATTTACATTCATGAGGAGTGTTGTTCTATAGTTTTCTTGTGATATCTTTGTGGCTTTTAGTATCAGGGTAAAATGAACTGTAAAGTGTCCCCTTTTCTTCTATTTTTGAAAAGATTTCCATTGGATTGGTATTATTAATTATTTAAATGTCAATAGAGTTCCCAGTAAAACCATGCAGGCCTGGACTTCCCTTTGAAGAAGATTTTAAAATAATTTAATTAAATACTTTAATATTTTTCACTGATATATATATGCAAATTTTATAATTTCTTTTTGAGTCTACTTTGATCATTTCTGTTAATGAATTTGCCCATTTCATCTAAGTTGACAAATTGTTGGCATAAGATTGTTCAAAATATTCCTTTATAAGCCTTTTAATTTCCATAGGGTTCAGAATACTTCCTCTTTTAATCCCAGTTTTGGTAATTTCTATCTTCTCTCTTTTTTTCTTGGTCATTTGACTAAAATGTTATCAATTTTGTAGATCTTTTCAAGGAATCAATTGTAAGTTTCACTAATTTCCTCTATTGTTTCACTGTTTTATTTGTATTGATTTCCGCTGTGGTCTTTAGTCGTTCATCCTACTTTGGCTCTTCTTTTTGTAGTTTCTTAAGGTGGAAGCTTAATTAATTTTTCTAGGTTATTAAAGTCTTCCTTTCTAATTTTTAAAGCTATAAATTTCTCTTTAAATATTGCTTTACCTGCATTAATGTTGATATGTTCTGATCTTATATTCATTCAGTAGAAAATATTTTATAATTTCCCTGGAGATTTTTTCTTTGACGTGTAAACCAAAAATAAAATTCAAAAGTCTCCCCCACAAAAATCTGATTGGACTTTCTTCTCAGCCAGGGCACTCTAAAATTTAACCTGAAAGACTGGTTCAGGCCATGAAAGGAAGTAGGGGTTTGACATGCCTCATTATACTCCTCCAGCATTAATCAACACAAACCTTATATCTGATAAGAAACATTTACAGTCTTCTCTCTAATGCCTGCTGGAGGCTTTGTCTGCATGATAAAACCTAGGTCTTCACAATCCTTTATCATAACCTAGACATTCCTTTCTACTGATAATAACTTTTTCTATCAATTGCCATCAGAATATGTTTAAAGAAATATTGACATACCCGCCAGGCATGGTGGCTCACACCTGTAATCCTAGCTCTTTGGGGGGCCGAGGAGGGTAGATCACGAGGTCAGGAGTTCAAGACCAGCCTGGCCAACATGGTGAAACTCATCTCTACTAAAAATACAAAAATTAGATGGGCATGGTGGTGCGTGCCTGTAATCCCAGCTACTCGGGAGGCTGAGGGAGGAGAATTGCTTGAACTGGGACCTGGGAGGCAGAGGTTGCAGTGAGCCGAGATCACACCACTGCACTCCAGCCTGGGCGACAGAACGAGACTTCATCTAAAATAAAACGAAATGAAATGAAATGAAATGAAATGAAATGAAATGAAATGAAATGAAATAACTGAAAATAAATACTGACAAACCCAAATATAATTAGTGGATAATGTTTCTTTTTTTTTTATTCTGTCCATTTTTCCTCCACATATTTTGGGGCTCTCTAGTTAGGTGCAATTATATTTATAATGCTGTATCTTTTTGATTAATTAACCCTTTTTATCATTATGAAATGTTCTCCTCAGTCTCTAGGATGGTTCTTGTATTAAAATATATTTAAATATAGTCTCTCCAGATCTCTTGTGTCTACTGTTTGCTTCATGTATCTTTTACCATTGTATTACTTTCTTTCTATTGTATTTTAAATATAAAGTTTTTTTTCTATGAAAAAAATATACTCTTAATATTATATTACTGCCTCTACCTATGAGTGGATTTTCTAGTCCAGTAAAATTTAATGTAAAAAATTATTGGTATACTTAGAGTTATGTTTGTCATTTTAGAACTTTTCTACATGCTTGTTTGTTCCTATGGTTCTCTTATATCACTTTTCTTTGGTTATACAAATATGTTTTAGCTTACCATTTCAATTCCTGTGTTAGCTTTTTTTAAAGCAAGTTTTTGAGGTTTAGTGTGTGCAAGTGTGTTTGCATGCATCCTTAACCCATCACAGTCCTCTCCAGGTTAATACTAACTTAATTCTGGTCCAATATAGCTACATTTCACCTGTAGGTCTCCATTTCCTCCTCCTCCCTGTATGCTATTATTGACGTTGATATGGTGCCTATATATATTATAAACCAAGTAATACAATAATACATTTATTGCTTTAAACAGATTGTTTAGAGAAATTAAGAGAGAGAAATTATATTATTTTTTAAATCTAGTGTTAATGAAAAGAGTCAAACTCTGTAAAATATTTGAAGAGATTTATTCTGAGCCAAATATGAGAGACAATGACCCATGACACAGCCCTCAGGAGGGCCTGAGAACATGTGCCCAAGGTGGTTGGGGCGCAGCTTGGTTTTATACATTTTAGGCAGGCATGAGACATCAATCAAATACATTTAAGAAATACATTGGTTTGGTCCAGAAAGGCAGGACAACTCAAAGTCAGGGCTCCAGGTTATAAGTAAATTTAAGCATTTTCTGGTTGACAATTTGTTGAGTTTATCTAAAGACCTGGGATCATAGAAAGGAAATGTTCCGGTTAAGATGAAAGAGTGGAGATCAAGGTTCTTTTGAAGTCTTATAGTGGCTGCCCTTAGAGACCATAGATGACAAATGTTTCCTATTCAGATCTTTAAAACGTGCAAGACTTTTAGTTAACCTCTTTAGGATTGGGAGGGCCTAGAAGAAAAAGATATAGCTATGTTACTAGAGATTCTTTACAGATGCAACTTTTCCCCCACAAAAGACAGCTTTGCAGGGCCATTTCAAGATATGGAAAAGAAACATGTTTTGGGGTAAAATATTTTGATTTTCTTCTTTGTCTTGTAATGTTATGCCAGAGTCAGACTGGAAAGTAAGTCACAATATATAGGGTTAAATAAAACCCATCTGATGAGAATTTATGATTTGTAAGGCACGACTCCTCAGACCTCCCAGATAGGAATTTGGGCAAGATTAAAAAATCAGAGTTTAGTCCTCATTAGCCACATATTTACCATTTCCCACATTGTTCTTTCCTTCATGCATATCCAAGTTATTGTCCACTGTCTTTCCTTTAATATTTCTTGGAAGACAGTTCTCCTAGCAGCAAATTCTCTCAATTTTTGTTTACCTGTAAATATCTTTATTTACCTTCATTCTTGAAAGGTTAGCTAACGATATGAAATTCATGGTTGGCTTGTTTTTCTTTTTTTTTTTTTATTATACTTTAAGTGCTAGGGTACATGTGCACAACGTGCAGGTTTGTTACAAATGTATACATGTGCCATGTTGGTGTGCTGCACTCATTAACTCATCATTTACATTAGGTATATCTCCTAATGCTATCCCTCCCCCCTCCCCCGACCCCACGACAGGCCACGGTGTGTGATGTTCCCCATCCTGTATCCAGGTGTTCTCGTTGTTCAGTTACCACCTATGAGTGAGAACATGCAGTGTTTGGGTTTCTGTCCTTGCAATAGTTTGCTCAGAATGATGGTTTCCAGCTTCATCCATTACCTACAAAGGACATGAACTCATCCTTTTTTATGGCGGCATAGTATTTCATGGTGTATATGTGCCACATTTGCTTAATCCAGTCTATCGTTGATGGACATTTGGGTTGGTTCCAAGTCTTTGCTATTGTGAATAGTGCCTCAATAAACATGTGTGCATGTATCTTTATAGCAGCATGATTTATAATCCTTTGGGTATATACCCAGTAATGGGATGGCTGGGTCAGATAGTATTTCTAGTTCTAGATCCTTAAGGAATTGCCTCACTGTCTTCCACAATGGTTGAACTACTTTACAGCTCCAACAACAGTGTAAAAGTGTTCCTATTTCTCCACATCCTCTCCAGCATCTGTTGTTTCCTGACATTTTAATGATCACCATTCTAACTGGTGTGAGATGGTATCTCATTGTGGTTTGATTTGTATTTCTCTGATGACCAGTGATGATGAGAATTTTTTCATGTATCTGTTGGCTGCATAAATGTCTTCTTTTGAGAAGTGTCTGTTCATACACTTTGCCCACTTTTTGATGGGATTGTTTGATTTTTTCTTCTAAATTTGTTTAACCTCTTTGTAGATTCTAGATATTAGCCCTTTGTCAGATGGGTAGATTGCAAAAATTTTTCTCCCATTCTGTAGGTTGCCTGTTCACTCTGATGATAGTTTCTTTTGCTGTGCAGAAGTTCTTTAGTTTAATTAGACCCATTTGTCAATTTTGGCTTTCGTTGCCATTGCTTTTGGTGTTTTAGACATGAAGTCCTTGCCCCTGCCTATGTCCTGAATGGTACTGCCTCGGTTTTCTTCTAGGGTTTTTATGGTTTTTGGTCTAACCTTTAAGTCTTTAATCCATCTTGAATTAAATTAATTTTTGTACAAGGTGTGAGGAAGGGATCCAGTTTCAGCTTTCTACATATGCCTAACCAGTTTCCCAGCACCATTTATTAAATAGGGAATCCTTTCCCCATTTCTTGTTTTTGGTCAAGTTTGTCAAAGATCAGATGGTTGTAGATGTGTGGTATTATTTCTGAGGGCTCCGTTCTGTTCCATTGATCTATATATCTGTTTTGGTACCAGTACCATGCTGTTTTGGTTACTGTAGCCTTGTAGTGTAGTTTGAAGTCAGGTAGTGTGATGCCTCCAGCTTTGTTCTTTTGGCTTAGGATTGTCTTGACAATGCAGGCTCTTTTTTTGTTCCATATGAACTTTAAAGTAGTTTTTTCCAATTCTGTGAAGAAAGTCATTGGTAGCTTGATGGGGATGGCATTGAATCTATAAATTACCTTGAGCAGTATGGCCATTTTCATGATACTGATTCTTCCTATCCACGAGCATGGAATGTTCTTCCATTTGTTTGTGTCTTCTTTTATTTTGTTGAGCAGTAATTTGTAGTTCTCCTTGAAGAGGTCCTTCACATCCCTTGTAAGTTGGATTCCTAGGTATTTTATTCTCTTTGAAGCTATTGTGAATGGAAGTTCATTCATGGTAGAATTTGTCAGGGAAACAAACTCTCTGTCTGTTACTGGTGTATAAGAATGCTTGTGATTTTTGCACATTGATTTTGTATCCTGAGACCTTGCTGAAGTTGCTTCCAGTTTTTGCCCATTCAGTATGATATTGGCTGTGGGTTTGTCATAAATAGCTCTTACTATTTTGAGATACGTCCCATCAGTATCTAATTTATTGAGAGTTTTTAGCATGAAGTGCTGTTGAATTTTGTCAAAGGCCTTTTCTGCATTTATTGAAATAATCATGTGGTTTTTGTCTTTGGTTCTGTTTATATGATGGATTACGTTTATTAATTTGTGTATGTTGAACCAGCCTTGCATCCCAGGGATGAAGCCCACTTGATCATACTGGATAAGTTTTTTGATGTGCTGCTAGATTCGGTTTGCCAGTATTTTATTGAGGATTTTTGCATGGATGTTCATCAGGGATATTGGTCTAAAATTCTCTTTTTTTGTTGTGTCTCTGCCAGGCTTTGGTATCAGGATGATGCTGGCCTCATAAAATGAGTTAGGGAGGATTCCCTTTTTTTCTATTGATTGGAATAGTTTCAGAAGGAATGGTACCAACTCCTCTTTGTACCTCTGGTAGAATTCAGCTGTGAATCCATCTGGTCCTGGACTTTTTTCGGTTGATAGGCTATCAAGTATTGCCTCAACTTCAGAGCCTGCTATTGGTCTATTCAGGTATTCAACTTCTTCCTGGTTTAGTCTTGGGAGAGTGTACATGTCCAGGAATTTATTCATTTCTTCTAGATTTCCTAGTTTATTTGCATAGAGGTGTTTATAGTATTCTCTGATGATAGCTTGTATTTCTGTGGGATCAGTGGTGATATCCCCTTTATCATTTTTTATTGCGTCTATTTGATTCTTCTCTCTTTTCTTCTTTATTAGTCTTACTAGCAGTCTACCAATTTTGTGAATCTTTTCAAAAAACCAGCTCCTGGATTCATTGATTTTCTGAAGGGTTTTTTGTGTCTCTATCTCCTTCAGTTCTGTTCTGAGCTTAGTTACTTCTTGCCTTCTGCTAACTTTTTAATGCATTTGCTCTTGCTTCTCTAGTTCTTTTAATTGTGATGTTAGGGTGTCAGTTTTAGATCTTTCCTGCTTTCCCTTGTGGGCATTTAGTGCTATAAATTTCCCTCTACACACTGCTTTAAATGTGTCCCAGAGATTCTGGTATGTTGTGTCTTTGGATTATATCCAAAATGAGTCAAATCCAATAGGGCAGGAGTCGCTGAGATTTTGCCTAAAAATGTGTCCTCAGGTAGTAATCTTCAAAAACAAAATATCATAGATAGAAAAGATTTGTTTTTCAACCTAAGAAAGCACATTGAAAACAGGAAAAAGAAAAAGGTTTACTTAAATGGTGTAAATGTGTGCAGTGTCAGTGACGTGATGTAGTTCAGTCTTTGATATCCTTTGAATTCTCTTCCTAATTTAATGTTTCTTTACAGACTACTATGCAGCAGAAGAAAACTATGCCTGAAATATCTACAGGGAAAATTCTGTGTATTCATGTTTAAGGAACCACTTTTGTTCCTCAAGTAACCAGAATGAGTAATAAAAATCAAGCATGAGTAGTAGTGTTGGTCATGCACTTTTTTTCTGATTGCTAAAATGAAAGCTTTCGCCAGGTGCGGTGACTCACGCCTATAATCCCAGCACTTTGGGAGGCTGAGGCAGGTGGATCACCTGAGGTCAGGAGTTTAAGACCAGCCTGGTCAACCTGGGGAAACCCTGTATCTTCTAAAAATACAAAAATTAGCCAGGCATGGTGGCGGGCACCTGTAATCCCACCTACCTGGGAGGCTGAGGCAGGAGAATCACTTGAACCCAAGAAGTGGAGGTTGCAGTGATCAGAGATTGCGCCACCGCACTCCACCCTGGGCAACAGGGTGAGGCTCCATCTCAAAAAAAAATTAAAATTAAAATTAAAATTAGAAATACAATGAAAGATGTCATTGAACTCAGATTAGGAAATAATTCTTCCCAAGCAAAAAACTCATGAATTATTTATTGGACTTTCTTCTACCTTTAATTTCTAATACATGGGAATGAGTAATAGTATAAGCCAAACTGGAAAGTCAATTCACATTCCAGATTCCATTTTTACATGGGCATGAAGATTTCAAATTCTTTTAATCGATAAGCCAGCCTAGTCACTGGAAAAGATTAAATTGAAATATCTGCGTGTGTCAATCTCTCTACCAACATATAACCTCCCCACCCTGCATTGATAGAAGAATAAATAGGACTGAGAGGGAGAAAGACACTTGTATTGGGGGTGCACAGTACTTGTAACCAATCTTTTTGTTGTTGTTGTTGTTTTGAGATGGAGTCTCGGGCTGGAGTGCAGTGGTGCGATCTTGGCTCACTGCAGCCTCCACTTCCCAGGTTCAAGCAATTCTGTGCCTCAGCCTTATGATTAGTTGGGATTACAGGTGCCCACCACACCCGGCTAACTTGTGTATTTTTAGTAGAGACAGAGTTTCGCCATGTTGGCCAGTCTGGTCTTGAACTCCTGACCTCAAGTGAGTGGGGCCTCAGCCTCCCAAAGTGCTAAGATTACAGACATGAGCCACCATGCCCGGCTAGCCAATCTTGAAAACGAATACTAGAACATTTTTCTACCTGGGAAGTTGTGGGATCTGCTCGAGATTCTGGTTGTTTGCTTGTTTGTTTGTTTGTTTTGGTAGAAATGGGATTTCGCCACATTTGTCTAGGCTGGTCTAGAACTCTTGGGTTCAAGCAATCTGTCCACCTCAGCCTCCCAAAGTGTTGGGATTACAGGTGTGAGCCACTGCACCCAGCCATGCTCCAAGGAAATTGCTAACCAGTAAGAAAGGAGAACATGAGAGAACAGTTACTGGGAAAAATAAAGTTACCTTTTATTTATACTCCCCAGTGAATTGAGACTTCTAACAAACCAGTTACATATACAAAAAAACAAAAACAAAAAAAAAGAATTTATCAGCTCAATCGTTCAACAAATATTTGCTGATTGCTTCCCTTGTGCCAGGTACTGTTCTAGGCTTTGAAAAATATTAAGCAAAGTCCTCCCCTTCAGGAACGTATGAGTCCAGGGGTAGCACTGGCTCCAAGCATGGTGCTCAATGTTATCACAATTTTTTTCTCCATCTGTCATATTTTCTTTCCTTTCTGTAAACTGAAATCTCGGGTGATCTCTTCCCTCTTGAAGGCAAATGGCCACCAGTGTAACAATTCTAATGGGAAGAGAGCCTGTCTTTCCTGATCATCCTAGCAAAAGTTCAGACTAATTTATCTGGCTTGGGTCACATCCACATCTCAGAACCTGACTGGCTAGATCTCAGTCATCAGTAAGGCCACAAATATTGGTGCAGGTTGTTCACTGCAAAAAGGACAAGCAGGGGCTGAAATCCAGCGAGGGCCGCTGGATTCAGCAAGGCTTTATCCTGGTGCAGGACTGTGTGTGGCAGGAGAGAGGGATCTTTAGCCAGTTCACACTAGGACTTGACAGTGGTCTTGGCCGTGTGCTCACCCTGGAGCAAGAGGTGAGGAGGGATTATCTCCACCTGGACTACATGGCCTGAAGGTGGGGAAAGGACAGTTGGGCTTCCCTGGTTCAAAGTCAGAAAACTTAAATGCTGGGCAGGCAAAGACAACAGCTATCTACTTCATTCCTTAGAAGCATGGAAAGGCAAGGTGGCAGAGTGGAGGGGACCTTGGACTTGGTGTCAAAAGGCCTGAGTTCTAATCCTAGTTTGGGAAGTTTTTGGACATTAGGCAAATCACTTAACTAATTCCCACAACATTTGTTTCCTTTCTTATGAAATGGAGAACACTATTGTCCTACCTCCCCTACAGATTCACTGAGAGAGGAAAAAATTAATAACGTATGAGAATATGGTTTGGAATGTTTCTTATATCCAAAAGGTATTATTATTATCAATTATATCCTCCTAGTCAGTACCTATGGACACAAAGTTCTTTTTTTTTTTTTTCTTTTGTCTATCTCTTCCATTCAATCAGTCCTGGATATCTGAAAAATCAGAATAGATTCTCAGTTGGCCCAGACACTTCACACATTGTCCAGTGCCCTTACACATTGAAGGGGCTCAATCAGTGTTTATTAATTGGCTGACCCATGATATAGAAATTCACACGACTCAGGGTTCCTTTCCAAAGTCTTACACAAGCAAAATGTTGTGTCAAAACGTTCACCCAACATTAAAATTCAAGGATTCCAGAAATCTGTAAGCCAGCTGTCTGGTGATCTCATTACTGGGTCTCAATGTAAGTACTGCTTCCTCAGGGGAAACTTCATGGACTATCCCCAGCCACACCCACCCCCTACCCCAGGTCTCCTGCCTGATTCACAACACTTCACTCAATTGTCTGTCCTCAGGTCTGTCTTTCCCAACTGACGGCGAACCCCACAGCGCAGGTAGCATGGCTGTCTGGTTTGCTGTTGCGTGATAGCCTTGGTGCGTGGTACATAGAAATAAATCAAGAAATACTTGTTAAATGAATGAGTACATTTGTTGAATTAAAGGGAACGAGGTTAAGTGTGAATAGGCAACATACATTTAATTTCCTCTTTCTCTTTTCCTAACGTCTTTTTCTAAGCCCTCCATCAACCACTTCCTCATGACTTCTGGAACCCCTGTTAAGTAGAGAAAGAATGAGTAGTTAACTTGAATGCGTCCTTTTAAGGACACACAATCAATGACTCTTTAGAAATAAAATCCATTCCCCCAGACCTATGTAAGCAATGCCTCAAAAATGCAGGACAAATATACTAATTATAACTCTCAGTAATCATAAATTTATTCTGGAATAATAGTTCTAAATTTTATACCCTTGTATATCCTGGTATGTCCTAATGCTTGTATATGCCTCAAAACCAAGACAGACCTAGGCAGTCATTCCTGGAAGCATATACATTACTCCAAGCCAGAAATTAGATTAGAGTGGTTCAGAGGAGAAAGGAGATTTTAGACACAAATTATTCCTTCTTCTTTCCCCTCCCCACCATCCATTCTGCAAATTTCATTTACATAATGCAGCTTTTAGCACAAATGAAATGAGTCAGCATCAGGGAAGACAAACTGAAATATGACTTTCATGCCAAAGGCAATTATTTTTCTTTGTGTCAGCCTGCAGTGAGCAAGTGGTCTTCTAAGTAACAGAAAATTTAAGACATAATAATAGAAGCCAGTGTCCAGTTAGGTCATAAATACCTGTTGTGTGCAGAATTTTTAATTTATTTTTAACTATGCTAAGATACACAGAATATAAAATTTACCATCTTAACCATTTTAAGTATACAATCCAGTAATGTTAACTACATTCACGTTGTTATGAACCAATCTGCAGAACCCTTTTCACCTTATAAAATGGAAACTCTGTACACATCAAGTAACAACTCCCTCTTCCCTTCTCCCCATACCCCTGGCAACCATCCCTGTACTTTCTGCCTCTATGAATTTGACTACTGTAGGCACCTCATATGAGTGCAATCACACAGCATTTGTCTTTTTGTGACTGGCTCATTTCACGGAGCATAATGTCCTCAAGATTCATTCATGTTGTAGCATGTGTCAGAATTTCATCCCTTGTTAAGGCTGAATAATATTCCACTGTGTAGACATGCCATATCTTGTTTATCCGCTCATTCATTAATGGACTCTTAGGCTGCTTCCTCACTTTAGCTATTGTGGATAAAGCTGCTATGAACATGGCTGTCCAAATATCTCTTTGAGACTCTGTTTTCAATTCTTTTGGCTCTGTACCCAGAAGTGAAATTGCAGGATCAATGGTAATTCGATTTTCATTTTTTAATTTTTTTGTAAAGATAGGGTCTTGCTGTGTTGCCCAGACTGGTCTCGAATTCCTGGGCTCAAGCAATCCTCCACACTCAGCCTCTCAAAGCACTGGAATTACAGGTGTGAGCCATCATGCTTAGCCCTGTGTTTAATTTTTTGAGGAGCTGCTATACTGTTTTCCATAGCAGCTACACCCTTTTACATTCCCTGTGTACAGAATTTCACAAAACAGTTTGTGAGGTTCAAAGAAATTTAGGGTTTACTTTCCATCCTCAGTAACATTCTTCTTGGAGATTCTCATGGTGCTTTCTCTGTGGGAACTCTATGACACCCACCGTGTTTTCCCTTGCAGTATAGTCATCTTATCTTCCCCACATGTCAGGACCCTGAAAGTAGGTAGGATCTAGGTAGAATTCATCTCTAAAGACAGTGACCTGGATGAGTCTCCCAGCTTCCCTGGTTCCCCGTATGTAGTATTGCAGGAAGTTATTGTATCTCTTGTAGGTTATCTGATAAGTAAGGAGAATAATGCCTCTCAACAAGACGGCTGAGAGGATGGGTCTAGATAATGTATCCTGAGTGCTTAGCACAGCACCAGGGACATGGTATGTGCTAACTATTTTATGAAGCAGGAGAGTACGGACTTTTAATCCCTATAAGCCTCTGTTTGTTTTCTCATTTGTAAAATGGATTGTTCTGAAGATGAAAAGGGATGACTTGTAAGAGGTTTACACAGTGTCACAAAGCAATTTGTGAGTGCTCAAAAAAGTAGCAGTTAGTTTTATTATTTATTTATTTACTTACTTATTTGAGACAGAGTCTCGCTCTGTTGCCCAGGCTGGAGTGCAGTTGCACAATCTCGACTCACTGCAACCTCCACCCCCTGGGTTCAAGCAATTCTTCTGCTTCAGCCTCTGAAGTAGATGGGACTACAGGCACACACCACCATGCCTGGCTAATTTTTGCATTTTTAGTAGATACAGGGTTTCACCATATTGGGCAGGCTGGTCTCGAACTCCTGACCTCATGATCTGCCCACCTGGGCCTCCCAAAGTGCTGGGATTACAGGCGTGAGCCACCGTGGCCAGCAGTTATTTTTATTATAACCAGTTTCTTGATTTATCTTAGTTCAATATTGATCTATTATGTTTCTTCTATCTCTACATTTAAATATGCCTTGTCAAATCATTCTGGTTCATCCCTTACCAACATTTTGGGCAGATTTCCTAATCTTCTTCACTTTGATTACTTAAAGCTCAGTTTCTGCAGTCCAAATCTGTGATTTCAATTTTTTTTTTTTTTTTTTTTCTGTCTGAGTCTTGCCCTGCCACCCAGTCTGGAGTGCAGTGGCAGTATCTCCGCTCACTGCAACCTCCGCCTCCCAGGCTGAAGCGATTCTCGTGCCTCAGCCTCCAGAGTAGCTGGGATTACAAGTGTTCGCCACCACACCCAGCTAATTTTATTTATTTATTTATTTATTTATTTTGAGACAGAGTCTTCCTCTGTCACCCAGTTTGGAGTGCAGTGGCGTGATCTCGGCTCACTACAGCCTCTGCCTCCCAGATTAAAGTGATTCCTGTGCCTCAGCCTCCCAAGTAGCCAGGACTATAGCCATGCACCACCACACCCAGATAAGTTTTGTATTTTTTAGTAGAGACAGGGTTTCACCGTGTTGCCCAGGCTGGTCTCGAAATCCTGACCACAGATGATCTGCCCACTTCTGCCTCCCAAAATGCTGGGATTACAGGCGTGAGCCACCGCGCCCGGCCCTGTGATCTGAATTCTATGTAAGCCCTATTTCTTCCTCCCTTTCCCCCTACTCAAGCCTGGTACAGGCCAGGCCTGTTACTGAAGGGGCTTAAAGTGGGAGACCCTGAGTCTGTTCATTCACTCGGCTCCCATTCAACAGCCGGGATGCAGGTGGGAGGCATGGTCTGGTTCTGAGTTCTTCTGTACCATAGGCCTCTCTTCAAGGCTTCATTCATGTTGAGGGCTGGGCTGGAATGTAGGGAGGGCAGAGGGTCCTCATGTGAGTGACCTTCAGCCTGGTGCTGGGAAGTGCTCTGTCTTCCTGCTTCACATGGTGCCTGGTGCTCCTGAGCCATCTTTACACCATCCTGATCCTCCATTGTTCCTGATGATCCCTTGCAGAGGAGCACCTTTAGCTCCCTTTGGCCCAACTGGCTTTCTCTTTCTTCAAGCCCTCTCTAGCAGGGATGACTTTACTTGTGCAGTGACCTTATGCAAAACTCCAAGCTCCTCCCGCTGTAACCTCTGAGCTCCTATTTGTAAGGCCTGTGATGATTTTTTTCCAGGCACCAAAGGCTGAAAGGGACTCGGGTATCCCCATCTTTTGTCAAGCACACCTCATCACTGTTCCTTGTCATCTATTGGCCCAGGCCACTCCAGAAACCTCCAAGTGTGATGCAGTCACTGATCTCTGCATTCACATACATTCCTTGGGAGGGTGCGAGGTGTGGCAGAGTGACAGCTGTCAGGATTTGGGATCTCCCAGTGACCCTCCTGGTACCTTTCTATACTGGCAGCTACAGGAAAACTGCAGGTCCCCAGCTTCCTAGAACCCCTGGACAGGGAGGAAGCAGTCCTCCTTTTTCCTGCCCTAGAAGCCCCCCTTCCCGCCCCCTCCCACTACTTTTTTTGCACTGGGAGCTGGGGGGTGAGGCAGATGGTGGTGAAGACAAGTATGGAGAGGGAAGGGAGTAACATCTCACTAAGAATTTCCAGCCAATCTTCCTATCCCTTCCTTTCCCTCTTTATCTTCTGCTTCTATAGACTGTCTGTTGTGAGACTGGGAGAGTTCAGGGGTGATGGCTCAGGCTAACAGGGTTTGTTTGACTGCTCCTTTAAAACTCCTGTTGGCTTCTGTGGCAGAAGCTTCCAGTCACCCATCCAATATCATTTTTCCATCTTCCTTTAAAAAAAAAAAAATAGCCAGCTGGGCACGGTGGCTCATGCCTGTAATCCCAGCACTTTGGGAGGCCGAGGCGGGCAGATCCAAGGTCAGGAGATCGAGACCATCCTGGCTAACACGGTGAAACTCTGTCTCTACTAAAAATACAAAAAATTAGCTGGGCGTGGTGGCGGGCACCTGTAGTCCCAGCTACTTGGGAGGCTGAGGCAGGAGAATGGCATGAACCCAGGAAGCAGAGCTTGCAATGAGAGCCGAGATTGTGCCACTGCACTCCAGCCTGGGGGACAGAGAGAGACTCCATCTCAAAAAAAAAAAAAAAAAAAAAAAAAGCCTATGTTGTTGGAGGTAGCCAAGCACCCAGCTAAAAGAACTACATTTCCCAGCTTCCCTTTTAGATAAGAAAGACCAAAAATATGTAAGCAGAACTTGGGCAGCTAATGTCAGTAAAAACCCCACAGAGATGGTTCAGGCAGGAGATATGACCCTCTGCTCCCTTCCTCTTTCTTCTTCTTGCCTGGAATATAGACGCAATGGCTGGAGCTCCGGCCATCAAACATAGAAGCCACACACCAAAGTTGCAGAACCCAACCTCTAAGGGCAGTGTGCAAAACAAATGAGATAGCCTAGGTAATGTGACTAGTACAGTGTCTGGCACACAGCACATGCTTAACAAATGCCCTCTGGTATTAATGCTAACCCTAAGGGAGAGCTCAAGAGAGTTCTGTCTGGCTTTTAATCTGTGCCTCCTCTCCAACATTTTCATAAGTCACTGAAAGAGGGAAGGAATTCTGAGCCACATCTCGTTCTGCTGCTGACTTCTTACATGAGTTTGAATGTGTCTGGTAATGTTAAGAGCTTCCTTTCCTTGTTGGCAAAGTGAAAAAAAACAAAAACTCTCCTACCACAAAGAATGAGCATACTGGAATTTCATTTATTTTAATAGTCACTCTATTTTTGGCATGTGATACTGATTTTCCATATATAGTAATGACAAAGTTTTTCTTTCACATAAATTCAAGTGTAAAAAACAAGTTGAAAAAAATGGACAAGGGATTTGAACACGTTCTTCAATAAAGGCTATCCAGCTGGCAAAAAGAATAAGAAAAGATGGCCAAGCGCAGTGGCTGCTGTAATCCCAACACTTTGGGAGGCCAAGGCAGGCAGATCATTTGAGCCCAGGAGTTCAAAACCAGTGTGGGCAACAACATGGCAAAAACCCATCTCTACAAACAAATACAAAAATTATCCTGTTGTGGTGGTGCAAGCCTGTAGTCCCAGCTACTCGGGAGGCTGAGTAGTGAGGATCAATTGAGCTCAGGAGGTTGAGGCTGCAGTGAGCCATGATCACATCACTACACTCTAGCCTCGGTGACAGAGCAAGATCCTGTCTCAATAAAATAAGAAATTTAAGAAGTTCAGTATTACTCATCATCATGAAAATGTATACCACAAAAGATCCATTACATGCAGGCCAGAATGATGCAGCACAGTGTTTTAAAGGACTAATAGTACCAGTTGCTGGTGAGGATGTGGAGCAACAAGAACACTAATACACTGTTGTTGGGAATGTAAACTGGCAAAAAACACTTTGGAGAAAGTATGAAATTATCTATTAAAAGTGAACAAATGCGGCTGGGCACAGTGGCTCATGCCTGTAATCCCAGCACTTTGGGAGGCTGAGGCGGATGGATCACCTGAGGTCAGGAGTTCAAGACCAGCCTGACCAACATGGTAAAACCCTGTCTTTACTAAAAGTACAAAAAAGTAGCCAGGTGTAGTGGCGGGTGCCTGTAATCCCAGCTACTCCAGAGGCTGAGGGAGAAGTGGAGGTTGCAGTGAGCCGAGATCACGCCATTGCACTCCAGCTTGGGGGACAAGAGCGAAACTCCATCTCAAAAAATAAAAATAAAAAAATAAAAGTGAACAAATGCATTTTCCCATGACCCAGAAATTCCAGTCAGGTACACATCCAGCGTAACTGCAGGCATGTGTACACTACACATGCACAAAAATGTTGACAGCAGCATTACTCATAACCACCCCAAACTGGAAACAACCCAAATGTCTATTCAACAATGTGATGCATTAACTGTGGTATAGTCAGACAACGGGACACTGTACACTTTTCTGTATACATATGTTTCTTTTCAATGAAAAGATTTAAAAAGAGAGTTGACAAATATAATAATATTAATTTAAAAAGTAGTACAAGGACATGACAAAATTCGTAATGGCTACACATGAATAAACTATGTTTGGGAATTGAAGAATTGGATGAGTTAAAGGATTGGATGACACATCCCTCTTTGGATTCAGGGTGCTAAAATGATTAGCACAGACAGAAACTATTGTAGAGCTGGTGAATAAAAACATGGAGAGAAGAGGAGGTGGTGCC
This sequence comes from Macaca thibetana thibetana, assembly GCF_024542745.1. Classification (NCBI taxonomy): domain Eukaryota; kingdom Metazoa; phylum Chordata; class Mammalia; order Primates; family Cercopithecidae; genus Macaca; species Macaca thibetana. The sequence continues at coordinate 23,993,512 of NC_065583.1, read as the reverse complement.
AGGCAGTGGCTAAGAGTTCAAGCTCTGAGTTGAAATTCGTGGATTGGAATCTTTGCACCACCACCTGCTGGCTCTGTGACCTTCGGCAAGTCACTTAACCCCTCTCCACTCAGTTTCCACAACTGTAAAATGAGAGTAGTGATGGCATCGATTTCCATGCCTCTCTCCTAGCTTCTGATGATGGGTGACAATCCTTGACCTTTCTTGGCTTGTAGATGCATCACTCCAATCTCTGCTTCCTTCTTCAGGTGCCATTCTTCCTGTCTGTGTGTCTCTGTCTTCTTATAAGAAAACCAGTCATACTGGACTAAAGGCCCACCCTAATGACCCCATTTTAATTGCTTACAGTAGCCAAGAGGGCAAAGACCCTACTTCCACGTAAACTGACATCCACAGGTATATGGGTTAGGACTTCAACATATTTTAGGGGAGGCACAATTCCACCCAAAACATGTAGAAAAGTTAAAAAATTATGATAAATACCCGTAAAACCACCACTAGATTCAGCAGTTGTTAACATTTTGCCACTTTTGCTTTTACTGTCAATCTATTTTTTTACTATCTCATCCCTAAAATACTTCTTCACGTATCTCCTAAGATTAGTCTTTTACACATCACATTAACATTACCATACCTGTAAAATTAACAATTCCCTAGTATCCACTCATAAATAGTTGCAGTAGATTGTATTATTACTCAAAATTATTGATTTTCCTCTTCCCTATAGGAAGATGACACAGTCCTGCCCTGTAATCTTAGCGCTTGGCCATATTGCTTCGGCAAACATACTGTGAGCAGCAAGATGCACGCTGCACAGTACAGAAGCTTTTCTACTCATTTCCTGGGTTTTTGAATAAGACACAGGGATCAAGACAGCTATCAGGAATATACCCATAGTCAACTGATAGTACAAGTGACTTGGACAGGAAATAAACTTTTGTTTTACAAACCACTAAAACCTAGGGTTGTTTGTAATTGCAGATTTCCACAGCGAATTTAGAGCTGTTTTTAATGGTTTTTAGGCCAGTATCCAGTCAAGAGTTTTGCATTGTATTTAGTTATCATGTCTCTTAAATCTCTTATTCTGGAACAGTCCCCACTTACCTTTTCTTTCCTTGTTTCTCCTCCTTTTTCATTTTCTTTGTTTTTTCTCCTAGTACACATGTTCAAAGATACTGTTCTTCTTGAAAAAATTTACTTTTTGAAGAAGCCAAGTCAGTAATCTTAAATAATATCCCATATTCTGAATATGTCTGATTATGTTCTTTTGGTGTGTTTTAACATCTTCCTCTAAGCCAGTACTTCTCGATCTTGGTTGAACCTTGACATCACTTTGGGAGCTGGAACAAAACACTAATGCCTAGATCCCACCTGCAGAGGTTCTAATATAATTAGCTTGGGTGCAGACTGGGAATGGGGAGCTTTAAAATGCCCTGAGTTGATTTTAACGTATGGGGAAGGTTGTGACTCATTGATCTAATGGTTAGATCAGTCTTCATCCATGATTCTGTACATGCCACACTGCAGGACATCAGGTGCTCTGTAGATTTAGGTTACATCACTGTTCGTGATGCTAAATTTGATGACTAGTTGAAAGTGGTGACAAAGATCTCCTTGTAACTGTATGTTTTTCTCTCTGTAAATTAACAAATAATCTGTGGGGCAATGTCATAACATTTTGGGACTATCCTGGTTCCCAAAAATCTTATAAATACTGCTTTTGGCATCCATTAGTGATCCTTGCTTGAATTGATTATTTCATAAATATTTACAAAAAGCTGACTTTCTAAGTCTATCATTCTGCCTTTTAAACTAGCCAGCATTCTTATGTAAAGACTTCCCTTCATCAACTGAGGGTTAACTGCAGTTCCCCATAAGAAGGCAAGGTAGGGCTAGGCGTGGTGGCTCACGCCTGTAATCCCAGCACTTTGGGAGGCCAAGATGGGCGCATCATGAGGTCAAGAGATTGAGACCATACTGGCCAACATGGTGAAACCCTGTCTCTACTAAAAATACAAAGATTAGCTGTTGGCATGCACCTGCAGTCCCAGTTACTCAGGAGGCTGAGGCAGGAGAATCGCTTGAACGTGGGAGGCAGAGGTTGCAGTGAGCTGAGATCGTGCCACTGCACTCCAGCCTGGTGACAGAGCAAGACTCTGTCTCAAAAGAAAAAAAAAAAAAAAAAAGAAGGGAAGGTGGGTCAAGCACGCTGGCCAGCAGGGCACAGTGGCTCATGCCTGCAATCCCATCACTTTGGGAGGCTGAGGTGGGTGGATCGCCTGAGCTCAGGAGTTCGAGACCAGCCTGGGCAACATGGCAAAACCCCATCTTTACCAAAAAAACAGAGAATTAGCCAGGCATGGTGGTTCACCTGTGGCCCCAGCTACTCAAGAGGCTGAGATGGGAGGGTGGCTTGAGCCTGGGAGGTGGAGGTTGCAGTGAGCCGAGATTGCACTATTGCACACTCCAGCCTGGACCACAAGAGCAAAAGTCTATCTCAAAAAAAAAAAAAAAGACTACTTCTGAGGATGGTTCTGAGTTCCTGATAGCCCTTCTCTTGTGGACTGCACTGGGCCCTTTTACAACCTCAGAATGGCTTTTCTTCTGGGTATCCATGAAATACCCCTTTAGCGTACCTTTTCCACAGCAAGAAACTGTGGTTACTCCCTTGTTCCTCTGAAAATTATGACAGAGCTGCACTTGTCCTAAGAAACCTGGGGAAGCCTCAGCCACTTCCCTAGGACCCCATCAACTCTGCTCTGGCCCTGGCCCCGGCCCCGGCCCCAGCCATCTGTAACCTGTATCACCTTTCCCTCCCCGCTCCAGCTTAATGAATTCCAGTGAAGCAGCAGTGAAAAAATGTTTACCCAGCTGGGCGTGGTGGCTCATGCCTGTAATCCCAGCACTTTGGGAGGCCGAGGCAGGTGGATGATGATGTCTGGAGATTGAGACCATCCTGACCAATATGGTGAAACCCTGTCTCTGCTAAAATACAAAAAATTAGCCAGGCGTGGTGGCACGTGCCTGTAGTTCCAGCTACTTGGGAGGCTGAGGCAGGGGAATTGCTTGAACCAGGAGGCGGAGGTTGCAGTGAGCGGAGATCGCACCAGCCTGGGCGACACAGCAAGACTCTGTCTCAAAAAAAAAAAAAAAAAAAAAAAAAATTTTCCCAAGAGCATTTTATTTATTCATGATAACTGCATTGCACAATGAATCTATGAGATGGAGGTAAAGTAGCCACAAGCTTTTGCATTAGAGGGCGTTACGGGCTAGACCCATATTCACTTCATTCTCCCTATATGCTGGGGGATCATAAAGGTGATAGGGAGTCATCAAGGTGCTCTAAGGCAGGACCCATTTACAGAGAAGGCAATTAACACTCAGGGTTACTGACTTGCCCAAGGTGTCTGAGAAAGCCAGAGAGGAAGACTCCATGTCTCTTGGGTCTTTTTTCTGAAAGCACATTATCTATTTAGGGAATCCATGAATGGATTCTTATTTTCTCCCATACAAAGTCTTGGGTCTTAGGCCGGGCACAGTGGCTCACACCTTTAATCCCAGCACTTTTGGAGGCCGATGCAGATGGATTACTTGAGGCCAGGAGTTTAAGACCAGCCTGGCCAACATGGCAAAACCCCGTCTCTATTAAAAACACAAAAATTAGCCAGGTATGGAGGTGTGCGCCTGTAATCTCAGCTACATGAGAGGCTGAGGCACGAGAATTGCATGAAGCTAAGTGGTAGAGATTGCAGTGAGCCAAGATCATGCCACTGTCCTCCAGTCTGGGCAACACAGCAAGACTCTGTCGCAAAAACAAACAAACAAACAAAAACAACCAAACCAAAGTCTTGGGTCCTAGAGTTTGAATTGGCATCAACACAGTCCTGTCAGTTTTTTCCTTCCAGGAGTATCCCCATTTTCCAGATGAGAACTGAGGCTCTTCTCCCACTTTTTGCTTGGGACAGGTACCGTGTCGGGCACTAGGAAGAGACAAGTGAACAAGATGGACTCCAAGAACATATACATTGTTTCAAGCAGAGCAGGAGCCCAGGGTTGAGCCCAAGTTGAAAACAGCTGGAGGCCGGGTGTGGTGGCTCACGCCTGTAATCTCAGTGCTTTGGAAGGCTGATGTGGGCTGATCACTTGAGGTCAGGAGTTCGAGACCAGCCTGGGTGATGGAGTGAGACTCCATTAAAAGAAAAAGAAAACAGTTGGAGTTCTTTAAGAGATGGTGCCAGATCCTCTTGAAGATCACAAACACCAAAAGAAGAGTAAGGACCTGCGCATTTCTCTGCTACACTTCCATGGGTGTGGTGCAGTGGAAATAGATGGGAAGGCCAGCTTTGTGTGACCCTGGGTGAATCACACTTCCTCCAGACCCTCCTTTCTCATTTGTAAAATAGCATCTATTAAGATCCTCTCAGTTAATGTAATATTAACTGAATTTGAACTAGTTCAAGCAAAATAGAAAAGCTGGGTTTACACAATCAAGGATGGACAGGGCAGAGTCGCCAACATTTTGGGGGAAAGTAGCCAGGGGCTGTACTACCACGAGGTATGTCTTCCATTCTCTCTCATTGTTTTTGTATCCTTCTCTTTTTTTGCCTTTTTGTTGCTGTTGTTGTTGTTGTTGTTGTTTTTAAGACAGGGTCTCACTTTGTTGCTCTGGCTGGAGGGCAGTGATCACAGCTTACTGTAGCCTCAACCTCCTGGGTTCAAGCAATCCTCCCACCTCAGCTTCCCAGGTAGCTGGTACTACAGGCATGTACCACCATCCCCAGGTAATTTTTGTATTTTTAATAGAAATGGGGTTTCACCATATTGCACAGTCTGGTCTCAAACTCCTGGGCTCAAGTGATCTGCCAAAGTGCTGTTTCTCAAAGTGCTGGCATTACAGGCATGAACCACCATGCCCAGCCCTCTGTGGCTTTCTGAACACTGATATCATTATCAGACTGGCTGACCCTGGGGAGCAAAGCCACAGGAAACCCTGGCCTGTAGACCACAAGGAGTGCTTCCACTGCTGCTCCGGTTAGACAAATCCTGGAGAAGGAATCCAACTGGCCCCACCCACTTGGTTCATGGACCCATCCCTGTTTCAATCATTGTGGCCAGGTGGTATGGAGTATTCTGAGCAGCCCAGGATAGACTGGGGGCCAACTCAGTGAGTGGGGAATGTTTACACCTTAGTTGGGGTGAGGAACTCTGAAATACTCTTAACTGGAAGCTCCTGAGGTGGCTTTATACCTGAGGGCTGTGCCATCTTTCAGCTGTCCAGAAGTTTCCTGTTAAAGCTGTATGAAGGACCAGGCATGGCGATGCACACCTGAAATCCCAGCACTTTGAGAGGCTGAGGTGGGCGGACCACCTGAGGTCAGGAGTTCGAGACCAGACTGGCCAACATATAGTGAAACCTCGTCTCTACTACAAAATACAAAACTTAGCTGGGTGTGGTGATGCACGCCTGTATTCCCAGCTACTTGGGAAGACGAGGCAGAAAAATCCCTTGAACCCAGGAGGTGGAGGTTGTAGTAAGCCGAGATTGTGCCACTCTACTCCAGGCTGTGACACAGAGCAAAACTCTGTCTCTCGCTCTGAGTCTCCTTGAATCTCAGTTTCCTGAAATATTAAATGGGGGTAATAATACATAATAGATGTCAAGTGCCTAAAACACCTAAGGGCTCCATGTAGCTTTATTTTTATATATTTATTTTAAGTAAATATGTATTTCAAATAAATATTTTAAATATATATATTAGATATATTTCAAATAAATATATATTTTAAATATATTATTTATCTTAAATAAATATATATTATTTATCTTAAATATATATTATTTTAAATAAATATATATTTAAATAAACATAAATAATTATAACTCATTTATGAATTTATCTATCTATAATAAATAAAAATTTATTTATCTATCACAAATAAATAAAAATAAAGTTATATGGCGCCCTTAGGTGTTTTAGGTACCTGACGTCTATTATGTATTATTTCCCCCATTTAATAGTTCAGGAAACTGAGACTCAAAGAGATGAAGAACTTCACTAAGATCACACAATGAGTCACTGCAGAGCTGCAAACCCTGGTCTGACTGACCATCTTGCAGGATAGTCCCTTTTTTTTTTTTTTCTTAGATGGAGTCTCACTCTTTCACACAGGCTGGAGTGCAGTGGTGCGATCTCGGTTCAAATTTCAAAGCAATGAAATTCTTGAAAGCCACTTAGTTATTGGGAGAGAAGAAGATTAAAAGAAAGACAAATTAGTGAGTGAAGAATGGAGAGGTATTGAACGGGAAGACATTGTGGGAGAAATGGAATCTTGAAGCTAAGGAGATGGGCCCAAGGTTGTTTTTTTTGTTTGATTTTTGTTTTTTTGAGACAGGGTCTCACTCTATCACTCAGGCTAGAGTGCAGTGGAACAATCATGGCTTACTGTAGTCTTGACTTCCTGGGCACAAGCAATCCTCCCACCTCCACCTCAGCCTCCAGAGTAGCTGGGACCACAGGCACATGCCACCATGCCTGACTAGTTTTTGTATTTTTGTAGAGACAGGGTCTCGCTATGTTGCCCAAGCTGGTCTCAAACTCCTGGGCTCAACTGATCCTCCCATCTCAGCCTCCCAAAGTGCTGGGATTGGTGTGAGCCACTATGCCCAGCTGAAAGATTCTTTAGTCCAGTAGACACACACACACACCTCAGTTCAAATGAAATCTCACCTGGGATCCCATTCAGGTCATCAAAACTATTAGCAGATTAACATATTATTGAGCACTCATGTGCTAGGTATAAGGCCCAGCTCTTTTCAAACATGATCTCACCGAATCCTCCCAACAGCAGAATAGGTCATTTTATTAGCCCTATATTATGGATGAGGTGTTTTTTTTGTTGTTGTTGTTTGGCTATTTTTTTTTTTTTTTTTTTTTTTTTTTTTTTTTTTGAGATGAAGTCTGGCTCTGGCACCCAGACTGGAGTGCAGTGGCACAATCTCAGCTAACTGTAACCTCCGCCTCCTGGGTTCAGGCGATTCTCGTGCCTCAGCCTCCTAAACAGTTGGGATTACAGGCATGCACCACCACACCCGGCTAATTTTTGTGTTTTCAGTAGAGACAGGGTTTCATCATGCTGGCCAGGCTGGTCTCCACCTCCTGACCTCAGGTAATCCACCTGCCTTGGCCTCCCAAAGTGCTGGGATTACAGGTGTGAGCCACCATGCCCGGCCAAGGTCAGCTCTTTAACATCAAAGCTGGACTCCAGCCCAGGTGCCTCTTCCACCAGGTACCTGAAGAACTTGTCACCCACTCTGGGATGGATGGACCATTAGGGAGAGTTAGGCTGGGTTAGGGAGATGTGGATGAGGGAGAGGCTCACCCAAGAAGCGGAGGGATGGGACATAGGAGTCCTGACTGCTGCCCCAGACTCCTATGAAATAAAGAGATGAGTTCGGCTTGTCGCTGGAAGATCTCTGTGGAGTATTCCTTGTGCCTGAAGTTCTGTGATGATGGCAGTGGACAGATGTATGGTACTATCGCTTAAAGAGATTAAGTATGTTTGAACACAACTTCATTTCTTGTTGAAAATACATTTCATTTCCCCTCCCTTCATTCCCCCACCAAATGCATTTCACCGCTTTGGAGTACTTGGAAAAACTTACCAGTTTAAAAACCTTGAGGCTGGGTGCAGTGATTCACGCCTGTAATCCCAGTACTTTGGGAGGCCAACGTGGGTGGAATCACCTGAGGTGAGGAGTTTGAGAACAGCCTGGCCAACATGGCGAAACCCTGTCTCTTTTAAAATACAAAAATTAGCCGGGTTTGGTGGCAGGCCCCTGTTATCCCAGCTACTCTACTCGGGAGGCTGAGGCAGGAGAATCACTTGAACCCAGGTCGCAGAGGCTGCAGTGACCTGATATCGTGCCACTGCCCTCCAGACTGGGTGACAGAGTGAGACTCCATCTCAGAATAAATAAATACATACGTACATACGTACATACATACAAACCTTGCTGGATGCACAGTAGACTTTGTTCCTTTCCTCTACAGCATTTCTCCATGATCTGGAACAAAAAGAAGGGAACTTCTGTTTACTGAGCACCTATGACCTGCGAGGCATTTTATCTTACCTCATTCATTCCCCACAACAACACTTGTCAGGCATCACGCCCATCTTACAGGCAAGAAAGCCAAGGCACAGGGAGGTGGAGGAACTTAATGTCAGATGTGAACCAGGCCATACGATGCACAGGGCATGCTCTTCCCATGCCAGGCGGCCGCCCCAGTGATCCTCAGCTGCATTATGAGCGCAGAGCTTATTTCAGCCATTATTGGCAAAAAGGAACTGCTCTGTGAGGGATGCCCATGGTTGGAAGCTTCATTTATGGCCCCTGGCCACTGACTCTCCTCCCACGGCTGTAGCTGTTGAGCACAGTGGTTGATAACATGTCAAGAAGGAAGCCTGGGATGAAGACTTATTCCCCACACTGCAGGTCCTAGCTCTAGGCTGTCAGGCAGGAGGAGTGATTTCAGAATGTGAAGAATTCAGAATTTAGTGGATCCAGAGGATCCTGCCAAAGGGCTACCCGGCTGGAATCAGAGAGGTAACTTGTCAGGGAGCAGGGGGAGGTAGCTAGCTGCTGAAGTTGCTGCTAAGAGTGAGTGCTAAAGTTGTGACATATCTGTCTCATCTATCCATCCATTCATCCACTCACTCACCAATCCATCCATCCATCCATCCATCCATCCATCCATCCATCCACCCACCCACCCACCCACCTATCCATCCCTCCACTCATCTATCCGACCACTCATCTATCCGACCACTCATCCATCCAACCACTCATACATCCATACATCCATCCACCCACCCACCCACCCACTCACCTATGTGGCCCTTGAACACACGATCAGAACATAAAGGTGGAAGAACAGGTTTTCTTCTTTGCTGAGACACCTCTGGCTTTTCTTGATCAGTGATGGGAACCTGCAGACTGGGAGTGCTTCAGCTCTGGTTCACTCTGATCTTGGGCAAGTCACCTTTCCACTATGAGAGGCTGGGGAGTTGGAAGAGACCATATAGCTGTCTTGTGCAGATCGCCTCTCCTATTTCATCAATGGGTGACGGAACCTAGGAGTAGGAAGGCAACCTGTCAAGGTCAGGTAAGGAATTAGTGGTAGATTTGGTCCTGGATCCCAGGATCCTGCTGCTCATTTGTAAAGTGAGAATGGGAATCCCGGCTCTCCTCACTTCCCAGGATTGTAGGAAGGACCCCATGAGATAAGTGGTGGGAAAGCATTTTGACAGGTGACGTCACCAGGCCAGAAGGTGCCAAATGTGCACCTGGGGCTCTGGCTGCTGGGCTAGGGCAGATCCCACAGAGACCAAAAGGGGTCAGCAGAGGCTTGTGCTTAGATGCTCAGCTAGGATGTGCTACAAGGCACAATGCCCGGGTGCTGAAATTGGGGAGTGAGGCAAAGTCATTAATTTATTTTTATTAATGAATGTATTTTTTGAGACAGAGTCTTGCTCTGTAGTCCAGGCTGGAGTGCAGTGGCACAATCTCGGCTCACTGGAACCTCTGCCTCCTGGGTTCAAGCAATTCTCCTGCCTCAGCCTCCCGAGTAGCTGGGATTATAGGCAGGCACCACCACACCCGGCTAATTTTTGTAGAGATGGGGTTTCACCATTTTGACCAGGCTGGTCTTGAACTCCTGACCTCTAGTGATCTGCTCTCCGTGACCTTCCAAAGTGTTGGGATTACAGGTGTAAGCCACCGCGCCCAGCAATTTTATCTATCTATCTATCTATCTATCTATCTATCTATCTATCTGGGACAAAGTATTTCTCTGTCGCCCAGGCTGGAAGTGCATGGCACGATCTTGGCTCACTGCAACCTCCTCCTCCCGGATTCAACTGATTCTCGTACCTCAGCTTCCCGAGTGGCTGGCATTACAGGGGGGCGCTACCACGTCCGACTAATTTTTTTTATTTTTAGTATGAACAGGGTTTCATTATGCTGGCCAGGTTGGTCTCTAAAACTCCTGACCCCAAGTGATCCGCCTGTCTTAGCCTCACAAAGTGCAGAGATTACAGGCATGAGCCATAGCCCCCAGCCTGGCCATTTTTCTCTAGAATTCCAGGAACAGGCTGAGTGGGGATGGGGGTGATTCTGAGGCTACTAAAAAGAACAGCCAAAGCTTGCATAGGCAAATCCTACCTGCCAATGCCCTGGACTCAAATGCATCAGGCTCACCCCAGGAAGGGCAGCGAGGGCTGCCTTGTTCTAGAGACGATATGACAGGCAAGGAAAAAGCCTCCTGAACCAAGGTGGAAGCCTAAATGCTAAGAGACGTTCTGGATCCTCATCATCAGATAATCCAGAGAGAAGTGAACTGATGGCCCCTCAAACCAGTGCCCAGTGAGTGATGGGAATAAAGGAAAGTGCTGTTCATCACAGCAACTAAAAGTCTGCAGGAGAGACAATGCTCTTGAGGGTGAGGGTAGTGATGGGAGGAGGGTCAGTCATTTTCATGCTAGTTAGGAAATATTTATCAGGCACCATATTAGGGGTTGGAGATACTGAAATGTACAAGACAGTCATGGCCCCTTTTCTCAGAGCTCAAAGTCTAGTGGGGGAACAGACATTAAATAGGCAATTACAGGCAGACAGAGCTTGAAAAGAGGATAACAGTGGCTACCTTAAAAGGATGTTGTGAAATTAAATGAGATAATCCAGGTAAAGAGTTTTATCAGGACTTGGCACAGAGTAAGCCCTCTGAAAATGATAACTATTTTTCTTGCTTTGGATAGGGAAGTTAAAATGCAGGGCTCTGTGGAAGTGAAGTGTAAAGAGAGATTTATTCCAGGTCGGAGGCTAGGAAGTCACAAAGACCGCCTGAAGAAATCACAAGAGATCTGAAGAACGTTTAGCTTGAGGCAGAGGGAGGGGAGAAAAAAATAGCAACTCAGTAGCAGCTCAGTTTCACCACTTTACAGCCTATAAAGTCTTTGGCTTCCCTCATCTGGTTCGATCTTCAAACCTAATCAGACCGGCATCTAGAGTTAATATTTCCATTTTACACAAGAGGAAAGAGAGACCCAGCGGGAAAAAATGACTTGTTCAGAGTCATAAAGCAAAGTCCCGAAGCAAGTCTTTCTGGCCCATTATGTGTGGGAAAAGCGAACAAACACCCCGGGGCGTTAGCGAAACACTAGGTTACAAACGTGGAACGAAGTCGAAGAGTTAACGAGAGCCAGGCACCACTTATAGGGGTTGGCCAGGTAGGTTTCCTGGGGGCGCTGGCATTGGAATAGGCTTCTTCGCCTGCTAGGTGTCAAGACCCCTCAGGAGAGTGGCGGATTCGTTCCGTAAGCGGCCGCCCAGCGAAGCCTCGGGCAAGGGTCTTCCGGAAAGAGACCAGTCTTGATGCTGGAGCCTCAATCCCCGTTGGCCTAGCACTTTGGTTTCCATAGCAATTGTCTCTCGCCGCAGAAAGGAATCGCCTGTGCCGGGTCTTCAGAGAAATCCAGGCCTCAGCTCCACGCCCCTGAGCAGCCCCACCCTGGCTCAACCCGTTACCCGCCCCGACAGCAAGACCGGGTCACCGCCGTCCCCGCGTCGAAGCGGATAGGATCTGCTCAGCTCACCGCACCCCACTTCTTCCGGACCCGTCCGTCTCCACGGCAACGCGCCAGGTCTCACCACGGCGGCCGCCGAGGGACAATATTACTTCGTCCGTAGCCGCCGGGCTCTGCATGCAGGTCCAACAGCACCTATCCCTTTCCCCGCCGCCAGTATGTGTCTCCCAGGCAACGCGCGGCGCTCGGCTCAGGGCTCCGCCGAGGCACTCACTCCGCGTCAGCGCGCGGCCACCTAGCTGCGCTGGCAACCAGCCTCCGGTTTCCAACTTTTTCTCCAATAGGGAAGCCGCAATGACACAGCCGACTAAGCCCTTGGTCACCTGGGACCTGGGATCCTCCACGATCTATGGGACCGCCCCCCAGGCGACCACCAGTTCTGCCGCAACCTCGAACTACCAGCTGGGCTCGAACTACCAGCGCGATAGACTCGGCCGCCGCCAAGACATCGGCGTAGGGGGTCAGCCGCAGGTCTGCTTCCCGCGGCCGCGGACCGCGCAGCAGCCGGTGCTCTTCAGGTGCGGCCCGCATGCCCAGAGCGTTCGTCAGACCCTCGGACCCGCGAGGGAACCCGAACTCTTTGAGACTGGCGCTTCCCTCAGCCGGACCCCGGCCCTTTTTCCCACCCCCGGACAGTCGATTCCTCGTAGCCCCGGGCCCCAGCTCCTTCCCAGTCTAAATCTTCGGATTCCCTGGAGCCCGAACTCCGTCGCCCCGGAATCCCGGGAGAACCTGGAATCCCCATTTCCAGTCCACATTTTCTCAGAATCGGTCCCGGCCCGTTAGTCCTTTAGGCATGACATCTGGTGGCCGCAGCACCCTAGGGGGTGAGCCCTGACTCTTAGAGCCTGGCGAGGCCCGGGTCCTCCCAAGTTAGAATCCGTCTCATATGCCCCTTCTCAGCCTCTCTGTTCCCCAGTGGTCCTGGAAAAAAACCCAGTTCCCTCTGCCTGGCCCGGATCCTCACAAACCCTAATTACCCGTGCTCCTTTCCATTCCACAAACACCCCTCTCTGCATCCTTCAGGCTGCTGTCCATGGAGAACTTGAGGTAGAAAGCAATTTGGTTCAAAATGACCTTTATTACTTGAAAGGGACTATTTCCAGTCGTTGCCACCCTTTTCCCCTTCTAGTATTGGTAAATTTGGTGCACCCACTAAGTGGGTGAAGAGTTTTATGTGTCCTTAAATGTTTTAGGGATTTCTTTTTTCAGCAACAACAACAACAACAACAAATCAGGATTTGGGGGACTTTTGTGTTTGAGCATCTTGATCTCTAAACCAGCCTTTTCCATCACCTCATACCTAGGCTGTGCATAGAGGTCAGAAAAATGTAAATGGGAGACTAGGAAATTGGATTGTTCATACTAGTTTGTAAATCTAAAAACATACACGACACTCCGGTTCCAAATTGGCTGAAAATGAATTGCGATTCTCCTGCCTCAGCCTCCTGAGTAGCTGGGATTACAGACGTGCGCCACCATGCTTGGCTAATTTTTGTATTATTAGTAGAGACGGGGTTTCACCATATTGGCCAGGCTGGTCTGGAACTCCTGACCTCAGGTGATCTGCCTGCCTCTGCCTCCCAAAGCGTTGGGATTACAGGTGTGAGCCACTGCACCCGGCATCAGTTAGAAAAAAATTCTAGTCCTTCAAAATGTTTTACCCTTCCACAGTTGTCTTTTTTGTCCTAATTACAAAAGTAGCGTACACTTATGGATAAATAAGTCCAGGTGCAGTGACTCATGCCTGTAATCCCACCACTTTGAGAGGCTGAGGAGGGTGGATCACCTGAGCTCAGGAGTTCAAGACCAGCCAGGTCAACATGGCGAAACCCTGTGTCTACCAAAAATACAAAAAATTAGCCAGGCATGGTGGCTGGCCTGTGGTCCTAGTTACTTGGGAGGCTGAGGTGTGAGGATTGCTTGAGCCTGGGAGGCAGAGGTTGCAGTGAGCCGAGACTGTGCCACTGCACTCCAGCCTGGGCAACAGAGTGAGACCCCGTCTCAAAGAAATAAAAATAAAATAAAATAAGAAAAATAAGACAGACTAGCAGCATGATTGGCTAGGGACAATCACTGTTAACATTTTGGTGCATTTTGTTTGGGATCCATTCATATATTTATATATTTTTATATATATATATATATATATATATATATGATAACATGCTTACACTTACAAAACAATACATCACAAAAAGTTCACTTTCTAGTAACCTGCTTTCTTCTCCCATCTAATACACCACCCGTGTCTATGTTTCATACACAATTACATGTATTTTATTTTATGACATACCAAAATTTATTCAATATTGTACATCTTGTTTCCACATTTTAGAAAGAAAATATGAACTTTTTTTTTTTTTTTTTTTTGAGACGGAGTCTCACTTTGTTGCCCATGCTGGAGTACAGTGGTACGATAGTTCACTGCAACCTCCGCCTCGTGGGTTCATGTGATTCTCCTGCATCAGCCTCCCGAGTAGCTGGGATTACAGGTGCTCACCACCACACCCAGCTAATTTTTGTATTTTTAGCAGAGACGGGGTTTCACCATGTTTGCCAAGCTGTTCTGGAACTCTTGACTTCCACGTGATTCGCCTGCTTCAGCCTCCCAAAGTGCTGGAACTACAGGTGTGAGCCAACACATCCGGTCCTGAACAATTATTTTTAAATGGACAAAACCATTTAAAGGTATATGTTCATAAAACTACTTCGTGGTGTAACCAAATTATCAAAAAGTGAAAACTCAGTGCCTGGAAGTGTTTCCACTTTTCACCGTTTTCTCATTTTGACCAAATTGTTGTATTTTCACCTGGAGTACTTGGCTCCATTCTAGCCCACCCCACCCCATCTTTCACCTCTCACCTTTCAGAGTCTCCTAAAACCCTTGGCCACCCCATACCTCCCTCACTTTTCTAAACTCCCCAAACTTTCTTCCAGAATTTCCCTGTTAACCAGCCTAACACCTGTCCAAGCTTTTCATTTTCATTTCTCCCTGCTCTAATTTATACTCCCCCAACCCCCCACCTCCCAGATCCCTTTGAGGCATACACTCTAGAGCAAGTGCCCCCCAAGCTAAACACCTCTCAGATTCATCCTTCTAAATCCTACCCTACAACTTTACTCCTCTCCTCTAAGACTCCTCTCACCATTTCATCCTTAAGAAGGATCATCAAGATGACTGCTTTTGGCTGGGTGGGCGTAGTGGCACTTGCCTGTAATCCCAGCACTTTGGGAGGCTGAGGTGGGTGTATCTCTTGAGGTCAGGAGTTCAGAACCAGCCTGTCCAACACGGTGAAATCCTGTCCCTACTAAGCATACAAAAATTAGCCAGGCATGGTGGCAAGTACCTGTAGTCCCAGCTACTCAGGAGGCTGAGGCAGGAGAATTGCTTGAACCGGAGGCGGAGGTTGCAGTAAGCCAAGATTGCACCACTGCATGCCAGCCTGGGAGACAGAGTGAAACTCCGTCTCAAAAAAAACAAAAAACAAAAAAAGGATGACTGCTTCTGAGGATGGTTCTGAGTTCCTGATTACCCTTCTCTTGTGGACTGCACTGGGCCCTTTTATATCCTCAGAATGGCTTTTCTTCTAGGTATCCATGAAATACCCCTTTAGCGTACCTTTTCCACAACAAGAAACTGTGGTTACTCCCTTGTTCTTCTGAAAATTATGGCCGAGCTGCACTTGTCCTAAGAAACCTGGGGAAGCCTCAGCCACTCCCTCAGGACCCCATCAAATGTGCTCTGGCCCTGGCTCCAGCCATCTGTAACCTGTACCACCTTTCCCTCCCTGCTCCAGCGTAATGAATTCCAGTGAAGCAGCAATGAAAAAAACTTTACCCAAGAGCCATTTATCTCGGGTGATTATTCATGATAACCGCATCGCACAACGAATCTATGAGATGGAGGTAAAGTAGCCACAAGCTTTTGCATTAGAGGGTGTTAGTGGCTTGACCCATATTTATTTCATTCTCCCTGTATCCTGGGGGATCATAGAGGTGATAGAGAGTCATCAAGGTGCCCTAAGGCAGGCCCCATTTTACGGAGGAGGCAATTTGATACTCAGGGTTACTGACTTGCACAAGGTTCCTGGGCTAAGGGAGCCAGAGGAAAAGACTCCTTATCTCTTGGGTCTTTTTTTCTGAAAACATATTATCTATTTAGGGAATCCATGAATGGATTCTTATTTTCTCCTATACAAAGTCTGGGGTCCTAGGCCGCAAGCAGTGGCTCATACCTCTAATCCCAGCACTTTGGGAGGCTGAGGCAGGAGGATCACTTGAGGTCAGGAGTTCGAGACCAGCCTGGCCAACATGGTGAAATCCTGTGTCTACTAAAAATACAAAGATTAGCCTGGTGTGGTGGCACCTGCCTGTAATCTCAGCTACATGGGAGGCTGAGGCATGAGAACTGCTTGAACCTGGGTGGTGGAGGTTGCAGTGAGCTGAGATTGTGCCACTGCACTCCAACCTGGGCAACAGAGCAAGACGCCATCTCAAACAAACAAACAAACAAACAAACAAAAAAACAGAAAACCAAAGTCTTGGGTCCTAGAGTTTGAATGGGCCTCAACACCATCTTGTCGATATTTTCCTTTAGGGATTATCCCCATTTTCCAGATGAGAACTGAGGCTCTTCTCCCACTTTTTGCTATGGACAGGTAGAGTTTGACCTGCTTACTTGAAATGCTGAGTGCTGTCACTGCACTGTTCCCATAGACCCTGATTGATGCATTCATTAAACCTGTCCTTTGGGCCTACTTGGGATAGGTACTGTGTTGGGCACTAGGAAGAGACAAGTGAACAAGATGGACTCCAGGAACACACTCATTTTTTCAAGCGGAGCAGGGTGCCCAGGGTTGAGCTGCTGCCACCACCTTTTCTTTTTTGAGACAGAGTTTCACTCTTCTTGCCCAGGCTGGAATGGAGTGGCACTCTCTCAACTCACTGCAACCTCTACCTCCTGGGTTAAGCAATTCTCCTGCCTCACCTTCCCAAGTAGCTGGGATTACAGGCATGCACCACTACGCCTGGCTAATTTTTGTTTTATTAGTAGAGACGGGGTTTCACCATGTTGGCCAGGCTGGTCTCGAACTCCTGACCTCAGGTGATCCACCCACCTCAGACTCCCAAAGTGCTGGGATTACAGGAGTGAGCCACCATGTCCAGCCACTGCCCCCTTCTTGACTCTTTTGAGCTTCCCTCCATGTTCCAGGGGCAAGTCTGGATGGGCCCACAGGATTCTAACATTAAAAACAATTGGAGATCCTTAAGAGATGGTGCCAGATCCTCTTGAAGGTCACAAACACCAAAAGAAGAGTAGGGACCTGGGCATTTCTCCTTCTGCTACACTTCCATGGGTGTGGTACAGTGGAAATAGATGGGAAAGTCAGCTTTGTGTGACCCTGGGTGAATCACACTTCCTCCAGACTCTGCTTTCTCATTTGTAACATAGGATCTATTAAGATCCTCTCAGTTGCAGGTAATATAAACTGAACTTGAACTAGTTCAAGCAAAAGAGAGAAGCTGGGTTTACATAATCAAGGATGGACAGGGCAGAGTCACCAATGTTTTTGGGGAAAGCCAGGAGCTGTACTACCACCAGGTATGTCTTCCATTTTCTCTCATCGTCTTTGTATCCTTTTTTTTTTTTTTTTTCTTTCCTTTCTATTTTTCTTTTTTCTTCCTTTTTTTTTTTTTTTTTTTTTTTTTTTTTTGAAACATGGTCTCACTCCTTTGCTCAGGCCGGAGGGCAGTGGCATGATCATAGCTCACTGTAGCCTCAACCTTCTGGGTTCAAGCAATCCTCCCACCTCTGCCTCCCAGGTTGCTAGGATTACAGGCATGCGCCATCATGCCCAGCTAATGTTTTGTACTTTTAATAGAAATGAGGTTTCACCATATTGCCCAGGCTAGCTTCAAACTCCTGGGCTCAAGTGATCTGCCCATCCCTGCTTCCCAAAGTGCTGGGATTACAGGCATGCTCCACTGTGCCCAGCCCTCTGTGGCTTTCGGAACACTGGTATCATTATCAGACTGGCTGACCCTGGGGAGCAAAGCCACAGGAAACCCTGGCCTGTAGACCACAAGGAGTGCTTCCACTGCTGCTCCGGTTAGACAAATCCCGGAGAAGGAATCCAGCTGGCCCCACTTGGTTCATGGACCCATCCTGTTCCAATCATTGTGGCCAGGTGGTGTGGAGTATTTTGAGAGGCCTAGGATAAGTTGGGGGTCAACTCAGTGAGTAGGGAATGTTGTGCACCTTAGGTGAGGGGAGGAACTCTGAAATACTCTTAACTGGAAGCTCCTGAGTTGGCTTTATGTATACCTGAGGGCTGTGCCAACTTTCAGCTGCCCAGAAGCTTCCTTTTTTTATTATTTTTATTTATTTATATTTTTGAGACGGAGTTTCACTCTTGTTGCTCAGGCTGGAATGCAGTAGCTCCATCTCAGCTCACTGCAACCTCCACCTTCCAGTTTCAAGCAATTCTTCAGCCTCAGTCTCCCAAGTAGTTGGGATTGCAGCCACCACACCTAGCTAATTTTTGTATGTTTAGTAGAGATAGGGTTTCACCATGTTGGCTAGGCTGGTCTCGAACTCCCGACCTCATGATCCACCTGCCTCGGCCTCCCCAAAGTGCTGAGCCACCGTGCCCGGCCCTTTTTTTTTTTTGAGATGGAGTCACCCAGGCTGGAGTGCAGTGGCACCATCTCAGCTTACTGCAACCTCCACCTCCTGGGTTCAAGCGATTGTCCCGCCTCAGCCTCCCAAGTAGCTGGGACTACAGGCATGTGCCAGCACACCTAATTTTTGTATTTTTAGTAGAGACAGGATTTCACCATGTTAGCCAGGCTGGTCTCCAACTCCTGACCTCGGGTCATCTGCCAGCCTCAGCCTCCCAGAGTTCTAGGATTACAGGCATGAGCCACTGCACTTGGTCTCAGAAGCTTCCTTTTAAAGCTATACGGAGACCTTATATGTTTTAGGTACCTGACACCTATTATGCATTATTACCTCCATTTAATAGTTCAAAAACTGAGACTCAAAGGAAATGGAGGAACTTCACTAGGATCACACTGTGAGTCACTGCAGAGTTACAAACCCCAGTCTGACTAACCGTCATGCAGGACATTCTCCCTAAGGACAGACACTGGTTTCTCCAGTTTATAGACCCAGTGACTAGCGGAGATGCCAGCTTGTAGGAACTCAGAGGATTTGAAGGCTTCTGTGACAATGTTGCAGTGTTTCTGCCTCTCTAAAAATGTGATCACATTAGGGGAAGAGGCGTCCTTGGCTAGCCACGGATTTCAAGGACAGCTAGGTTCTAGCATCTTAGGCATCCCCTGAGTATGCTCTAAGAACAGTGAATGATGGCTGCTACTGCTTCATCTATGGCTGCGGTCCTCAAGAGGTTTTGCCCCTCAGGGGATATTGGCAATGTCTGGAGACATTTTGATTATTACATTTTTGATATTACAATGATAGTGGTGCTACTATCATTTAATAGGTAGAGGCCAGGAATGCTGCTGAATATCCCACAGTGTATGAGACAGCCTACCACCACACAGAACTACCTCGCTCAAAATGTCAGTAATGTCAAGGTTGAGAAACCCTGATTGGTAAGAGTCATGCTCAAGGTAAAATCACTAGTTGAGAGAGGCCAAAAAGCCTGCTGTCATGGAGTGGACTAGAAAATGGTGGTAAGCCAGGCACGGTGGCTCACGCACTTTGGAAGGACGAGGCGGGCGGATCACCTGAGGTTGGGAGTTCGAGACCAGCCTGACCAACATGGAGAAACCCTTCTCTACTAAAAATACAAAATTAGCTGGGTGTGGTGGCACATGCCTGTAATCCCAGCTACTCAGGAGGCTGAGGCAGGAGAATTGTTTGAACCCGGGAGGCAGAGGTTGTGATGAGCCAAAATCGCATCATTGCACTCCAGCCTGGGCAACAAGAGCAAAACTCTCAAAGAAAAGAAAAGAAAATGGTGGTAATAAGGTCAGGCACGGTGGCTCACACCTGTAAGCCCAGCACTTTGGGAGGCCGAGGCAGGTGGCTCACTTGAGGTCAGGAGTTTGAAACTAGCCTGGCCAACATGGTGAAACCCTGTCTCTACTAAAAATACAAAAATTAACTTGGTGTGGTGGCTTGAGCCTGTAATCTCAGATACTTGGAAGGCTGAGGCATGAGAATCGCTTGAACCCAGGATGTGGAGGTTGCAGTGAACCAAGACTGTGCCACTGCACTCTCTCTAGCCTGGGCGATAGAGTGAGACCCTGTCTCAAAAAAAAAAAAAAAAAAAAAAAAAAAAAGAAAATGGTGGTAATGGCACCCAGTTGGTAATGGCTGGATCAGAATCATCTCAGGTACATGACAAAAGTGGAGATTGCTGGCCCCCATCCAAACCCTATTAAGCAAGAATCCTTGGGGCTGACGTTTGTATCAAGTAACTGAAACACTTCTGATGCTCAGCCAGGTTTGGAGAACACGGACTTGAACTATGTCATTTAGTACCCACCCTCCCTCTTTAATTGCTCATGTCAAGTAATCATGTCCACATTGGCCTTTATGAAGAAGTCCTTTGCTTAACCTTGTGCTGGGTCTGCAGATAATGTTAGTGCTTATCAGAAACCCCTGGAGGGCTTGTTAAAAACATACATTCACAGGATCACCACCCACCACATTGTTTCGACATGCCCGAAACCTCCCCATCCTTCAAAACCTAGTCTCAGTTTATATGCTAACTTCTCTGTATAGCTTTTCTTTTCTTTTCCAAGGCAGAGTCTCGCTCTGTCACCCAGGCTGGAGCGCAGTGGCACAATCTCGGCTCAATGCAACTTCCGTCTCCTGGGTTCAAGCGATTCTTGTGCCTTAGCCTCCTGAGTAGCTGGGATTGCAGGCATATGCCACCACACCCAGCTAGGTTTCTTTGTATTTTGAGTAGAGATGGGGTTTCACCATGTTGGCCAGGCTGATCTCAGACTCCTGGCCTCAAGTGAGCCACCTGCCTCGGCCCCACAAAGTGCTGGGATTATGGGCATAAGCCACCGCGCCCAGCCAAGTGAAACTTGTCTCGATATCCCCCTTCCTTGAACACTGCGCTTCTTTTGGAGGTGGATCATTTTCTTTCTTAGAAATACTTGGTCATGTGGGCCGGGCATGGTGGCTCACACCTGTAATCCCAGCACTTTGGGAGGCCAAAGCGGGCAGATCACGAGGTCAGGAGATCGAGACCATCTGGGCTAACACAGTGAAACTCCATCTCTACTAAAAATACAAAAAAATTAGCCGGGCGTGGTGGTGGGCGCATGTAGTCCCAACTACTAGGGAGGCTGAAGCATGAGAATGGCACAAACCTGGGAGGTGGAGGTTGTGGTGAGCCGAGATTGCACCACACTGTACTCCAGCCTGGGCGACAGTGGGAGACTCCGTCTAAAAAAAGAAAAAGAAATATTTGGGCATGTGTCTTACCTACTGACTACATTGTAGTTACTGTGAAGACCTGTGGCAGTTTTTCTTAGTATCCTCTCCTGTAGCTAGCTCATTGGAGTAAATAAATAAGACATAGGATGTGGCTTCCCAGACCTTACCGTCTTTTGGGGGACATAAGTTACACAATAGAAGAAATCAGTAGAATTCAGTGTGATATAGGGGATGTCACAGACAACATGCGGGAAGCACCAAATGATTAATAGTGACAGGGTAATAGAAGTTATGGAGAGACAAGATGTAACCCTCCTAAACCGCCCCCACCCCCGCCATCTTTTTTCTGACCAGTCTTCAGATAGGGATTTTTTTTTTTTTTTTTTTTTTTTTTTTAAGACAGAGTCTTGCTCTGTCGCCGGGCTGGAATGCAGTGGCGCAATCTCGGCTCACTGCAACCTCTGCCTCCCGGGTTCAAGCGATTCTCCTGCCTGCAACCTCCGCCTCCCGGGTTCAAGCGATTCTCCTGCCCCAGCCTCCCCGAGTACCTGGGACTACGGGCGCGCACCACCACGCCCAGCTAATTTTTGTGTTTTTAGTAGAGAGGGGGTTTAACCATGTTGGTCAGGATGGTCTCGATCTTTTGACCTCTGCCTTCCTTGGCCTCTCATAGTGCTGGGATTACAGGCGTGAGCCACGACGCCTGGCCAAATAGAGATTGTTTTGTTTTGT
The DNA here is from genome assembly GCF_024542745.1 of Macaca thibetana thibetana. Taxonomy (NCBI): domain Eukaryota; kingdom Metazoa; phylum Chordata; class Mammalia; order Primates; family Cercopithecidae; genus Macaca; species Macaca thibetana. Next base: position 23,971,713 of record NC_065583.1, on the reverse strand, counting down.
TTTGGTTTTTGAGACGGAGTCTCACTCTGTCGCCCAGGCTGGAGTGCAGTGGCGAGATCTCGGCTCACTGCAAGCTCCGCCTCCTGGGTTCACTCCATTCTCCTGCCTCAGCCTCCCGAGTAGCTGGGACTACAGGCGCCCGCCATCGCGCCTGGCTAATTTTTTGTATTTTTTAGTAGAGACGGGGTTTCACCATGTTAACCAGGATGGTCTGATCTCCTGACCTCGTGGTCCGCCCGCCTCGGCCTCCCAAAGTGCTGGGATTACAAGGGTGAGCCACCGCGCCCTGCCTAGAGATGTTTTTAAGGTCAAAATCAGGCTCCTAGGCTGCAGACCGTCAGAAGGTATCATAGAAGTTACCTAGCTTTTTTTTTTTTTTTTGACACGGAGCCTCACTCTGTTGTCCAGGCTATAGTGCTGTGGTGCGGTCTCAGCTTACTGCAGCCTCCACCACCTGGGTTCAAGCAAATCTCCTGCCTCAGCCGCCTGAGTAGCTGGGATTACAGGTATGGGCCACCATGCCTGGATAATTGTTGTATTTTCAGTAGAGACGGGGTTTCACCATGTTGGCCAGGCTGCTCTCAAACTTCTGACTTCAAGTGATCCACCCTCCTTGGCCTCCCAGAGTGTTGGGATTACAGGCGTGAGCCACTGCTCCCCGCCTTGGAGTTATCTAGCTTAATACCCACTTTTTACAACTAGAGAAATAGGCTCCCTGTGAGTCAAAGTATATGGAATGTACGTAGGGTCCAGCTGGCACTCTTCCCACTCCCACATCAGCAGCACAGATGCCTGCCCCGCTGTGAAGTGACCCTAACCTCACCTCTGTTTTTTGTAAGGTGAACGCTTTAGAGAAGACCAAGAAAAAGATGAACCACTACTATGAACACCTGAAAAAAAAGTTCATGACAGAGCAGCTCAGAAAGCTGGGGCGATAGAGAGATGAATCCATGAACAACCAGTACTTAACCTTTGGGGTACCATGACCAGTTTAAACTCCAGTCTCCCAAGAAAGACCAACCACCCTACTTCTGGCAAAGGGATCTGCCCCAGAGTCATGATGACACCAGTGTGACCAGAGGAGAACTAGTAACTACAACCTACACAACTACAGAACAATAAACAGAAACCAGTAGACAGCGGAGCATAACAAATCCTCAGCAATCCTCATATTCCTTGCCCATGCATGCCCTCTATTCTGGTGAAGGAGGTCCTGATAGTCTCATAGATGCTCAACTCAAAAAGGTGGGATCAAGCTAGCTTCCATGCTTAAGGCAAAGATTGACCTCTTGTTGCCCACATGTCTGAGGTGACATGCCAGGCCAAGTGTGCTGGGACAGTGGTACCTTAGATGGGAAGGCCTCAGTAATGCCACTGCCTGGCATCCCAGTGGTAAGGAGGTCGGGGGGAGGCATCAGAAGGACCTGGCTTAAGTGCTATTTCTACCACCAGTCAGCCTTGTGACTTTGTCACCTCCTTGAACCTCCGTTTCCTTATCTGAAAGAATGCAGTAGTAGTAAGGGAGCCTACCTCCAAGGTCTAGCATGAGGATGTAAAGCGCTAAGCCCAGGGCTCATCATTTCCAGTGGTTCTCACCATGATGGCTCCAGTAGCCTTCCAGTAGTGCCCACTCCCTGTTCTGCCTGCTCTCCAGACTACACCCGGATAGTCCCCACACTGTAGCTTTATTTGTGAAGATCCTTCATCTGAAATGCCCCTTTAGCTCTCTCTTCATCCTTCAAGGCTTATCTATATGTCATTTCCTACATGGCATTTTCTTTTTCTTTTTTTTTTTTTTTTTGAGATGGAGTCTCACTCTATCGCCTAGGCTGGAGTGCAATGGCGCAATCTCGGCTCACTGCAACCTCCACCTTCCAGGTTCAAGTGACTTTCGTGCCTCAGCTTCCTGAGTAGCTGGGATTAAAGGCAGGTGCCTCCACACCTGGCTAACTTTTGTATTTTTGGTAGACAAGGGGTTTCGCCATGTTGGTCAGGCTGGTCTCGAACTCCTGACCTCAGGTGATCCTCCCTTCTTGACCTTCCAAAGTGCTGGGATTACAGGCATGAGCCACCGTGCATGGCCACCAAAGTCATTTAATTCCTGGAGACCCTTAGCAGGAACACTTTCCAGCTCAGCCCTTTGTTAAGTCAGGAAGTGTTACTCTGCCTATTAGAATTCTGGGCCTGGTCCAGCTGCTGACTTTGAAAGTCTGCAGACCTATGAGGGCCGAGGGGACAGAGCCAGGGGCAGGCCTTGGACTGGGACCTCCTGCCTCCCTCGGTAACCTCTCTCTGGGTTTCAGCTCTCCCACTTGCTCTTCAGGAATGGTGGGGCTGGTGGGTGGTTTCTGCACTTCCTTCCATTTCTCAGATCTGAGATGTGGCACTGAGCTTTGCACACATAATGCTTCACGAAGGTCTGCTGAGTGGAAGGGAACAAATCCTGCTCTGAGCAAAGCAAGAAAGTCCAGGCTTATCCACAATGATCACTCAGGGAGAGTTTAACTTGACTAATGTGTTTATCACTTTCCAAAGTGATTCCCAGTGGTATTCCTTATCCAGTGGGCTCATCCAGGAGCATTTTCAAATCTTCTGTCACCAAGCCACTGTCATTCAAGTTGGGTCTCCCAGCTAATGGAAGTACCCCTATACAGGAGCTTTGCGCGATAGTCTAAGTTTGGCCAGGCGCAGTGGTTCATGCCTATAATCCAAGCACTTTGGGAGGTCTAGGTGGGAGGATCACTTGAGGCCAGGAGTTTGGGACCAGCCTGGGCAACATAGTGAGACCCTGTCTGTACAAAAAAAAAAAAAAAAAAAAAAAAAACCAAAAATAAGCCTGGTGTGGTGGCACATGCCTGTACTCCCAGCTACTCGGGAAGCTGAAGTGGGAGGATTACTTGAGCCCAGGAGGTCAAAGCTGCAGTAAGCCAAGATCGCACCACTGCACTTCAACCTGGATGAGAGAGTGGAAACCCTATGTCAAAAAACAAACAAACAAAAACTCCCTGTAGCTAAAAAACATTCACCTTCCACATCATCCAACACGTTTATTTATTAATAGCTCCTTATATGTACCAGGCACTCTTGTAGGTGCTGGAAATTAGTGAACAAAACTGACTGAAATCCTCTGCTTTCATGAAGGCACGATCCTCAGCTCACTGCAACCTCCGCCTCCTGGGTTCAAGCGATTCTCCTGCCTCAGCCTCCCAAGTAGCTGGGATTACGGGTACCCACTATCATGCCTATCTATCTATCTATTTATCTACACACACACACACACACACATATATATATAGGCTTGTTCTGAGAACCCAGTTAGCTTGACAAGAACCTAGCCCAAGGCCTAGCATATAAATAAATATATATTTATTTATTTTTGTATTTGTGTAGAGACAGGGTTTCGCCATGTTGGCCAGGCTGGTCTTGAACTCCTGACCTCAGGTGATCTGCCCACCTCAGCCTCCCAAAGTACTGGGATTACAGGTGTGAACCACTGCACCCAGCCAAAGCTTATATTTGAATAGTCTTGGGGTGGTGGAGAGGGGAGTAGGAAGAACAGAAATCAGATGAAACAGGAATCAGCTGTTGGAGTCTGGTGCCTCTGGCTCTGGCTGAAGGCAGGATGCCTCCTTTGGGCTTTACGGGGAGAATCTGGTTTGCACAGTGTTTTCTCTGTGCAATCCTTTGACCTCTGGAAATGCTGTTCACAAGCCTGGAAGGCTGTCTGTGTCCCTCCCTGCTTCGGTGAGGTTTCCTTTATCTGATGTGCACGATCTTTGCAGTCAAATGGCTCTGATTTGGAATCTTGGCTCTGCCTTGCAGAAGAATGTCATTTTGCCCCTTGGAGCTTCACCTTCCTCATCTGGAAACTGGGAATAATTGTAGTACCTACCTTATAGGCTTGTTCTGAGAACCCAGTTAGCTTGACAAGAACCTAGCCCAAGGCCTAGCATCTTGTGAGTGAATGGGAAGGGGGTTTTATTGAGAATGGTGATTGTTGTGTTGTACCTGGAGTTGACACATACACTTCAAGAGGCAGCCTGGAGCTGGGGAGTGAGCCTTGGAATAAGAATCTAGAGGTGGGAGTTCAGCCTCTATGATTCCTCAATTTGCTCTGAGACCCTGAGCGACATACATTCCCTTTCCGAGCATTGATCTGCTCGCTCTCTTCCCTCATATTCAGTTCATCCCCTAGGAGGAGGAAATTGGGTTGAGATAGATCCATATCCTCCAGGTGGCCTTGGAGCATCCCAAGCCAGCACGTGCCTGTTGGGAACCTGGTCGGGAGCAATGGTTGGTCACTGGGGTTCCAACCAAGTCCTCCACAGTTACTTCTGGGGGGCTGAGTGCACTCACTACACAAGAATGAAATGGTCACCAGGAAGAATTCTTCCTCAGCTTTGTCATATTAGAAGGCTGGGGGGGCCTGATTCCCTGGAACCTGCCTTTTCAACCTGATTTCCCATACTTCTTCCCCTGACCAGATCCCATGAATTCTCTCTCTTCTCCAAACAGGCCCCTTGATTTTCCACCTTGGGACTCACTTTCTTCCTCTCTTCCTCCCTCCCTCCCTTCCTTCTTTTCTTCCTTTTGTTCTTCCTTTCTTCCATTTTTCTTCCCTCCTTTCTTTCCCCCCACACTTCCCTCCTCCTCTCCCCTTCTCACTTCCACCCCCTTCCCTCCCTTCCCCTCCTCTTCCTCTCATCGCCCAGGCTGGAGTACAGTGGCATGATCATAGCTCACCACAGTCTTGAACTCTTGGCCTCAAGTGATCCTCCCACCTCAGCCTCTTGAGTAACTAGGACTATAGGCATGTGCCACCATGCCCCGATAATTTTTTTTACTTCTTGTAGAGACAGGGGTCTCACTGTGTTGCCCAGGCTGGTCTTGAACTCCTGGCCTCAAGTGATCCTCCTGCCTGGGCCTCCCAAAGTGCTGGGAATACAGGTGTGAGCTACAATGCCTGGCCCACCTCAGAACTTTTGATTCTACTGTTCACCCTGAAAGGAATATAGATTTCCCCTCATTTCTACCTGAGGAAATTCAGCTCAGACCCTTTAGGGCCTGCCATGACATGAACTCTGCCTTCCAAGACTAGACTCTGTCCATCTCCCATCAGACTAGGAGTTTCCACCAGGCAGGGGCTGGACACGTCAGAAAACAGAGGCCTGGATGGATAACGCTTTCTGTGTAAAAATTGCATTATGCAGAAGCAGCCATATTCTCTGGAGCTCTCAGGTAATTTCCATGGTGGTCCCCCCAACCCCTCACTGCTTTAGAGATTCTGCATCCTTCACTAAGGAATCATTGACTCCTCTGAAAGGTTTTCAGATAAAACCTGTCACTATCACTCTAAGCAGAGGTCGCTAATTGATAGTGCTCCTGGGACCAATAGTGGGACATTGATTTGATCAAACACTATGCTTCTCATGGTATTGAATTTAAGCACCTTGGGTGTGGTATGGAAGCTGCAGTTAGCTGCCGCTCCACCACTGCCATCTCCTTAAACCCAAGTACACTGAGTCTCCCTGGCCCCTGAAGGGATGCGAGTTTGTGATCACTGCAACGTGTTAGAACAGCAATTCCTTTAAAATAACTAACAAGTTTAAAAACTTTAAAATCATAATACATGCACTATAGATTAAAGGGTATTCAATAAAGGAAAATTCCCCTCCTGCACTCCAGGGCCACAGCAATAACCATTTCTGCGTATCCTTCCAGAAATGTTCTAAGAGCATAGACCTTTAAGATGCCCTTTATGGGCTTCATAAAATATGTGCAAAACTTTATTTATTTATTTATTTTTGAGACAGAGTTTCGCTCTTGTCACTTAAAAAAAAAAATTAGCCGAGTGTGGTGGCACACGCTTGTAGTCTCAGCTACTTGGGAGGCTGAGGTGGCAACTGTGACTGCACCACTGCACTCCAGTCTAGGTAACAGAGTGAGACCCTATCTCAAAAAAAAAAAAAAAAAAGAAAAAAACAGAAACAGAAAAAAGGAAGCCACCAGCCTGGCATTGCCCAGCTCAGTCAACAAAACATCCTTTTTTTTTTTTCCTTTGGGAACAGTCATTACAAATGTTTGGCCAAGGGCAAGTCTATCATGTCTCCCAGAAATGGGCCTGCCTTAGTATCCCTTCTCTGCCCAGGAACTAGCTAGAAAAAGCTTGAAGGAAATCTGGTCTCAGCATAAACATGATGATGGATTTCACAATGCAACAGCTGGGAGCCCATAGTCAATTTTGCTTTCTGTAATTAGAGGTCTGTGGGGTGCATTCCTATGCACAGATGGCACTGTGATTCCCATTTTACAGAGTAGGCAGAATTTCAGAAAAATTCCAGGGTCTGCCTGAAGTCAAAGTCAAGTGGTGGAAGAGTCAGGATGAGAATCCACACCTCTCAATATTCATCCCGAGCTCCTTCCTAGGTGATATTGGGCTACAATTCAGAGGTGGAGGTTAATGGATTCTTAGGACTTTTTTTTTTCCCTGTTTTTATTTATTTATTGAGGCACCACTGCACTGTGTCCTTGGCAACAGAGTGAGACCCTGTTGCCCAGGATGCAGTGCAGTGGTGCCATCATAGCTTACTGCAGCTTCAACCTCCTTGGGTTCAAGTGATCTTCCCACCTCAGCCTCCCAAATAGCTGGGACTACAGGTGTGCACCACCATGCTGGGCTTTTTTTTTTTTTTTTTTTTTTTTTTTTTAACTTTTTGTAGAGAAGCAGTCTCCCTATGTTGCCCAGGTGAATGGGGCCAGCCTCTCTACACCTGTGGGTATTTCTCGTCAGGTGGAATGAGAGACTGAGAAAAGAAATAAGACACAGAGACAAAGTATAGAGAAAGAACAGTGGGCCCAGGGGACCGGCGCTCAGCACATGGAGGACCCACACTAGCACAGGTCTCCGAGTTCCCTCAGTATTTATTGATTACTATTTTCACTATCTTGGCAAAGGGAATGAGGCAGGAGAACAGGGTGATAGTGGGGAGAAGGTCAGCAGGAAAACATGAGCAAAGGAATCTGTGTCACAAATAAGTTCAAGGGAAGGTACTATGCCTGGATGTGCACCTAAGCCAGATTTATGCTTCTCTCCACCCAAACATCTCAGTATAACAAAGAGTAACAGAGCAGCATTGCCGCCAGCATATCTTGCCTCCAGCCACAGGGCGGTTTTCTCCTATCTCAGAATAGAATGAATGTACGATCAGGTTTCACACCATTCCGTTCCCAGGGACGTGCAGGAGATGGAGGCCTTCATCTTATACTAATCCTCTTCAGCACAGACCCTTTACGGGTGTCGGACTGGGGGACGGTCAGGTCTTTCCCTTCCCATGAGGCCGTATCTCAGGCTGTCTCAGTGGAGGGAAACCCTGGACAATACTCAGGCTTTCTTGGGCAGAGGTCCCTGCGGCTTTCCGCAGTGCATTGTGCCCCTGGTTAATGGAGAATGGAGAATGGCGATGACTTCTACCAAGCATATGGCCTGTAAACATATTGTTAACCAGGCACATCCTTCACAGCCCTAGATCCCTTAAACCTTGATTCCATACAGCGTATGTTTCTATGAGCACAGGGTTGGGGCTAAAGTTACAGATTAACAGCATCTCAAGGCAAAACAACGTTCTTAGTACAGATCAAAGTGGAGTTTCTTATGTCTTCCTTTACTACATAGACACAGTAACAGTCTGATCTCTCTTTCTTTTCCCTACACCCAGGCTGGTCTCAAATTCCTAGGCTCAAGTGATCCTCCCACCTCAGCCACCCAAAGTGCTGGGATTACAGAAATGAGCCACTGCGCTTGGCCTCTAAGGGAATTTGGATTTAACATTCCAGGATAGGAAAGCAGGGCTGCGTGCTTCAAGATCAAGAGTTACCTGCCCCTGGGATTTGTAATGACATCACCATTTCAACAGAGGTCATTCTGAGAAATCCTCAGGGCCAACAGCATGTCCCTGTTTATCTGACAGGGTATTATAAACTTCACAGAAACTTCTCAAACCATTGACTTTGGAAAGAAAGTGATTCCTCACTTTTGGAGTGGAAAAGTTAAAGATTCATGAAATCAAGTAGAGGCCTAGAATCCCTGTTCCAAGCCAGGCTGTTAGGCCATGGGGCTATTTCATTCTCCCCTACTATAGGACTGCATTTAAGCCTCCACAGACCTTCTTTCTGGGTTGTCCGAGTAAAAGGCCACTCTACTCTGAGTCCAAAAGAACAGAGTGAACTGTTTGGGAAAAGGCCATGGACCCTCTCAAGAGCCCTCAACCTTAACCTCTCCCACTTAGGATATGAAATCCTGGTCACACCATGTCCAATTCTGAATATTTAAAAAGAGATTTAGGCTGGGCACGGTGGCTCATGCCTGTAATCCCAGCACTTTGGGAGGCTGAGGTGGGCGGATCACGAGGTCAGGAGATCGAGACCATCCTGGCTAACACGGTGAAACCCTGTCTCTACTAAAAATACAAAAAAATTAGCTGGGCATGGTGGCGGGCGCCTGTAGTCCCAGCTACTCAGGAGGCTGAGGCAGGAGAATGGTGTGAACCCAGGAGGCAGAGCTTGCAGTGAGCCGAGATTGCACCACTGCACTCCAGCCCGGGGGAAAGATGGAGACTCCATCTCAAAAAAAAAAAAAAAAGAAGAGAGAGATTTAAAAAGGAGCAAAGAGCAATGGCTGGGCCCAGTGGCTCGGGCCTGTAATCCCAGCACATTCGGAGGCCGAGGCAAAAGGATCACTTGAGCCCAGGAGTTCAAGACAAGCCTGGCCAACATAGCAAAACCCCATCTCTATTTTGTATAAAAATCTTTTTAAAAAGTAATTAAAACTTTGAAAAGGAGGAATGAAAATTATGTTTTCTCAACTGTGAAAAAAATGCTCAGGGGGAAGGAAATGTATCACAGTACTAAGATGTTGACTAGGTTAGGAGGATGGGGATATTGCGGCTGGACTATATTTGTTTTCCCTTTTCTAAACATCAGCATGTAAAATAAATTTCTGACCAGGTGTGGTGGGTCACACCTATAATCCCAGCACTTTCGGAGGCCAAGGCAGGCAGATCACTTGAGCCCAGGAATTTGAGACCAGCCTGGGCAACACGGTGAGACCCTATCTCTACAAAAAATATGTAAAAAGATATAAAAAATAATAATCAGCTGAGCAGGGTGGCCAGTGCCTTTAAGTTCCAGCTACTCAGTAGGCCAAGGTGGAAGGGTCACTTGAGCCTGGGAGGTTGAGGCTGCAGCAGGCAGTGATCATACTACATGATTCTAGCCAGGACAAGACAGTGAGACCATCTCTAAATAAACAAATAAATTTCAGCCGGGCGTGGTGACTTGTGCCTGTAATCCTAGCACTTTGGGAGGCAGAGGTGGGCGGATCACCCGATGTCAGGAGTTCAAGACTAGCCTGGTGAACATGGTGAAACCCCGTCTCTACTAAAAATACAAAATTAGCCAGGCATGGTGGCATATGCCTGTAATCCCAGCCACACAGGAGGCTGAGGCAGGAGAATCGCTTGAACCCAGAGGGCAGAGGTTGCTGTAAGCCGAGACTACGCCATTGCACTCCAGCCTGGGCAAAAAAGAGAGAAAATCCGTCTCAAAAAATAAATGAATAAATAAATAAATTTCTTGGGGCTCCGGTTCTAACTAAGATAGAGTCAGCATAGTCTGTCTCTCCCACTGGCTGAAACTGAAAGCCCTGGACAGGCTGCATGAAGCAGCCAGCTGAGGACTCTGAAAAAGAAATATTAACAAGGCTGGTGCAGTTGCTCATGTCTGTAATCCCAGCACTTCGGGAGGCTGAAGCAGGAGGATCACTTGAGGCCAGAGGTTTGAGACCAGCCTGAGGAACAAAGTGAGACTCGGCCTCTAGAAAAAATAATTTTTTTTTGGCCAGGCACAGAGGCTCACACCTGTAATCCCAGCACTTTGGGAGGCCGAGGTGGGCAGATCAGGAGGTCAGGAGATTGAGACCATCCTGGCCAACACGGTGAAACTCAGTCTCTACTAAAAATACAAACATTAGCTGGGCTTGGAGGCATGTGCCTGTAATCCCAGCTACTCGGGAGGCTGAACCAGGAGAATCGCTTGAACCAGGGAGTCGGAGGTTGCAGTGAGCCAAGATCGCACCACTCCAGCCTGGCGACAGAGTGAGACTCCGTCTCAACAAAAAAAAAAAAAAAAAAAAAAAAAAAGAAAAAATAATGGTTTTTTTGGTAGCAGCATTATCAGTAGTAGCCAGAAAAGCACTTAAAAACTCTGACACAGCAGAATCCTTTTATCTGACCAAAGGATCTGCGTTCTGAAAAGTGGAAGAGGAAAATCTTGATTGCCTTTTTTCTCTCTTCATCCTGTCACTTGGCCCAAGGGTACACCTCGCCATGGAAGCGACTTAACAGAGCAGGGAAACTAAAGGCCCCAATTTCTAGCTAGAGGACCAGGCAAATGTCTATCAAGAATACTTCTCTTTTTGTGCACAAAAATTAGTCCTATCTAAACACTAGGCCTTAAATTCGACTTTTAAAAAAAATACTTCAGAATTTTGAAGGCGTTGGTGTATTTTACTGCTATATATACAAGTCGATCAGAAGTGATACCTGTGCAGACTCTGTCCTGAAAAGAATCAGTTCCATGACTTTACTTTTGTAGTTTAGACTTGGGAACTGCTGACACGCCCTATAGGGCAACACAGGTGCAGTTTCGAAAACCCGACTCCCCTGCTGTCTAATACCTGCATCTGAGGGCAACACGGTGAGCGGGACATCTTTGGTTTCGATTTTTACAGAAGGCTCCAGTAGGGACTGCATTTTAATAGGCACTGGTGTAAGGGGGACTTTGGTCAATCTTATCAGCTCTGAAGGCGGAGCTCCCTGAAACTGGATCCGGGCCCCAGGGGGGACCGTGTGGAGAGTCAAAGGGATCCTGAGGTCTTGCTGGTGCGGCCCAAAGGCACCGGACGTTGGGGCCAAGATGACCCCCCGCACTGCCACGAAACCGGCCATTGGACGCGAGCTCCGCGCCAAGCCTGCAGTCCTCGAGGAGTCTCTCAGGTTCCTCCATTTTGATCACACCTTCTCGCATGGCCGCCGGGCTTTTGCCTTCCCCACCTTGCATCCTCCTCCTCCAGCTTGCCCTTCTCGTTCCCTCGGAATAGTCGACGGCCAGCCTGAGGCCTTCCAACTTGACCGCAATGGAGGCTCTAGGACCGGTGTCGACGGCCCCCCGAGGCCCCACCGACCGGTCCAGGCAAGGCCCTAGCTCCTGCTTCTTGGCCTTGACGTGCAGCGCCCGGGGCTGCACCGGGCAACTTGGGCCTGCAGGGGGCGCCCTCGGACGCGGCCGGCGGGCGGCAGGGGCCGCAGGACAGGCCTGAACTGCAGCTGGGAGAGAAAGTGGCGCCCTTGTCTAGAGCGTGGGGCCGTGGTAGCAGCAACACCTTCTCCAGCTTCACCTCCAGCAGCCGCTGGGCAGCACAGGGTACCAAAGCCTCCCTACACTAGGAGGCCACAGTAGCAATGGCGGCCACGCATGGCGTGGGCAGTGACGGAGGGGTCTCCACGGCCACTGCCCAAAAGGAAGTGCCCTCAACCGGCAACAGGGACGGAGCCGGACTCAAGGGGAGCGGCTGAGGCAGCGGCTCCTGCCTAGTTCTCTCCATGGGGGTTGGGGGATGCCCCGGCCTGGATTGTGAGCTCCGCCGTTTGTTGGCGACCTTCCCCCTCCCTGTTTCGGTTAAGACCCTTGCAAGGCCTTTGCTACCCAGAACCCTATGCGGTTCAAAACACAGCTCTATGTCTCAGCCTCACCCAATCACAAGCGACCAGTACTCCTGTCCAGCCAATCACAGGTGGGTTTTGTGGCTCTTCCCAGCCCATACTCTCGCCTCGTGCTGTGTCCTCAAATCACCCGTGATGGCTGGAACCTCAGGGCGAGTTGCCCATTTTAGCTCACTCTCCCTGTCTTGCGGAGTTCTCTCCCAGCAGTGTCTTTAGTCATCTTTCCCCTGCCTGGAGCTGCGACAATGGCGTTGCCCAGGAAACGTTGTGCTTCCAGTCCGCTGACCTCCAGGGAATAAAGTCTTTGATGTTAAGACACGCGATGGCCTTGTGCACTGGCTTTGTGCTGCCTAAGTAATCTGTCGGCCCTGAGTATCACCAGGACTTTTGAATCTTTGCCAAGGGAGAATGGGGGAGATTTTGCAACTTACCAATAACCCATTAGCTAATCTTGCTGGGAAAAGCCTTTGACTTTGTGCAGTTCTTGTTCTAGTTAAGCTTTCAATTAATCACCAGGTCCTGTGGCCCTACTTCCAAAATATTATACATCCCAAATTCATCCACTCCTTTGGGTCTTTACTGCCATTACTC